>NC_055988.1:118884382-119191445 GCF_018446385.1 Zingiber officinale
GACTGTATGGATATGTAAAATACAAAATTTTCAATTCTAGCATGAAAACAAGGAAGGGATAATGTAATGCTCCACCTTCTGCTCAAAAGTGGGTTTCCAACAGTGGAGCTGCCTCTGATGCACATCAAGGAGTTGTTCATAATAATGCACATCAAATGAGCAATCATTTATCACTTCTAGATGGTCTAATTATAAGACTTGGAGCAAAACATTTCAAAGAAACATTACATAGACTAATAAAAGAATATTTGACTAATTATGAGAATGGAGAGATCAAGATACGTCTAAGTGTCAATTAAGGCTTCATCCATGTGATCGGGCTTATCGATCGGTGACTCAGCTTGCATGATGATAATACGTCTAGTTATTGGTTACGGCCTTACGGGTCAAGTTCAAACTCTTTATCTTTCGATTCTTGGAGTTCTATCCATCATTTATTCCCGGGTTCCATTAGGAATGTTGATGGGTTCGCGTCATGCCTCTTTCTCTTCGTTAGAGCCAGCTGCCTTCCTCACAGGAAACTCTTTCCTGGTTTCAAGAGTGGCAGCACCATCAATTATTCGTATAAGTACTAGGTTGTCCGAATGAGAACACACATCTAAACTTGTAGTGGAGGAATATGCGATGAGTTTGTCCTTGAGACGAGAACAACACTGGTGCTTTACTGATTCCAGTAATTGGTAGGAGCTACACAGCCACAGACAATGTTTCTTGCTCTGCTCATCAATTACCATTTACCAGCATCTCCAATTCTTTAGCCTTCACCCGCTCCATTGTTCAGGTACTTGCTCTCCTCGCTAGATAAGCAGGTACACTTCGCCTGCCCCTCCGAGAGCACCTTCAAACAAGGTGAAATCAGAGGGATGCAAAAGTGGAAATCTTGATAGAGCAGCTAGAGTAATACCTTGACTTGTTTCTGAAGATCCTTGATATAAATGACTGCTAAATCGAGCATAGCGGCCGTGTTGGTTTGCTGCAAATTTACCACATTTTCAGCAAAGCAAATCAGGCCATTTCTTGTTTGTGTTACACTGTTAGTGACGGATAGAGTTACCTTATCCATGTTAGGCACAAGTTCCTGTAGCTTTTTCATTCTTTCACTAATTTTACTCCTCCTCACCTAATTGAATCAATGCTCAATTCAGTTAATCAACTTAAGCAAGCTATATGAACACGGATCGGAAGGAGATTGATTGATAACCCTTTCAGCAACACTTCGAGGGTGAGTAGCGAAACCCCGTTTTGCTCGGACCCTGCATGGTACTGCATCCTGGAACTGTTGGAAGTTCTTCGGCAAGCTCATCTTCTATGCCAAAATCACACAGAGAAGTGTAATCTAGACAAGCTAATCAGTATAATTACGTGAATCCAATGTTAAGTACCTGAGTCTCAGAGATCTGAGACATTAGGGAGTTTTGCCTCGGTGGGCAGCTAATGGGAGGAAGATCCTTGTTTCTGAAAGTGCTCGAACTTATCACAGTGCAGCCTACCGATGAATGAAGCGTAAAAATCTCACCTTTATTGTTTCTTGAAGAAATTAGAAGAAATGGACCGTTACCATTATCTGCATTCGAGTGAAACATCGTCAGCGGAGAAGAGGGGAATGCAACCTTATGATGGGGGATGAGGATCTCCGACAAAGTCGTCGGCCGCGAGTGACCGCCGCCAGAAGAGAGGTTTTCGGGGAAATTTGGGGCAGAGAATCGAGGGAACATGGTATCTGTCTCGGGACGGACGGCGAGGAACTCGTCGCAGATTTCTCCAAGAAACGAGCTCGGAGCGGACTGGAAACGCTCGAGGCCGGAGCTCATCTGTGGTTGTCCGCGGAGGAGTTACGTTCTTTTTTGAGGTTCCTTCGACGGAGGTCGGTGCATCAACCACTCTTCCTTCTTCGCCGTCCCAATCAAAATTATCTTTTTGATCGTAATCTGCAAGCTACCTCGGGAGATTGAAGCCGTAAAACTTTAAAAAGATCAGATTGGAAGCAGAGAAGGTCAGAAGGAATCCAAACCTCGTCTACGCTGAAGAAGCCTCAAAAGAAACAACTTTCTCTGCTCGAAGCCGTCCGACCAACGATGAATTCCACCTCAACTGAATTTTTGCAGCTGCAATCCCCGAAATAGATGATAAAAATAAAATAAAATAAAATAAAAATTCTGAATCTACGGAAGCAACACAGTGTTCTTCGACGCCGCTATTTATAGAGCCCAAGTGTCCCATTCGTATCATTGTCCAAGACAAAAAAAACCACACGTTTCAATTTCGTTAAATTATCAAAATGCCCCTCGTCGCTTACGTAAGAATTCTGCTACAAGAGTACTTTTGTAAATTGGCATATCACAAGTTGCCTCTTGCGGTACGCTAACGGGTTCAATAAAATACAAATTGAAGAAATAAATTATACATTTTATTATGTATGATTTCGTTAGCATTATGTCAAATATATATATATATATATATATATATATATATATATATATATATATATATATATATATATATATATATATATTGAGAAAAAAAATGTATGCATAAAACAGAAAAAACAAAAATTTTAGTATCATCCATATTAAATGTGGTCCACCACCGCTCAAGATAAATTCATTTTTTTATATAAAATCATTTTAAAATAGTTATAATAATTACTTGAATAAGTGTGTTGCTCTACAATTATAATAATCATTTAGTAGTTACTATAAAATTATACTAATTATTACATATTATATTAGCTACAATTAACTGCTATAATAATATTAAAAGTTAAAAATAAAAATATTCGAGATAAAATATAATGGAATTTTTATAAAAGTTCTCATTTGACAATTCAATAAATGTGGAGATTTTTTTTTTATTTTTACTCAAAAATCATTAAAAAAAAAACACAATGGAGAGATTTTCAAAAAGGCATGCATTACAGGAGGGCATTAAAAGCAATTTAACAACTAAAATTAAAACAAAAAAAAAGTGAAATAAATCTCATTAGTTAACCGTTAAATCAGCTCACGAGAAGTCAGTCCATTCGTTCATTCAAAATGTTTTTATTATCGATCTCATGACGAGATGAAAGGAGTACAACAAGTCTCATCCTTTATAGTAAAAGATGATTACAATTAATCTTAATTTTTTATAGTCTGTTCGTAAATTATGTGAATCAATTTATAGTCGATCATTAAATGTCTAGAGGGCATACGAGAGTTTTTTTGGGGGACAATAAGTCTCATCTTGATGGTAAAAAATGAATATATTCGTCCCCAGCGTTTCCGTCAATCCGTCTCAGGGTCAACACAAAGAAGGTAAATCACGGACAGATACTAATTTTTGGAACTAGCACATAAGAAAAATATTTATCTCAACTTTACTAAAATTTAAACTTTAAACCTCATAATGATAATATCTCGTACGCTACCTTATTAGACCATCCCAACAACAATAAATCTCATCCTTTGCAAAAAGAAAAAAAAAAAAAAAAAAAAAACGATTACTAGATTCATCCAAAGATGACTTTCACTTTGCAGCAAAGTGTCATATCACTTTTTGTCCAATTATTATCGAGATACCTGAACAGAATTCACTTTAACATAGATTCCATCAATGAGTCTGAGTAGTATCCCTCAATGGTGGATTTATTACCATTTCAGTGGATAAGAATAAACTTTCTTCACTTGTCTGGAAGCAAAATGGTTATCTTCATTCCATCGTCTTCAATCCTCAGCCATGTTCATGAACAAAAAACATTTCTGTGGTTCTTGCCATAACATAAAAAAGGAGATCAATCATAAAAAACCTTTAACTCTTTTGTCCTAAAAGATCCGCTTCAAGAGGTAAAACATTAAAATTGAGAAAACGAAGGCAGTGGCATCTTTCAAAGTCAGACATTCAGGCTAAACAGCTGTATGATGCAAAATAGAATAAAGAAACTCAAATGCATACTTTATTCCATTAAAAATCACTTTTGTTCCAAACATAAGTAATTCAAGCTGTTAATTTCATACTTGTTACCAGATTTGGTATAACTACACTCATTATTGGTAGGTCACTAGCAAACTGACAGTTGACATCTCAATCATCTCCTAGTCTGAATGATGGTTGAAGTAGCCCTCCAGAAATCCAACCTAAATCAGAGCCAAAAACAAACAAGGACAGAGAAAATTCATAAGAATTTAAGGAGACCAAGATGTAGCTGCAATAGATTTAGAGCAAGCAATCTTGAGTGTGATAGGCAATGGATGAGGAAACAATAGCCAAGTTACTTGTTGCAAAAATAAGCAGAAAAATAAAATTGGATTCATGCTCATAAACAGGTTTAAAATTAAATCCATTGCCAAATGTGATAAACATGATGCAAACAAATTGAAACAACTAGAGATAAGTTAAAGCAGGTAACTAACAAGTTTGATAATAACTATAATGTTATAGACTTGTGAGCTAGTGTAACTACAGATCCAATACTGAATACAAGAATATATAAATACAATTCTAGGTTAGAGTATGGAATGACTCATGAGCAATGTTCAAAGAACTATAGCCAAGTTTAATTAATGTTATTCATGAGGTTCATTCAAACCTAAACTTTAGAAAACAATATACCTGATCTCTAGATAGACAGTCAAGCTGCTGAGGGAGTCATAACGTAATCTACAGCTCCAGCTGCCGAGAGTGTTGATACTGGCAGCTCTCTGACCTCCCCCTCCTTCAATGCCAATGGCAGGCCCTTGTAGTCGAGGCTCTCATCGCTATACACATTCCACCACTTGCCCACAAGCATCTTGACGTCCTCCCGGTCCATGTTTGCTTCTTTCCCGGTGTACCTCCATGGCTTCGACCACTGAATAAATTCCCCGCATTTAATTTCACAGCATCATATACAACTGATATACTCTCAGGGATAGACGAGTGCAAAGTAGTACATACGGCATTACAATAGTGGACGAGCTTCACTTTCTCAAGATCCACCTTCTCCGGATGCCTCCATAGCATAGAAATTAACAGATTGTAGACCAAAGGGATCGGTTTGTAGATATCCTTAAAGAACATGTTCAAGAAGTCCTACAGAACAATTTAGTTCTTTTAGTGCAATCTCCAGAAAAAAGAGAGTAATAAACTCAGCATACACCTGCTCGGCAAAGGGGGAGGGGGTGGCGATCTTGACAGCGGCAAGTAGAGACTCGCAGGTGGTAAGACGCGGTTCGTGCACGAACATGCCGGCATTGAAGTAGAGGGAGGGAGGCGGGCTGAGCTCGCCGGCAGGCCAGGTCACTCGGTCAGGGCATTGCTGGCAGTAACCAATCTTGAATTGCGGCGTGTCGCTCCACGTCTTCTCGCAGAAGCAGTCCATAACGGCGTAGAAGTAGCCGTCGGGTAAGTCAAACAGATGATCGACGTTCTCGTAAACTTGTATATCCGCATCCAGGTACACAATTTTCTGGTACTCGACGAACTGGCGAATGATCGAACACCTTCTATTCTCATATCCCAATAGCAGAAAGAATCGATTTTGAATCAAATTGCAAGGACGAAAGGAGGATAAAGAGTTGGATTACCTCCCAGATGCGAAGCTTGGAGTAGTTGATGGCATAGTAAGCCTTGGCGAACTCTGTCTGGTTCTCAGGGGGGTACACAGGTTCAATGTCACGGACTATGCAGCCCTGGGACTCGAGGATCCGGCGGTGACTCTCCGGCACGTCAGGGAGCGTTGCCACCACCAGCGGGTATGCAGAGTCTACTTTCTTCAACCCCTTGGCAAGGCCCACAGCACCCTTAACATAGTCACCGTCGCCGGCGAGAAATGTGACGTAAGCCCTCGGCGGCTTATCCTTCCTCTTTCCCTCCGCCGATTTTCGGACAATCTCCGACGCCATGTATAAAGAGAGCTGTTTGAAGGATCAAATCAAGAGCAGTTGCTACGAATCGCAATGAGCGAGAAGGTGGAGATCAAATAAGAACAAACAAGGGATCGGTATTTTCGGAAAGTTCATTAAGTTTGGAATCCCCGCAATTAATCACTAGAATCACTCCAACAAATCCTTCCATGATAGGAGAAAAGATTCGTGATCTGCACCATGCGCTGCCATCCAAAAAAAAACGAAAGCGAGGCGATCGCGACTTCAAAGGATCGAGTAGGGTGGAAGCGGCCGGAAACAGGGCAAGTCCTCCGGCCATCGAGGACGTGGAAAAACACAACGGAGGCTTTCGAACCACGTGCTCGAACCACACCTCCTCTACTCAAGCTACATCATGCATCGTCGGGTGATGCTGCGGCCTCCGATCTAGCAAGCCGGCGGCGAGGGAGGCGGCGTAGAAGTTGCAGGGAAGAAACGGTAACAGTGCGAACCGGGTTGGGTCGCAACGTGACTTTTGGCTAACACGAAATGAACCGGCACGGTTCGAGTCAATCTACCAAATATAAATGAACCGGTTGGGTTTAAAAGAAACAAGAAGCTCCATAAATTAATGCCTATTCGTCTCTCTTTCAACTAAAATAACGCTGTTCCAAACAATTGAGTTTTAAGTGAAATAGTTTGTTAAGTAAAGAAAACACATATCATTGCAAATTATTATCATTTCTTATGCCAAATAAAAGTCTGACAAAATGCAATGATAATGAATCAGATTTTAATCGGATTCTAAATTCTCTATTTTCGTTCTCATTTTTATTTTTATTGGCAATCAAATATTTATATCCTACCCAAATATCATATTACCATCTTCAATTATATTTTTTTCCTTTAATATAAATAAATATATATTATAATTTAATAAAGTATTATGTATAAGATTACATACCCTAATCTACAAATTTTCCATCATAATAGTAGCAAATTACCATCCCTGATACTAATTATTATCTGTAAAACTTGCTCTTTCCATATTATATGGATCTTATCCTCATGCAAGGAAAAGTCTACTTAAAAGAAATTGATTGACTGAGATATCTTACCACATCTAGAAAAGTATTATGATATCAAACTTTCTGTTACATTCTTGTTTTTTCATTATCATCATCATTATCACCTTATTTTTTTAATATCAAACTTTTCCGAAAAAAAAAACAAAAAAAGGGCCTAATTTTTAAAGCAGAGTAGAGTTGTGACAATCGATAGATGGAGAGTAGCTACCGAGTAGAAGTTGACATGAAGCCCGATGCAACGACGCCACTGCTTCGCCGCCAGATACAGAAACCAACAGAGACGGAACGACGACGCCTCAACCTGCGATTCACCGTGACAGCCGACGTTTAACCGGCGCCATTCCCTCATCCGACGGCCAGCCAATCACCGCAGGCCCCGCTAAACATGATCATGGTCGCTCATCGATTAACTCCTTCGATCGGATAATCAGCATATAAAGGAGGACTTCGAATCGCTTCTCATCGCCTTTTTTTATTTTTTACTTTGTGACGCAGAGAACGAAGGAAGAGGAAAAAGGAAGCGATGGAAACTGGCGACAGCGGCAGAGAGGAGAGCTACGAGGTGGTGGAGCAAATCGGGCAAGGGGACTTCGGCGCCGCCTTCCTCGTCGTCCATAAGGTCGACCGGAAGAGGTACGTGATGAAGAGGATACGCCTGACGAAGCAGACAGAGAAATTCCAGCGCACCGCTTACCAGGAGGTACCTATACAATCCATGGTCGATCCAATTGATCAGTTCTGCCTCCAATTGATATGCTTTCTCTGCATTGACTAGATGGCTCTGATCGCGAGCTTGAGCAATCCCTACATCGTCGAGTATAAAGATGGATGGGTGGAGAAGGTACACGATCCACGCACACACTTGTCATCATGGCAGCAAGCAAACGTTGACGTCTGTGTTTACAGGGGAACTCGGTATGCATTGTGACTGGATACTGCGAAGGAGGAGACATGTATGTGTGCATCACCCTTTCAGATTCATCTTTCAGTGGTTTTCGATTACAATTCATACTTGAACTGAAACAGGGATGCTAAAATCAAGAGTGCCAGAGGAAGGCTCTTCTCAGAGGATGTGAGTCTTAGTGGCAATTAACTCTTACAGCTAAAACAAGCTCATATTAGTTGATTGCATGTCACTGCAGAGGGTGTGCAAATGGCTTACACAGTTGCTCTTGGCTGTGGATTACCTCCATTCTAACCGTGTTCTACATCGAGATATCAAGGTAGATAGATGATTTGAGTCTTAAATTTTGATGATGATCGGACCGATATGTGTCTGATTCCTCTGCATTTGGTTTCAGTGTTCCAATATATTCCTTACCAAGGATGATGATGTTAGACTCGGTGAGATGATAACCAACTCTCATCAGTTAAAATGTTCTATAATAGATTAGTTTGTTCCTCAATCTAATATATTTTCCGGCTGTAGGTGACTTTGGACTCGTAAAATTGCTAAACTTAGACGACCTCGCTTATTTGGTACAATCCATTGCATCTCCTAGATTATCCAATAATTTTGCCTTCATAAGCAACCTAGGATCAACTCTAAAAGTATGTTTTCAAATTGTGAAAAGAAAAACTAAGCTTTCAAAATATGAAGTTCTTGATCATTCTTTATGTAAGTTAATTAGTTCTCTTAGAGAGTTTGCTCAGACATGTGTAGGTTGTAGGCACTCCAAACTACATGTGCCCTGAAATTTTGGCTGATCTACCATACGGCTATAAATCAGATATATGGTACCTTGGTAAGAGCCTCCTCTATATCGCATAGTTCCTATCCCTAGAATTCTATGTGATCTGAACTCTGCTATATGATCAGGTTGCTGCATGTTTGAGATAGCGGCTCATCGACCAGCCTACAAAGCTGCTGTAAGTATTTTGATACAGTGTCAAGGCTTCTTGAAATCCAAATGATACATTGTCATTGACATGAGATTCTTCTAATAGCATATGCAAGGATTGATCGACAAAATCAACAAATCATCCATAGCTCCCATGCCCCCCATTTACTCTTCTTCTCTGTGAGTTCATCCTTTTAACCATTATTTCTATAAATTTCAAGGAGCCATAACTCCTGTGAATGACAGGAAGAGGTTGATCAAGTGTATGCTGAGGAAAAACCCTGAACATAGACCTGCAGTAAATATTCGCATACATTGTTCAGAATTTTATATCGTCTCAATTCGATCTCTATGATTGTGTTTTGCCTTACTTTTCAGGCTTCAGAATTGTTAAGGGACTCCCACCTACAGAAGTATCTTGCTGCATCTTTCAATCCTTCACCTCTCTACCTTCCAATACAATCAAACAGCAACAGTCCACAGGATAGGCCGGGAGGAAGGCCAAGGCACCGAGAAAGATTCAATATTCAGGTGACGGAAGATGCACCTAACAGCGATTACGATGAGATAAAGAGGGTGGATCCAGGGAGCTCCATGATTCCAGAACACACTGACATTGGGCAAGAGATATCCTTGGAGGACGCAAAGGACATGACGGTGGAGGATGAAACAGGAGGAACAAATGATCACAAGAAAGATACTAATCATGCTTCTGCTGGAGAAGAAGCATCGACCACCAGCACTGTGACTCCAACTCATGGAGACAGCAGCACTAGAGCTGACTGGGAGAGCTTGAGCATGATCCAGCAAAGGGCTAATGCCCTGGAGTCACTGCTGGAGCTGTGTGCACAGCTGCTGCAGCAAGAGAGGCTCGAGGAATTGGCTGGTGTTCTGAAGCCATTTGGAGAGGATGCAGTGTCATCCAGGGAGACGGCAATCTGGTTGACAAAGAGCCTCTTGTCTGGCCACAAGTATGGATCAGAATCCAAAACCAACTAGCATTGTAAATTGTATTACAATTCACTATCTTGTTGTTTGAATTTATAAGGATGGTGAATGAAACGCAAGGCCAGTATATAATTAATAATAAAGAAATCTTTTTTTATATATCTTTCAAAATCTCACAATCCGTAGACATGGAACATGTAACGAACGGCAAAGGCATGAACATTAAGTGGAATTATTGACTCATCAAGCTCCAAGGTTTCGCCTGGATGGGGTTAGTTACTGCAAGTAGAAGGCGAAGAAGGAGAGGAAGGAGGCGGCGATGGCGGCTCCGACGGCGGGGGTGACGGCGAAGGAGGCGCTGGCCGGGCCTGGGGCGGGGGCCTCGGCGGCGAGGGCGGAGGTGGCTGAGACGGCGGCGACCAGGGCGGCGCAGGCGATCTTTTTCATC
This sequence comes from Zingiber officinale, assembly GCF_018446385.1. NCBI lineage: Eukaryota > Viridiplantae > Streptophyta > Magnoliopsida > Zingiberales > Zingiberaceae > Zingiber > Zingiber officinale. The sequence goes on from NC_055988.1 coordinate 118,894,527, forward strand.
TCCATGGTGATGGCTGTGGCAGGGGAACAGATGAAGAAGATGTGGGATTCCTCTCCTTCGCTATTGCAGATTTGCAGCCTGAGGGAAGCAAATGGAGCAATGGGGGAGATTTATAGGAGATAGGGTTGGAGGACAATGCCATTGTTGTGAGGATGGACGCAGTTTGAGGGAAGCGTGGAAGCCATGTCTGGTTCTGCAAGGCGACACCTTTGCATTCTGCTTGAAGTCAATTCAAACCTTTATTTTATTAGAGCATCCACTTCAATTTACGCCATGTCAAAAATAAAAATTTCTATATATCCCTCCATTATTAAAAAATAAATCTCTCAATAAATTTTTCATTAGTCTTATATTTTTTATTATATATATTTCTTATCTCTTCCTCATATTTTTATCTTATATATAATAAAATTTTTATAGAATTTAAATATCAAAAAATATTTAAAAATAATATTTTATAGAATTTATAAAAATTTTAATAACAAATATTTTAAAAAAATAATTAAAAAAATCACTTATGAAACGTGAAGCAGGAGAGGGAGGTTCGTCCTTCACTCTATGTCACCAGTGGGAGCTCCGATGGAGATGCTCTAATGGGAGCTCCTTAACATGGCATAGGTGAGAGAGCTCCCTTAGCCCTATGTTTAGATAGGTGAAAGAAGATTTATAGAGTATCCAAAATTATGGGCATCCTCAAAAAGCTCCTTCAACACAACGTTGCCACGTCAAAATTAAAAATCTCTATATATCTCTTCACTATTAAAAAAACCTTCTCAACAACTTCTTTGTGGGTCCTATATTTTTTCATTATATATGTTTTTCATATCTCCTTCATATTTTACCTTACATATAATTAAATTTTTTAAAAATTTAAATCGATAAATAACTAACACTCGAAATAACATTTATAATTAAAAAAAATATATAAATATTATCATATATTAAATTAAAAATATAACATTATTACAATTAATAAATTATATTTTTACTGATTACAACTATTGCATGCCCAGATATGTTCAACCAAGTCAGCTCGAAATTGATGATGCAGTTGATTATCACGTAGTTTGTAATTTCTCCGGAAGTATTCTTGGAATTTTTGGATAGAGTCTTGAAATATTTGTGATGGAGGAACTCTTTCATCATCTAACCAATTGTTTATTGCATCTCCCTAATTCTCAATAATCATGTTGTGCAAAATAATGCATGTATACATGATATCCTTCAAATTATTCTTGTACCAAAATCGTACTGGACCTCTTATCATTGTCCATTGAGATTAAAGCACTCCAAATATCCGCTCGACATCCTTTCTCATGACCTTCTATCATTCCTTAAATATTTTTCTCTTGGGATCTTGAGAGCAGGAAAAGCTCTTGACAAAAATAGTTTATTCCAGATATATCCCATCGATCATATAGTATCCTTTTGTATATTGTAAAATTAACCTCGGCTGCATTTCCTTGCAAGACGTTGTTGAATAAAGGTGATTCATTAAGTATGTTGATATCATTACACGACCCTTCAATCCTAAAAAAGGCATGTCATATTCATAAGTCTGTAAATGCGACTGCTTCAAGCATAAATGTTGGAACGCCATGATCTCCTCGAGTAAATTGGCCTTTCCAAGCCACGAGATAATTTTTTCATTGCCAATGCATATAATCAAGACTATCAACATGACAGAGAAGTCGTGTCTCTGCTCATGCATTTCAAATAAGTGTTGAAAATCAACAGCATTAGGTTTCCTCAAATATTGAGCCTCAAACACTTCAATTACACAACGACAAAAGTTGAATAAGCATTGGATGACGGTTGTTTCAATAATCTATAGGTACTCATCATAATGATCAGCAGGGACTTCATATGCTAATTGATGGATAATCATCATATATTTTTTAAGTGGTGACAAATCTTTTTTTCCTGTCGTATAGACTTTAATTTCCATTGAAAATATTCTGAATGGTTTTTCAAGACATCGACTATACAAAGGAATAACACTCTTTGTATTCAGAATCAGCATCGAAATATATTATCAGGATATATTGGCTCATCAAAAAAATAATTATTAAAAAGACGAGCACGTCCAACATCACGATCCCGATTTAAATATCTTCTCCTCTGTATTATGCCGGAAGAACTGTGAACTCTTTGATGTACCATTTGTTATTGCTCATATAGCCAAAGTATTTTTTGTTCATCTATATCCTCTGTATCTTCCCTCAATTCATTTATCTAAAATTCACGGAGCATAAATTTATCTAGATTCTTAGTCATCAAGTTTTCTTTGATATTTTCGTGGTTGAAAGAAATAAAGAATTGAAAAAATGATAAAAAGAATAAAATATTAAGAGTATACTTATAGAAAATATTTTAAATAAAAATCAATTAACCGTTGAATAGTCATGGTTCAACCGTTAAATTTCAACATTCACTAGCTCTTTGTTCTTTAACGTTGACTAACCCTTTGCTTCAATATTTTAATATTTTTATTTTTTAAAGAATAACTAAAAAAATAATATTCAATTGAACATTTAATCTGTTCAATGTGTTGTGTGTGTGTTTTAATAACAAATATTGAAGAAAAAAATTTAATTAAAAAAAAACACTCACGACAGAGCAGCTCCCCAAACACGGAGCCGCTCCGTCGTTTGAGAGGCGGACCTCCCTCCCATGGCACATAACTAGTGGGAGCGGAAGGAGTTCCCACTAGAGATGTTTTTAAGGGAAGAAAAAAGAATAAAAAAAATAAGGTATTTATATTTTTCTGTTTGCCAGGAAGGGAAAGTTAATAGGAAAAAAAAAATGAAGATTCATTATATAAAGTTACAAAAGTATTTGGCCTGCATTTCCTTCGAATGTGACCTCTGAAGAGGAGGAAGAGGTGGCTACAATGGTGATGGAGATCTCGACACAGGAATCATTGGTCAAGCTTGTAACGATCCGATCCTCTTGGTCCATTTGACGGTTTATTTGGCGACCTCTCATGTCGTCGACTGTCGGCCTTTGTATCGTCGGCTCATTTGGCGACCTCTAATGTCGTCGACCGACGACCTTTGACCGTGCCGTTACTCACTAGGACTTTCCACCCCTCGTCAGTGGATTTTTGTCTTCCCCCAGGATTCGAACTCTAAACCTCACCTCACCCCATCTACACAATGACATTCTCACCCTCCTCCGCCTCCCCCCGGCTCACCCTCGGTTCCTTCATCGAGGACTACTACAATCGTGTCGAGTTGGTTGGCTTCGACGAGGACGACCTTCCTTCATCTTGTCCTTTTGTTTGACCATCCATATTGACCGTCCCACCAAGCTCATGTTCCACCCCCTCTCCCTCCCCCTACTCACATGCACCATCTGGCACGTCGACTATGGTGCCCCGCCTTGACAATGAGCACTCCACAATCATTGGTGAGGTCCCTTGCCCCGACACCCCTCTTCTCTGCCTCACGAGGAGCAAGGTCGACCACTGCTACATGGTCGTCACCATCATGGACATCAACCACATCGTCATGCTTGACATCCGAAGGTGGCGATTGAAAGATGGATAAAATTGGAACAAGTTCCCCTTCCTCCCTACACGCCAATTTGGGATATAAGAAATTGCATCGATTCTCAAACATGCAAGAGATAATACTCTTATCCTTTTCTCCCTTTCCCTTCCTTAACGCTGAAAGCAGCAATTAAAAGAGGGATAAAATTGGAATAAGTTTCCCTTCCCCCTAACACCCTAATTTGGGGTGTAAAAAATTACACTGATTCCCGAGCATGCAGGGGGATAATACTTACTCTTTTCTCCCTTTCCCTTCCTTAACTCACTCCATTTCAAACAAGGATCAATTATCCACTTCCTATCCCTTTGCTCACCTCCTCCCAAATAGAGGCTTAGTGGGAGGGAGGGAGCTCCTTCATTTTCAACAGGGAGCGACTTCCTCCATCATCTTTTTTTTTAATTGAGTAAAAATCAAAAGGTCGCCCATCATTTAAGTTTTCATAATATGAGCGTCCCTTTTTCTAAAATGGTTAAATAAACATTCCTCTAAAAAAAAAGATCATCCATATCCTAAAAATACTCCTGAATTCAGTACTGTTGTAGAAGCTATCAGCTAGCTTCTATAATGTGTAGAAGCTACCGGTTAACTTTTACAATGTGTTGAAACTAACCGATAGTTGCTACACGTAAAAGTTATATACTAGTTTCTATATGCTCGATCATGATTAAATTATGTTTGAAATATAATGAGTGTCATGGAGTCCCCAATATTTGATTTACTTGTTGAAATAATATTTTAATCATATTACTACTCAGAAAATTAAAATAATATAAAATCAGCATTGCAGAAGCTAGCATCTAAGTTACATGGACGAATGATGAGATAGTGTATCTGTAAAAGATAGTTGTTAGAATAATAAAAGGATATTTTGGATAGATTATTTTAAAAGGTGTACAAAAGATGGCTAATTTGTTTTTTTTTTTTTTTTTTTTTTTTTGAAAATTGAGTGTCTATATGATGAATGCCCTTTTGATTGTTACCCTTTTTAACTTGTATGATTTTTTTTGTTTATTTTAGTTTTTTTGTTTAAAATAAAAAATAAAAAAGAATGATTTTTTTTTTTAAAAAAATAAGCATGGAATCAATAAAAGAATAATTGAGATGTTATTTTTTTAATAGTGGAGCACATAGAATTTTTTTAAAATTTTTGACGTGGCATTAATTAGTATGGAGGGAGTTCTTGGAGGGCTCTGCCCTTTGGCTTTGTTTACTTAGGATCAAAGAAATAAAAATTATATAAAAAAAATTCATCGGTGGAAATTTTTTCTCTATTTATTTCGTAAAAAAGAAGAAGAATTATATTTTTTTTCTCTTATTTATTTGAAAAAACTAAAAAAAAAGTTATTTTCCTTTTTTTTTTTTACTTAACGGCTAGATAGATTTATAATTTTTTCATATTTTTATTGTTGTCCAAATCGGGCATAAAGCAATTTCCTCCTTCAAACATTTTAAATCACAACTGACCTCACCCGATCGCATCATGCCATGTCCTCTTCTTGCCGGCGGCCCCGTGAGGACATCACGTGCGTCAAAGAGGAAGCAGCCCAGCTAGCGCGAGTGACCTTGGAAGTCGCTCGTGGGTCTAATGGCCCTCGCAAGGGTTAGCGACCTCGGAGGTTGTTCGGCCTCCGGCGACACCGTGAGGGCGAGCGACCTTGGAAGTCGTTCGCCCTCCGACAGCACCACAAGGGCGAGCGACCTCGAAAGGATGAGCCCTCGCGGGGTCGACATCCCCATGAGGGGTGAGAGCTCGCGGGGATGGCAGGGCAAGCGCTCACTAGGCCAGTGGTCTCGTGAGAATGAGCACTCACGACCTCCGCCCGAGAAGCATTTCGTCGGAGATCGAGTGATTATGAAAGATGACCAGCCCAGAGGCGTTCCTCCGGCCACACATCACAAAGAAGAGTGACCAACTCCACGGTTCTCTTTTAGTTTTTATTATTTTATTTTATTTTATTTTTCCTCCTTCTCCTTCGCGTAGCTTTTTCATTTCTCTCTTCCCCTCGTCTTTTTTTCCCCCTTCTTTTACCCTTTCCTCTCTATATATTATTGTTTTTTTATTTTTCACTTTCCTGTCTTCTACTGTTCTCTATGGATTGTTTTTTCCCGATCAATTCCTTTCCTTCCGCTTTTCATCTTTCGAAGTAAAGTCATTTTATGAAAAGACGAGTTTGATGTGACAATTGTACGTCATTAGTTTAAGATATGGCACGGAATGATTTGTTGTTTTACATGCCGATGTGGCACTGTCATAGTCATCCAAATGCCCACGTCATCGTACATCGTCAACCTTCAGTTTCCACGGTGGACTCCGACCTCCACCACTTGGCCTTCTCAAAGCCGTTGACGCAGTATTCGAAATCATCGATCGTCCGGTCGATCTCCTCCTCCGTGTTCATCACGAACGGCCCGAGTTGAGCCACCGGTTCGCCCAACGGCTCGCCGGCCACCAACAAGAACCGGACCGCCTTCGCCGGCGACCGGTTCCACACCTCCACCCCGTCGCCTCCGCCCAGCAACAGGAGATTGTGCGGTCCGACCGGGGCGGCCTTCTCCGATCCGAACGCCGCCTCCCCCTCGAGCACGTACGCGAACGCGTTCCAGCTCTCTGGGATCGGTTGCCAGAGGTGCGCCGACGGCTTCATGGTGAAGTCCAGGTACATGGTCGGCGTGCGGGTGGACACAGGGGACCTGGCTCCCATGGACTCTCCCGCGATGACTCGGACGTCGACGCCGTTCCCGGCGGCTCGGGCGATGTCTTTTCCCTGCAGCTCTTGGTAACGCGGCTCGATCCTGCCGGCGAACGTTTACCGAGTTTAATTTTCAAACAGTAAAGATAGAACTACCGAACGCGAAACATATCGGTTAACGACGGTTACATTTTGTCGTTGGAAGAGAGATTGATCCACAGCTGAAGTCCCTTGGCCGTGCCTTGTCCCGCCGGCATCTCGGAGTGCACGATTCCCTTGCCGGCGGTCATCCATTGCAGGTCGCCCGCCATGATGGTGCCCTTGTGGCCTTCAAAGTCTTCATGCTTCACAGCTCCCTCGAGCATGTAAGTGACAGTCTCAAAACCTCGATGAGGATGATCAGGAAATCCAGCAGGGGCAGCGACTGCACCATAAAAACAGAGTAGAACATCAAGGAACATGCAATGGAAACATAAACCAATATGGCATTATATTCCGATCTAATTAATCCAAGCGAAAAACAAACCTGAGAATTCATCCAGAACAAGGAAAGGATCGAAGTACTTGAGCTCAAACCTCCCAATGCTTCTTCTGACTACGGCGCCTTCGCCTTCGCGCTGCGGTCGGGCCTGAAACTTCCTGACGACGAGCCGTGGCTTGTGAAGCGCACAGGGGTGCCCTGTTTCCGCCATGATTCTCTTTCTTTATGCGTGTGCTGGGATTGCAGATTTGGGTGGGGAGAGAGGAAGGAAGATGCGTGTTTCTTATAGGGGAATTCCCGTTCGAAGAGCAGAGGATTCAGATGTGGTCAAAGCTTGTAAGGGCTCGAGGCGTGCTTGTGTTTACTTGCATGGTGTAAACAGGGAGGCAGTACGTATTATCACAAAATGCAACAATTAATTGTATTTTAACAATTTGTCATGCTGATGCAATTGTGATTTCATCAACAACACGTTCTGAATTTGTCATCTCTATGAGTTGTCAGTTTTCATATATGAAGCATTAATTATTTCTCTCTTTTTATTTTTTTTAAAATTATTGATAATTATATATATATATATATATATATTATAATATTCACATGTAATTTAAAATGTATCACAATTGGATGCTAGTCGACTCTTTTTCTTTTTTACTTTAAGCTCCTAATTATGGTGATAGCATGCAAGGCAAGTCAGGGATGGAAAGTATCATTTACTAAAAAAGAAATTGAAGAATGACTGATGATGACATATTGACGCAAAAATGATGGTATTTTAAGAATTTTTTTATTTTTATTAGAAAATTAAGTTGCAAGGAATCCAGCAGCAGCAGCACGTGAGAGGGGTTGACAACTGATTACGCGTTTGCACGTCCGTATAAGTTTTGTTTGGGGCAGTTTACTAGATCGCGTCCTTTGATTTCGGCTTTTAATGAATCACTTCAATTTTTCATTTTACTGAACCTAATAATTAGGAAAGAAACTAGTTAAGTCTAATCAATTATAATATTTAAATTTATTTGATAAGATAATCATAAATCCTAAATCTAAAATGAAATAAATTGTTAAAGTAGGTTTTTTTTTTAGCTTGACTTGATTTTTTCATGAACTTGAGTTTATTGGAGTTTGATTCATTTATATGTTATTGAACTCACAATTCAAGCTTATTTGATTGTTTAAAAATTTTATAATTAAAATTTTTTTATTGATTATTAGGTTTGATAATACAAATTTATTTGCCCATTTAATTTTTTTATTTATTTACCATATTGATGAAAGTAATTTATTGATGAATATATTTTATAAATTTTGTTCATGAATATTATTTATGAATAATTCACAATCCGTATTCATGTTCATCGGAATGAAATTCATTTCCTAAATATTAAAATATTATTTAATTTAAGAGAGAGAAAAATAAAAAGGAATGAATTAAATAATAAAAAATAGATATTACATGGGGAGGAAAAAAATAATAAAAAAGTAGAATAGATAAGAGAATATTAAAAAAAATAAAGATAATGAAAATTTTAAGATAGATAATTGTCTAAATTTAATAAAATGTACAGTTACTTCAAAATTTAAAAATATTATAAAGAAACTAATACTGATACTTTTAGTTTAACAAGTTATTTAACCTTATTTATTTAATTTACTTTATGTGTATTGAACAAATATAAATAAACTCTTACCCCGTTGAATATTAAATTTATCTATAAGTATTTAATTCATTTACCCTCCTTATGTACCCTTTTTATTAATAAATTTATATAAATGAGTTTTGAGAAATTCATTGGGCTAAGCAATGAGGCCTAATGGTGACGAAGTTGATGACGGAATGGTTATTCTTGTAGAAAATTAATGTGAATTTAATTCTTACAAGCAAACGGTTTGTTCCAGCCTTATCGAGTTGGATATTGAAGAAAACACGGCTTGACTTTGAAAAAGTCTTCCCCATTCCAGACTAGACTAGCTAGTTACGTTGTTGATGAACCACCCAAGCTCTAAGTTGTTTACATCTGTTATTGTCAAATAAAAACTCTTCTTCAGACTCACATGGTGCCATATATAACTTCAAGCTGCACGTTTGCACTATACTTGAGTAATTAATTTAAAATACGATCAACTAGTCACACCACCCGAGTTGAATTTGGATTGTTCGATGAGAATTAGTGAGCAAACAATCGCGTATATATGGCAATATTGCAATGTTGCAAAATGTAAATGCACCAATTAAAGGCTTGTGATGTTGGAGGACACCATGTGGCGTGTAAAAAACTCGATCAACGTGAATCCTTGGCTAGCTGACTCGAGTTGGAACTCGATTTAAGTTAGTTTAACTCGGAGCAAACTCGGATTAGGTCGGACTAATCCTACCGAGTTCATCCCCGGATAGAATTTAGGCTATGTTTGGTTGCGTATAATGTAATCTATCTTGTAATGTAATCAAATTTGTAATGTAATATAATGTAATGTAATCTTGATTACATTATTACGTTTGGTAATATAATGTATGTAATCTTTGATTACATGGATGATTATATTCTTTTGTTTGGTATCTATTATTTTTTATAAGAAATGTAATTCATATTATTATACATTGATAAAAATATCCTGCGACTTCTACCGACGGCCGCCGCACCTCTGTCGGAGCTCGTGTCTGGTGATCGATGCCGGCCAGCCGGTGACTGGCGACGACTGGCGGCGGCGGGCGCCGACCGACGGCGGCCTGCAACCGGTGAGCGGCGACGACCGGTGAGTGGGCGACGACCGGTAGGCTGACTAGGGGTATATTCGACATTCAATTTTTGGTTAAACAGTGACCTCGTAATGTAAACGGATTACATAATATTTACTTTGTAATCCAGATTACAAAACTTCACTACCTTTTGTAATCGAGATTACATTACATTACAGGTTTAAAGTTAAACAAACAAAATAATCAGCTTTGTAATGTAATCCTGATTACATTACAAGGCAGATTACACCCTACCAAACGTAGCCTTAGTTCAGTTAGAGGATGGAAGTGGCATGAGTTTTTGAAAAGTCAACGATGGAAGATTGGAGTCATCATCTTACTATTTACTATTTGAATCTGAACCCTACAATAACTAACTCTCATGTGGCGTTTGATTCACTCATAAGAATCGAAATGGGATTGGAAATGAAAATCATAGTATTGTAAAATAAGAATGAGTATCAACGTGAATATCACTTTTAAAAATAATATTTGGTTAGTTATGAGCATGGGTATCGGAATGAACCTAATTTCTTTTTTTTTATCCTTAGAGGAAAATAAAAAAAATTAGATGTGAAAGAAAAATATGATGAGAGAGAATGATTAGAGGGAAAGTGTGATGAGAAAAAATAAGGAGAGTGAGTGTGATGGAAAAGATTGAAGAAAGAGAAAGTATGATGAGAAAAATGAAGAAAAGGAAAGTGTGATGAGAGAATATGAGAGAGAGTATGATGGGAGAGAATGAAGAGAGGGAAAGTGTGATGAGAGAAAATGAGTGTGTGATGGGAGATATTGAAGAGAGGAAAAGCATGATGAGAGAGAAAGTGTGATGAGATAGAAAGTGTGATGTAAGAAAATGAAGAGGGAGAAAATGTGATAAGAGAAAATGAGGAGAGTATTTGATGGGAGAGAATACTTGATCAGAGAAAAAAATGACAGAGAAAGGGTGATGAGAAATAAAGTATGATGAGAGAATTTGGAAAACGAAAGTATGATGAGAGAGAAAGTGAGATGAGAGAATGAGGAGAGAGAAAGTGTGATGAGATAATGAGGAGAGTGAAAGTATTATGAGAAAATGAGGAGAGAGATAATATGATGAGAGAATGAGGAAAGAGAAAGTACTATGAAAGAGAAAGTGTGATGAGTAAAAGAGGAGAGTGAAAGTATGATAAGAGAGAAAGTGTGATGAAAGAATGAGGAGAGAGAAAGTGATATAAAAGAAAATTTGAACAAATAAATTAAAGGTATTTTTGTTCAAAACTTAATTCTCAGTTTTATTCCCATCAAAACCCAAGGGGGAAGTGGGTTTCATCAATACCTATATTTTTGGATTTCATTCCAAAATCTTGATTTCATTCCTATCAACCAAACACAAGGTTTGAGAATGACTCAAATTCCTCATTCCCATACTCATGTACCAAATGCCCCTTAATTGATTTGGTAAAGTCCAAAATTAAGTTACGTTAATGTCCTCTTTTCTTTTCACGCCGAAAACAATTTGGAGCCTTATTAGTAATTTTAATTTCTTATCCTTCTCAAATCATAGGCGCATTACCTAATTTCTACTATCTGTATATTTTTTCTCGCCACCTTAATTCTCATCGGTTCTTCATTGTTCTCTCCTCTCCTCGCCCTCTCTAATTTTTACTACAACTTTCTCATTCTTATCGTTTTTATATCACAACGCATCAATCCATCTGTTTCAACTCTTCTTTATATCAATACAGTCATATTAATCCATCTGTATCTCATTGATTTTTCGGAAAAAATAACAGTTGCATCTATCTATCTATGTATCTCATTAGTTATTTCATCGATTCTTCATGTGATATAAGACATTCTCGTTAAATAACTTGAGATATAATTAATAACCTAATTTCTATTTTATTTTTAGATTAAGATTTTTATAGAATAAATTATATTAGCGTTGAATAATATTATTTAATTATTTGATAGTAAATATTCATTTTATATATTTTACACATATTTAGGTATTATATTACACATGCGTAAAAAGAAGGATGTGTTGGTTGCAAAGGCATAATGATGCTGAGCCGAGTAAAGAAGAAAGTGCACGGGTAAAAGATGTGTCCATTGGAAACCTTGTGCGTTTTCTCTTTCCCCTTATAAGATAATATCATAATGGAAGGATATGTGATTCATTAAATCTCACTATTTACTCTTTTACTCTTTTCTTAAACTCTTTTTTACGCTCCCTAGGACTGAGCTAAATCAAATTGACTGAACAGATAATCTGAAAATTGAACCGACTGAACTTTTTTCAAGCTGACCGAACTGATCATACTTTTTTGAAAGAACTGAACCAGATAAAATATCGATTAATTCGATTTTAACCGAAATAATTAAATTTTTTATCTCAAGGTTCTGGCCTGGCGGATAACCAGTAAACTTGTGATTTCACTTTAAGTTTTTTAGGTAATATTTAAACCTTTATCCTCACTTAGAAATGTATGTGAGAACAGAGAACAATTGTTCAAGGAGTTTAGGAATGTTAATAGAATTTCCGACTATTCATGGTTATGATTATTTGTAGGTAATTACGAGCTCCATTGATATATTACATAAGTTTTCAATTTTAATCATTTTATTTTTAGAATAATAAATTTAGCTCCATGGTTCAATAAATTATCAAAAAAAAACAAACAAAATAACTCCCCTATATTCATAGAATTAATTTTTGTGTGCATTTACAAAACTAACTCAAGAAAATACCTAAAAACTATTTACATTTTTGCATATCACAAAATTAGATAATATTCTTACAATAAACCATGAATGATCTACAAGTTCTAAGTTCCAAATGTCACTACATGTTCAAAGTTCAAAATTAGCAGATTATAAGTGTTACCAAATGTCAATTAAAATTTAAGAGATGACACATAATTCAACTTCAACATAAATTACATTATAAAGATTAAAGATCACATTGCAATCTTGATTCTTGCATGACATGACAAATCTTGATTTTTGCACGATGTGGCAATGTGGAGATTTTGTGTTGTCCTTGAAACCTTGACTTGTGCTATACTTGTTGATCAAGAAGTGAAATTTTTATATTTACAATCTAAACAAGATAATTAATTTAAAAATATATAATATTTAAAACACACCATTGATTATTATGTCATCATCCATGTACTAGTTGTGTGGTTAAGTTAGACTTTCATTACCTGAAAAGGGAGTTTACCCTCTGGGAAAGGGGAAGAATGAAGGAAACCATCATTCATATATTGACATGAAGGGAGTTGAGGCTATGAGTTTAGCTTAACTTAAAAGTGATATTGTCAAATATCAAAAAGGGAGAGATTGTTGGTGCAATATTCCCTAGGTCAAGGTTGACCTGGTTGACTGAGCTTGAATTGGGTCAAGCTCGAGTCTTGATGTATGAGTTTCGATGTTTGATAATACATATAGACAATACATGGAGATTGCAGGTGCAATTGTTCATGTGGGGAGATTGTGAAGGAGAGTCAAGTAGGTTAAGGTTGACTGGATACTTGACTGGAAAATCCTGATGAGTGAAGTCAGGTGAAAGACTTAGTGAGTGAAGCTAGGCAGATGGAAAGTTCTAGTGAGTGAAGCTAGGCAGTTGTGGAAAATCCTGGTGAGTGAAGCGAGGTGAAAGTCCTGGTGAGTGAAGCCAGGCAGACGTGAAGTCCTAGTGAGTGAAGCTAGGCAGAAGAAAATCCTGGTGAGTGAAGCCAGGTGAAAGACCTAGTGAGTGAAGCTAGGCGGTATGGGAAATCCTGGTGAGTGAAGCTAGGCAAAAGAAAATCCTGGTGAGTGAAGCCAGGTGAAAGTCCTTGTGAGTGAAGCCAGACAGAGGAGAAGTCCTAGTGAGTGAAGCTAGGAAGAAGGGAAGCCTTGGTGAGTGCAGCCAGGCAAGGAAAATCCAAATAGATCAAGGTTGATCGGACATCTGGTGTTGGGAAGTCTAAGTAGGTCAAAGGGATTGACCGGATACTTGGCACGAGAAAATTCAGATGGGTCAAGGTTGACCAGACATCTGGTGGAAGTCCAAGTGGGTCAAAGGAATTGACCGGACACTTGGTACGGGAGTCTTAGCAGGTCAAAGGTGACCAGATGCTAGGCATGATGTACCAATAGGTCATGGTTGACTGGATGTTGGTTTAGGGGACTTTGGACTTGGTTTTGGGTAAAAACAAGGAGCTGGATCGATCAGCCGATCGATTGACTCATGCCCAATTGATCGACTGATCGATTGGGCGAGTCCCTGCGACAAGCCTCCTCCCAATCGATTTGTGGATCAATTGGGAGAATCACCGATCACACAGAAAGCCTCCCAATCGATCGGCTAATCGATTGGGAGCCTCCAATTGATCGGCTGATCGATCGAGAGGTGCGATTTCGCGCGATGGGGCCTGGATCGATGAGACGATCGATCCAGGCGATTCCCAGGAGCACGGAGGCGCTCTGGATCGATCGGCCGATCGATCCAAAGTCTCCCCAATCGATTGGGAGCAATCCAATCGATTGGGATCCGACCGTTAACGCAGGATATAGTCGTTGTCGAGCTCTTTCTTCGCCAACGCTTGCACTGTTCAGCTCCGATCTACACAGTGATTCTAGAGCTTCTCCATAGAGTTCTCACCGCCAGATCTTGAAGGGTCTTGGAGGCATTTCCAAGTCAAGAGTCGGATCTACAGCAAGAAGAAGAAGCTAGAGTTAGGGTTTCTTGTGTAAACCGTGTAAGCTTTCCCTTGTATTTTGCTTCTCTTTGTTTCTTGTTGTATTGAGAGTATTGTAGGGCTTCTTCGCCTTCGGTAGGTACCGAAAAGGAGTGTTTTCATAGTGGAGGGTGCGTGAGTGTGTGGATCCTTGGATTAGTCATCTCTTGTTGAGGTGAATATCAAGTAAATCCTAGAGTTAGCGTTGTGTATTTGTTTCTTTGTATTTTCTGCTGCATATCTTTGAAGAAACAAGCAACGACGAGCACGAGATCGCGCCGAGCTATTCACCCCCCCTCTAGCTTTTGCCCCTTCCGGAGATGATTCCGGTGAAGAACAACCTTGCTCTCTGATACCACTTGTTGGGATCGAAATGTAATTAGAGGGGGGGGGGGGTGAATAGCTCGGCGCGATCTCGTGCTTGTCGTTGCTTGTTTCTTCAAAGATATGCAGCGGAAAATACAAAGAAACAAATACACAACGCTAACTCTAGGATTTACTTGGTATTCACCTCAACAAGAGGTGACTAATCCAAGGATCCACACACTCACACACCCTCCACTATGAAAATACTCCTTTTCGGTAACTACTGAGGGTGGAGAAGCCCTACAATACTCTCAATACAACAAGAAACAAAGAGAAGAAAAATACAAGGGAAAGCTTACACGGTTTACACAAGAAACTCTAACCCTAACTTCTTCTTCTTACTGTAGATTTACCTCTTGACTTGGAAATGCCTCCAAGACCCTTCAAGATCTGGCGATGAGAACTCTGTGGAGAAGCTCTGGAATCGCTGTATAGATCGGAGCTGAACAGTGCAAGCATTGGCGAAGAAAGAGCTTGACAACGACTATATCCTGCGCCAACGGTCAGATCTCAATCGATTAAATTGCTCCCAATCGATTGGGGAGGCTTTGGATCGATCGGCCGATCGATGCAGAGTGCCTCTGTGATCCTGGGAATCGCCTGGATCGATCGGCTGATCGATCCAGGCCACATCGCGCGAAATCGCACCTCCCGATCGATCAACCGATCGATTGGAGGCTCCCAATCGATTGGTTAAGGGAGACTAAGTAGAGGTTTAGGTTGAGGTTTGGTTTCAATATTGAATTTTTGAACCTCAAAACTTCTAAATTTGGATTTCCTAAAGGTTTAGGGATTCCAAGTTATTGTTGGTGCAATGACAGAGGTTATGTGCATGTCTTTAGGGGGAGTTACTCTTTAAGGACACGCAAATCTATTTTTCATACATCTTGGAAGGTGGTTAACCTTCTTAAGCAAAAATACTCAAGGTTGGACATTTGAATATAATGGAGAGTGGATATCTTCATTATTCAAGTGGTGTATGCTCACAGATGAGCATTTGATGACAATGAAGGGTATGTGACATTCATTTGAATCGTGCGTGAATATACAAAGTGGTATATGCTCAAGAATGAGCGTTAAGAATAATGAAGGGTATGAGACCTTTATTATTATGTTATAAACAACGAGTGAAGTTGTAAACAACGTTGGGTAACTCTTCAGGGGGAGAGTTTTTGATGTATGCCAATAGGGAGAGAATGTGTGGTTAAGTTAGGCCTTCATTACCTGAAGAGGGAGTTTGCCCTCTAGGAAAGGGGAAGAATGAAGGAAACCATCATTCATATATTGACATAAAGGGAGTTGAGGCTATGAGTTTAGCTTAACTTAAAAGTGATATTGTCAAACATCAAAAAGGGGGAGATTGTTGGTGCAATATTCCCTAGGTCAAGGTTGACCTGGTTGACTGAGCTTGAATTGGGTCAAGCTCGAGTCTTGATGTATGAGTTTCGATGTTTGACAATACATGTAGACAATACATGAAGATTGCAGGTGCAATTGTTCATGTGGGGAGATTGTGAAGGAGAGTTGAGTAGGTCAAGGTTGACTGGATACTTAACTAGAAAATCCTGGTGAGTGAAGCCAGGTGAAAGTCCTAATGAGTGAAGCTAGGCAGAAAGAAAGTCCTTGTGAGTGAAGCTAGGCAGATGGAAAGTCCTAGTGAGTGAAGCTAGGCAGTTGTGGAAAATCCTGGTGAGTGAAGCCAGGTGAAAGTCCTGGTGAGTAAAGCCAGGCAAACGTGAAGTCCTAGTGTGTGAACCTAGGCAGAAGAAAATCCTGGTGAGTGAAGCCAGGTGAAAGACCTAGTGAGTGAAGCTAGGCAGAAGAAAATCCTAGTGAGTGAAGCCAGGTGAAAGTCCTGGTGAGTGAAGCCAGGCAGAGGAGAAGTCCTAGTAAGTGAAGCTAGGCAGAAGGGAAGTCCTGGTGAGTGAAGCCAAACAAGGAAAATCCAGATGGATAAAGGTTGATCGGACATCTGGTGTTGGGAAGTCCAAGTAGGTCAAAGGGATTGACCGGATACTTGGCACGAGAAAATCCAGATGGGTCAAGGTTGACCAGACATCTGGTGGAAGTCCAAGTGGGTCAAAGGGATTGACCGGACACTTGGTGCGGGAGTCCTAACAGGTCAAGAGTGACCAGATGCTAGGCATGATGTACCAATAGGTCATGGTTAATCGGATGTTGGTTTAGGGGACTTTGGACTTGGTTTTGGGCAAACACAAGGAGCTGGATCGATCATCCGGTCGATTGGCTCATGCCCAATCGATCGACTGATCGATTGGGCGAGTCCCTGCGACAAGCCTCTCCCAATCGATCCGTGGATCGATTGGGAGAATCGCCGATCACACAGAAAGCCTCCCAATCGATCGACCAATCGATTGGGAGCCTCCAATCGATCGGCTGATCGATCGGGAGGTGTGATTTCACGCGATGGGGCCTGGATCGATCAGCCGATCGATCCAGGTGATTCCCAGGAGCACAGAGGCACTCTGGATCGATCGACGATTCTCCCAATCGATCCACGGATCGATTGGAAGGAGTCTTCTCGCAGGGACTCGCCCAATCGATCAGCCGATCGATTGGGCATGAGCCAATCGATCCAGCTCCTTGTTTTTGCCCAAAACCAAGTACAAATTCTCCTAAACCAACATCCGGACAACCATGACCTATTGGTACATCATGCCTAGCATCTGGTCACCCTTGACCTGCTAGGACTCCTGTACCAAGTGTCCGGTCAATACCTTTGACCCACTTGGACTTCCACCAGATGTCTGGTCAATCTTGACCCATCTGGATTTTCTCGTGCCAAGTATCCGGTCAATCCCTTTGACCTACTTGGACTTCCCAACACCAGATGTCCGATCAACCTTGATCCATTTGGATTTTTCTTGCCTGGCTTCACTCACCAAGACTTCCTTTCTGCCTAGCTTCACTCACTAGGACTTCTCCTATGTCTGACTTCACTCACCAGGACTTTCACCTGGCTTCACTCACCAGGATTTTCTTCTGCCTAGCTTCACTCACTAGGTCTTTCACCTGGCTTCACTCATCAGGATTTCTCATACCGCCTAGCTTCACTCACTAGGTCTTTCACCTGGCTTCACTCACCAGGATTTTCTTCTGCCTAGCTTCACTCACTAGGACTTCATGTCTTCCTGGCTTCACTCACCAGGACTTTCACTTGGCTTCACTCACCAGGATTTTCCACAACTACCTAGCTTCACTCACTAGGACTTTCCATCTGTCTAGTTTCACTCACTAGGACTTTCCTTCTGCCTAGCTTCACTCACTAGGACTTTCACCTGGCTTTACTCACTAGGATTTTCCAGTCAAGTATCTGGTCAACCTTGACCTACTCGACTCTCCTTCACAATCTCCCCACATGAACAATTGCGCCTGTAATCTCCATGTATTGTCTACATGTATTATCAAACATCGAAACTCATACATCAAGACTCGAGCTTGACCCAATTCAAGCTCAGTCAACCATGTCAACCTTGACCTAGGGAATATTGCACCAACACTAGTGTTGTCGAAGAAGACGAGTCCATAATCTTTGAAAATTCTGACAAAAAAATGTAAGTTAAATAAATAAATATTTTCTAAGTTTACAATTATAAATACAAGTCTAACTATATTTTTCTTAACAAGGAAAAATTGACCGCTTTTAAGTTTTTCCACATCCTCTAAACTTTCTTCAATGTTGATTGATTTCAAACTTAACTGAAGTTAATCTTGAGTACAAATAAGAGTTTCTACCACCCTAGGAGTCAATGAACTCCTAAAATAATCAAGTATCCAACCACCAATTCTAAAAGCGGATTCTGAAATAACTGTTGATATTGGAATAGCTAATGCATCACAAGCAATTTGAGCAAGTATAGAAAATCTGTGACAATTTTGCTTTTACCATCCCAAAATGTCAAAAGTATTACAATACTCTTCGACTATTTCATTAAGATACTTGTCTAATTATGAAATATTGCCATCACCAAAAATTTGTGCCTTTTGTTTCTTATACTTGTCAATGATTAATTATCTTTTCAAATCTATTTGACTCATATTTTCTGGAGCATTGTTATTGTCAAATTCTGAAATAGATGAAACTCTTGAAGTATTACATCGAGGCTCCATTTTTTCCTTATAATTATTATACAAAGCAAATAAAGTGTCCTTTATTATCTTTCCTACTCTTGCACCCTTCTCATCTCCATATAATTCAATCAACATAAATTCAACAAAATCCAATTTATGCCTTGGATCAAGTACCACCGCAATATAAAACAACTTATTCATCTTTTAGGATCTGCTCAATTCTTGTCAAATTTACTTTTTATTTTAATTCCCATCGAATACACATTAAGATCATTACTTTCTTGTGATTCCTTCAAGATGATATGAATATAATTAATCTTGTGTGCAAAAGTATTAGATGTGGTATACAAAGATCTTGAAACTTTTAATGTTAGATCATAAAAAACTTGCAGAAGAAATGCAAAAAGTCTAACATTATTCCAAGATGCACCTGTTGGCTTCCCATCAAAAGTCTTCACTCTTCAATTCTCTTTTAGGTTTACCATTTGATTCAAGTATATCTCCATTTTCATTCAAAACAGCATGCCAATATGTATATTGAAGATCTACTTTAAAACATGGATCTTGTTCATCAAATCTATCAAAAGTTCTTTCAAATTTTTGAGCATTTCAATATTAAGAAAGTTGAGTTCCATATGGTCGGTACATCTAAACATAATGAGTTCTTGCTTTTAATTTTTTCAATCTCTACACATTCTTTGAACTTGCTTAATTTAGAGGGAGTTTGTTTAACATATTTAATTGCATTCCTAACCCTCATCATAGGTTGATTTATATCTTTTAAGCCATCAATAATAATCAAATTGATTGTATGAGCTAAACATCTCATATGAACATATTCTCCATTCAAAATAGTGGAATCCCAATTAATTATCTTTTGTTCTGAAACTATTGATAGTAACATTATTTGAACTTGTATTATCAACTGTAATAGTAAAAATTATGCTGATTCCCCAATCCCTCAAGCAATTTTCAATGGATAAACTAATTGCCTTGCCTTTTTAACTTGTAATTGGACAAAAATTGAGAATCCTTTTTTGTAAATTCCAATTTGTATCGATAAAATGAGTTGCTAAACACATATAATTGATTTTTTGAATCGATGTCCATGTATCAGTGGTCAAAGAAACTCTTTGTGTTGAATCATACAACAAACTTTTCAATTTTTCCCTTTTAACCGTATATAATCCAACACAATCATGTGCATCCGTCCATCTTGAAGGAATTCAAAACATTAGACATACCATGACTACAAATTCTTTAAATCCTTCTCTTTCTACAAATTTGAAAGGGAGTTCATCCATTGTAATCATTCTAGCTAATGCTTTTCTAGATGCATCTTGATCAAATTTCCAAGAAGTCTAACATATATCACCCTCTCTTGAACTTGGTTGTAAATTTAGTTGTGCTTGAGTTGTTTAAACAACATGAGTGTGTTTTTACATGAGGTAATATGAGGTCTCAAGCTCGTTATTCCATTTTTGTGTGGATCACAAAAAAAATTCTTTATCATAATATTTGCATTTGGCTTTAATCTCTGATTCATCATTAGTAAACTTTGTGAAATGATCTCAAACTTCACTTCTTGGTTTTATTGCTTTTCACTTGATTATCTTCCCTTTAGAATCTATAGCTTTTTTGTTCCCACTGAAGAATCGATATCAGATTGTGGTGAAGGATCCGAAAAATGATAGATGGGGAGCGGGTGAATATCGCTCGTGAGAAATTGTTTCTTTTTTCATATTGTAAACAGAGATTAGAGTAAACAGTGGAACAAGATAGCAAAAACAATACACAAAACACAGTTGCTTACTTGATTCAGAGTCTGTGTCAACTCCTACTCCAAGATTCGTGATCCTTAATCACACTGTTGGACAATTCACTAAAACCATTCTTTCCGTAACCTCCAAAAAAAATTGATTTGTACAATAGATAAAGATAGTAACAACTCTACAATCTCTTTATAAAATGCAAGCAATATAAAAGATTATACCGACAATAAGGATAGGAGATCAAGCGCTAATGTTGGAGAGTCTTTTGACGTAGTAGGAGTAGAGCTTTCACACGTAGTAATAACAACACAGATGATGAACAGATAGAAGATCAGAAAGATGCACACAAGTGCTGCTGGCTTGGAGCTTGAGATGTAATTTTATAAGTAGCGTTTGGTCGACCAAAAAAGTCGTTTGGTCAACCGATCCTTTTGATCAACCGATCTCCCTATCGATCGACTGTGTTGGTGCAGGTTGCACCAGAATCAAACCTAAGTTTTGATCTTATCAGGGGTTTACAGTTAAGTCTTCTTGTGATCTAACAAGTTGACCAAGTGTGTAGGTTGTTTACTCAATTGGAAAAGTCCTAGTTGGAGGCTAGGCAGGAAAGACTTTGCAGATCATGGAAGCCAGGCAGAAAGTCCAAGTGGGTCAAAAGGACTTGACACTTGGCAGGGAAGCTCGATAGGTTTGGAAGACTGAAGATCGAGGGAAAGTTCTAGGTGACCGATCCAATGCTAAGTGGTAAAGTCCAATTAAATTTGGAGGATCAAGGTTTGGCAGGTAGGTTGAGGTAAGCAACTGGAGGAGAGACAGTGAGGTTGTGTTCCTGAAAGGAACAACCTAAGGTCGCTGATCCAATTGAAGAAACTGGGAAGGTTTCCAAGTTGAGATCAAGACAGTTCTATTGTCTAATACTACTCATGCATCAAACATAATATTACTGTGCTAATATTTATTTTACAGGATTATATTGTCTAACACGGTTTTGCAGATCCGGCCTGATCGGTCGACCGAACACAGGGATCTGTCAATCAAACCAGGTGGACTCAGATCAAAGATCATATCATAGCAGAACAAAGCAAAGTTCGATCCAAGTCTGATCGGTTGACCGAACAAAGGGATCGATCGACCGAACATTGATGATGTGGCACAGATCAAACCGAACCGAAGTAGAGAAGGAAGTTAGGCTGATCGGTCAACTGAACGTGGAGATCGGTCGACCAAACAATCATCACATTAAAGGCGCATTAATGAAGAATCTCGACGAACGAGAAAGTGCACCTTTCGATCGACCAAATAAAAGGATCGGTCAACCGAACCATTCATTGTCATCAATGCCCGAATATTCGATCTCAACGAAGAAGGAAGGGAGCAGGTTCGGTCGACTGAACCCAAGTATCGGTCTACCGAACGTCGACCATTCTTATAAAAAGAGCTCAAGGTCTGAGGCTCAGTAATGAATTAATTTCACCAGTTTAACTCTATGCAAAGTTGCTCGTACTACTACTTTGCACTTCATCTTTATGCAAACTACTACTTCAATCAAGTGCCGACTGAGCTTCATCTTCCATCTACTATCGGTATAATTTTATATTGCTTGCATTGTACTTAGTTTCAATAAGATAGTAGGCTGTTACTATCTTATATTACTCATTATACAAATTGCTTCTTTCCAAAGGTTTCAGAAAGAATAATTATAGTGAATTGTCCAACGGTGCGATTAAGGATCGTGGGTCTTGGAGTAGGAGTCGACCTAGGCTCCGAACCAAGTAAATGAATCATATTCTTTATTTTTCCATTGCACTACTTTGGTTTAAACATTTAAAAAGAAAAAGTTTTTTAAAAAGTGATATTCACCTCCCCCTCTATCACACTTTCTCAATCCTTCAGACTGATCACACAACCTTCCTTCTTTATTGAGATTCAATCTTCGTATCATTAATGCATTTATTATTCATTCGATTGAAAGATCTGATTGGTCGACTGATCACTGAAAATTTATTTTTTTGCTGAGATATGATCTTCTACATTATCAATGCTATTTAATGTTTGGTCAATCGATCTTTGAGCTTGGTCGACCGATACACATGAATACCAAATGTGTTATGTGTGACATAACCTTTGTGCCATGTTAGCTTGGTTCGATGAATTGAACCTTTTGTTCGGTCGACCAATCCCATCAGTTTTTGTAAAACAGAGTTAGTTTGATATAATAATAATATTTTTACAAAATAGAGTTAGCACAATATGAAATAATGCATGAGTAAGAGAAGATAGTAAGACCTGTCTTGATCTCAACTTAGAAACCTTCCGGTTTCTTCAGTTGGATCAGGGACCTAGAGTTATACCTCCAGTATCTTATCTCAACTCACTTGTCAAACATCGGGTCCTCAAGAGATATTTAGACTTAATTGCTCAGCTTCGGATCGAATGCTAGAGCTTCCACTTGACTAGATATCATGTCCTTCAGACCTATCGAGTCCACATGCCATATGTTAGGTCCACTTGACCTATTTGGACTTCCTGCCTGATTTCATGATTTGCTGAGACTTTCCTTGCCTATTATCTGGTCCAACTGACATACTAGGACTTTTTGAGTTAAGCACCCTATACACTGATCAATTCATTAGATAATAACAATACTTAACTTGAACCTTTGACAACATCAAAGCATAAGTTCGATTATGATGCTCCTTGTACCAATAATTTTTTTCTTTTTGATGTTTGATAACCTAGTTTAAAGTTAAGTTAAAAACATGATGGTTAATTTTCTCCCCCTTGATAAAACTCTCCTTGAATTTAACTTCTCTCCCCTTTTGACACACATCAAAAATTGAGGTTACAACACAAACATCAATTTTTGAAAGAAATAGAAATTAGAACTTGAAATTCATTTTGAAAATCAATTTTAAACAATAATATCTTTGAAAAATATCTAAGTATAATATTGAAAAATGGATTTTGAAAATTTTCTAAGACATAATTTTCAAAGATAAATTTAAAATTTCTAAGAAAAATTAAGAGATTTTGAAGTAAAATTGTCGAACGCAAAGTTTGAAAACACTGAAGTTGCTACTGAGTTTGGAAAAATATCTAAGATATAAGTACTTTAAATAAAATAACATTAAATTTTGAAATAAGTATTGAAAATAGAATTTGAAAATTTTCTAAGAAAATAAGATTTACTAAAAATAGTTTTCAATGATAAGTTTAAAATTTTCTAGGAAAATTTTGAAAAAGTTTGAAAATAAGTTTTGAATTAAATATTGAAATTTTTTATAAGAATAGATTTTGAAATTTCTAAGAAAAATAATTTTCAAAAGTAAGTTTGTCAAAATTTCAAAAATTAAGTACTGAATTAAGAAAAAGTTGAAATATATGAGTTTTGAGATTTCTAAAAGAAATTTTAGAATTGCTAAATAATAGTTTTCAAAAATAACTTTTGAAAATAAGGTTTGAAATAATGTTTAAAAAAAAAATCTAAACATAACTTACTTTCAAAATCAATGTTAATGTTCCCCAAAAATATCTTAACGTCCAAGCATGCATTGTAAATTTTGTTATCTATGACTCCTAGTTTAGGTAAACCTTTTACTAATTCAAGCTTATTTATCTTTAGTATGTTTCTTAAATGGATGTGTGCTAATTTACTATGTCATAGTTTTCTTCTTTTTGTGTTAAGTGACATTTAATTAAAGTCCTAGTAAATTAATTGAATAAATATTATTTTATCTAAATCCTTTTAGGGTTATGTTTGAATATTCAAGATGATTATAAAAACATATAGATGATAAAAATTTCACTACAAAACCAGCATCACATAGTTACTAATGCTATAAGCAAGTTAAAGTTAAAATTTTCCAACAAGTAAAACTTTTCTAATTAATAAATTTAATTCTAACTGAATATCATATGTTTCAATTATCTTAAGTTTGTCATTATTACCGAAAGCAACTTATTCTAGATTTTTAAACTTTTTATTCATGAATTTTTATCTATCTCCAGTCATATGTCTGAAGCATCTACTATCTAGTAACTGTTGATCCAAGTCTTTGAGTTCTTATATACAAAGTAGGAGTTACACCAAAGTTTTGGTTTGATAGATTAAATTTTATTTCAAGCTTAAATTTAATTTAAGTTAAAGTTTTAATTTAGTTTAATTTAGAGTTTAATTTTAATTTTTTAGTTAAGTATTAATATTTGATTAATTAAGTTGATTAATTAATTAAATTAAGATGATTTATTATTAATTATTGGTTTTGTAATTAATTAAGATTTAAATAATTAATTTATTAATTAATTTCGAATTAATTAGAATAATTGTTTTAATAATGTAATTTAAAATTTTGAATTTAATTAATTATTTTTAATTTGTATTTCGGTTTAATTAGTTAAATTTAGTTTCGTATTAGATTAATTTAGTCTAAATTAATATAATTGTTAGATTAATTTCTTATTCCAATGAAAAGATTATCATTTTAGTTAAATTTACTTTGGTTTTAAATTATTTTAGGAAATTCAATTTTAATTAAAATAATTAATTAATTAATTAATTTTTAATTAAATTATTAAATATTTATTTTGATAATTTTATTTAATAATTTATTTGATTTGATTTAATTAAGTATTATATTTTTAAATTATAAAGTTAAGTTGATAATTGGTTTTAATTTTATTTGGTTTAGAATTAAACTAATTATTAGGTTTGATGAATGATAACTTTAAAGTTAAACTAATTGGTAAAATTAATTATTTTTTATCTTTTAAATAAGTTAAAATTAATTGTATATTTTGAAATGTTATTATTGAATTAATTATTGCTTTGATTAATTATTTTAGGTTTGACTTATTAAAATTTTAGTTTAATTTCAATTTAAGTTTTATTTTAATTTATTAAGTTTAACTTTTATTAATTTTAATTTAATTTAATTTAATTTTACTTATTTTTAAGTTTATTTATTTTTAGTTTTAAGTTAATTTTAATTTAAGTTTAAATAGTTTTATTTTTAGTTTTAAGTTAATTTTAATATGATTAGTTTTAAGTTAGTTTTTAATTTAATTTAAATATTTTTAATTTTAGCTTTAAGTTAATTTTAATTTGATTTAAATAGTTTTATTTTTTTTTAGTTTATGTTTAATTATTTTTAAATTTTAATTTAATTTTATATTTTTAGTTAATTTTAAGGGATAATTTTAACTGATATTGACTTCAGACTTAACTTTGGGTTAATCAAGCAAGTTTTTTAAGAGTAAGTTTTCAGTTGGTGGTGAAGCATATGACATTCTTGAGTATCAATGGTGGATTACTTTCTGAATACTTCTAAAATTACTTTTGCCCAAATAACTTAATATTAAGTATTGATCCAACTAATTTAGACTAGATAGGGGTACCTTCAGTTAATTTCATTAAACCGATTGCACCAGGTTAAACACATATGATTCTCTTAGATATGATTTTGACCTAGTTTCCTTGACCTACTATCATCCCAGTATCTTCTGGAACTAAGTTAAAAGTTTCCCTAATATTATTGGTCCTAAATACCCAGGCAGGTATGTTATGTTATTTTGGTGACAACTAATTTGTCGCCTCCCTCTAAAATATTGATTTTATGTTTTAAGTAATAAATGTTATTTGTTGATATATAGTATTAGTTTGGTCCTACTTACTTTGTTAAAGAAGCTTTCGAAACCTATGCTTGGACTAGGTTTCTAATATTTTGACTTAACAAAGACATATAAAGTATGTTGTTTGAGTTAGTTTCATATCCAATTCTAGATTTGTTGTACACGGCTTGTTGAAATCCAAGTATCATATTCAAATACTTGAAGCCTAAGTCAAACTTTTCTAACGTTTTCTTGAATCCTTCTACTTGAAATTTTAAGTTGAAATTTTCTTCCTCAAGTTTTGCAACTTGAGTTAAAATTCTCTCTTGAACATGATCACTTGAGGGATTCAAGTTGACTTGCTCCTTAAGATGGTTGACTTCCTTAAGTAGTAAATCATTCTCAGCCTCAAATATAATCAATTTTTTAAATTAACATTTAATAACTTTGCGCATTTGAAATTCTGGAAATAAATTTACCTCATTTGGTCTTTCTAAAATGGATACGGATCCGTGGCTTGACTCATACTCGAACTCAAACTCAGATTTGTACTCAGACTCAGATCCTTCGTTCATTGACATAAGTGCGAGATGACTTGATTACTTTGGTTCTTCCATATTCGACTTCTCTGATGCAGATTCGTCCCATGTTGCCTTAAGTGCTTTTCTTCTTCTTGCAGACTTGATCTCCTCCTCCTTTTGGTTGGGGCACTCGTGTTTGTAGTGACCATTCCTGTTACATCCATAGCAAATTATCTCCAATTTTGATATAGTTGGGATGCTTTGTACTTTCTTTGAATTCTTTCTGTTGAACTTCCTTTTAGTAAACAGTCTTCGTACCATGTTTACTATTTCTTCTTCATTATTTGAATCCAAATCTGACTCGCTCTGAGGTTCTTATTTTAGGTTTGATTTGAACTTAGCCTCTTTGATCTTGTTTTGACGTGCATACATAGTTATATCCTTCTCGGTTTGGCTAGTGTTAGTTTGCTTATGTAATTCCAATTCAAAAAATAATTCATCTAACTTTATAATGGAAAGATCCTTCAAAACTTTATAAGCATCTACCATCGATGCCCACAGTATATTTCGAGGGAAGGACATTCTGATTTTCTGGCTGATGAGGTGGAGTCCGTTAATTATGTCTTTTATTCTTGCATGTAGTTATGTTGCGGTTTCTCCGTGTAACATTTTAATATTAAACAATTGATTTAAAATAAGATATCTTTTTGTTACCTTTGAGTCATCGGTTCCTTCATGTACCTTGACTAGTCGATTCCACAATTCTTTATTATTTTTGAAGGGCCCGATTCGATTTAGCTCTTCCTTTGTCAAACCACATTGAAGGATGTTCATTGCTTTGAAGTCGATCTGAGCCTTCCTCTTCATTTCTTGATCCTAATCTTTTGGATCTAGTGGTTCGCCATTTTGGTTTGGTGGTTTGTATCCCTTTTTGATGCTAAACCACATGTTGATGCTGAATTTCAAAAAGCATTCCATCCTCCTCTTCCAGTAACTAAAATCTTCTTCATTGAAGAGGGGTGGATGAACAGTTTTGTAGCCTTCTTGGTGAGAGTTTACTATTCTAGTATAGAAAAAAAATATTGAACAAGATTTACAAGACTTCGTCTTGGGATTAGTAGTGCGGGATAAAAAATAATAACAAATAAAAAGTTAGTCTAAAGAAAAGAAAAATTGCTAGAAAGATGGTTAAGTCTTTTCAGAGTAACCTTTATTTGATACCAATTAACTGATTAGAAAAGAGATAGAGGGGGAGGGAGTGAATATCACTTGTAAAAAAATCATTTTTCTCGTATCGTAAACAAAGATAAGAGTAAGCAGTGGAATACGATAGTAAAAATAATACAAAAGAGACATAGTTGGTTACTTGGTTCGGAGCCTATGTCAACTCCTACTTCAAGACCCATGATCCTTAATCACACTATTAGGCAATTCATTAAAACTCTTCTTTCCATAACCTTTGAAAAGAAGTAATTCATACAATGAATAGAAATAGTAACAACTCTACAATCTCTTTATAAAATACAAGCAATATAAAAGATTATACCGACAATGAGGATAGGAGATCTGTTGGTACTTCAAGGTTATTTTGATGTGATCAAACAAGTTAAGTTAGGTCCTATTGTGTTTAACCTTGTATCTAAGTGTGCAGGAGTTTAGGAGCACAAGAAGTCGAGCAAAAGATGCAGCTAGCGAGAAGGATGACACAAGAGAGAGCCGACGAGTTCGATGCGTCTGAGGGACGAGATGCTGCAGAAGAGTACGTGGGCGGACGAGAAGGAGACACGCAGCGTTTTCGAGGGATGAAAAGCCGGAGCGGAAGGTTGCTCGAGAAGGCCGGAAGTTGGGCTATGGTTAGCCCTATTCCGGATGGCCGAAATCACCCAAGCGAGCGGAACCGGAGTGGAAGACCCGGACCGAGGCAAGCAGAACTAGAGCAAAGGGTCCGAATCAAAAAAGTCAACGATGTTGACTTTGTGGGTCCGGGCGCTCGAAACCTGATTTTTATTATGATTGACGTGGGTGTTGACCGACGCGTCGGGGATAAAATTCTATCCCACTCCAGGTGCCTGGAACCCTTCCAGGCACCCCAACCAAGGCTATAAATACAGCCTTGATCCAGAAGCTAGAAAATAGCAAGCAATTTGAGTTCCAACACTTGTGTGCTTCACTTTGTTAGTTTAGTTTCATCTTTTTGTGCTTTCACTACTATAAGAGGTTTCTTCGCCTGAAGGAGATACTTAGTGCGATTCATTTTCTTGGATTAACAACCTCCCCAGTTGTAACTAAGTAAAATCTCTGAGCCTCGTCTTTTAGTTTATTTATTTATTTTATTTTATGTAAGTGTTCTTTTAAGTCTGAGAATGGTTTATTTTTTTGTGTAGGACTATTCAACCCCCCTTCTAGCCGGCCAACCGGTCCCAACAAGTGGTATCAGAGCTAGGATGCTTCAGGAGGACTAACTGCCGATCAAAGTACCGAATCAATGGTCGGACCGAGCATATACCCACTGAACTTCGAGGGGGAGTTCGTTAGCTGGAAAAAGCGAAAGCACGTATTCTTTAAAACTAACTTTGAATTACTTTTAATAATGAAGTTCAGTTTTGTAGCACCCGAGGGTAAGGAAGAATACCAGTGGACGAAAAAGAAGCAGGCCAACTACGTGGCAAATGGCAAAGCAGAGTTCTATCTGCTGAACGTCCTTCTACCATAAGAAGTCAACCGGATCGGAAGCAAAGGAGCTTTGGTAAAAGTTCCTTGAGCTACACGAAGGGACGCCCGAAGTCAAGCTCGCGAGATGGGACTTACTTCGCAACCAGCTCACCAACCTACGATTTGAAGAAGATGAAATGATTGCGCAACTTCACTCGAGGAACAAGGAGCTCATCATTGGACTTTCGAATCTCGGAGAAAAGGTAAGCAACCGAGATTCGCTAAGGTATGCTCTTAATACCTTCCCTAGAAATACAAAATGAGCATCACTAGTAGATGTCTTCTATATCTCTAAGGACTTAGAATCTATTACCTTAGAAGAATTATTTTCAACTTTTGAAGTGCATGAATCAAGATGTGTAAGTACGAAGGAGCCAAAGCATAACATCGCCTTCAAGGCAACGAGAGATGAACATGAGTCAGAATCCTCTCTCGACGACGAGGAAATGGTAATGATGGTAAGGCGTTTTAAAAAATTATTTAAATTAAGAAAAGCTAGCCATTCGTAGGGTAGAACGAAAAGGATAATCAGATGCTACCACTGCAATGAAGAAAGACACGTTAAGGACAACTGCCCTAAGCTAAGGAACAAGGATAAAGACAAAGGAAAGAAGTCTGTCTAAACGAACAAGTACAAGACTTTAAAGGTGACGTGGGATGAAACGTCATCCGAATCGGAAGTTGAGGCTTTCTCCGGGCTTGCGTTGATGGCAAGTCATCAAGACGAATACGAAGAAAGCTCTTCCGAAATGAGCATCGAGAGCATCGATGAAGGGAGAGCGACATCGGAAGAAAGCAGCACTTCAGGGGGAGCCACGGACAACGAGATCGACAAGGTAAGTCAGGTATGATCTCTTCATCCCGATAAAATGTTTAAATTTGAAATTATTATCTAAAGATTGTTGTAAATTAGAAAATAAAAATAAAAATAAAAAATTAAAATTAATTCTAGAAAAATCTTGTCCATTAGAAAATTTTGATAAATTAAAGCTAGAAAATGATAATTTACAAAAAGAAATAAAAAACTTGAAAAATAATACATGCAAATATAATACAAGTTTTAGAAGATATAATTTGAACTGGTATTTTAAATATCACAAAGGACAAATTAGGAAAATTTTAAAGAAATATGTTCCTAAAAAATATTTAATTAATCCATTTGGTTAGAACCTATATTGGGGTCCAAAGTCTTGTTTAACTTGAACTTTAATTTGATTTAGCACTTTCAGCGAGAAAATTAGATGTCTAATTTTCTTATAAGGCTTTATCTAGAAGTGGTTGATGATCCAATAACCAAGAAGGTCTAATGCCTCGCTACAGCTTGGAAGCCAAATATTGAAATAAAATATTTAATTGACTAATTGATAAAACATTAAAATTGAAATTCGATAATGCTTTGAATAATTATTCAATTCTTTTTGAAAAATTCTAAATTTTTCTATGCAAAAATGTGTTAACTTCTTTTTTTTTAACTTAAAGTTTTTAAGTTATTTTATAAACTTATGCTTTACCAAAATGTATTTTATATGTTGCACAAAATTTTTAAACACATAGAATTTTTTTTTTAAAAATTTTCCTTACTTAGAAATTTTTTAAAAGTTTTTTTTTCCAATTTACATTTTTAAAATTTCTACAAAATCAATTTTTAAAAATTTTGTTTAACTAAGGAAATTATTGATTGGTTCACAACAATTTTTTTACTTAGAAATTTTTCTAAAATTATGGCATTGTTAATGCTATCAAAATTATTTTTAAATTTTTTCAAAATTATTTGAAATCAGAGTTTTATAAATGTTACCCTTAGATTTTTTTTACCTCATTTTTTATGTGATCAAAGGGGGGAAGGAAAAATTAAGTCTAGGGGAGGTAGCTTATTATTTTTTTTTTTTACTTTTTGCACTTAATTGCAAAATTTATTGTTTTAAATTTATAGTTGTTTACCCTATCTTAACTTGGGTTGCTCACATCAAAAAGGGGGAGATTGTTGGTACCCTAAGGTTGTTTTTGTAACGACCCAACTCCTGGGTGCTAGGCTGTGAGCCAGATCGCTACATTAACTACTGAAACTACTGTGCGGAAAACTGAGCAAATTTGAAATTTGCTAAACTAATTACTATAAAGTCTTAACCTGACATTCTAAGAGTACCTGAGTGTTGTACACATGCTAGGAGAGACAATCTATGCCTCTTGGATGTCCTGCTAGCTGTAATCAGACATTTCAACCGATCCGTGAGTCGATTGAGGCGTCGGAACGATTCACAGATCGTTCCAGCTGATACTGGCACGGTGGCACCTTCTGGATCGGTCGGCTGACCGATCCACAAGCTTACCTCGCTTCTGTACGCAGCTGGATCGGTCTACCGACCGATCCAGGAACACCCTGATCGATCGGGAGACCGATCAGTGAGCCTCTATGCAGGAGTACCCTGATCGGTCAGTAGACCGATCAGTATACTTCTGTTCGCCTTTGGATCGGTCGGCTGACCGATCCATAACCCTTGCCAACTCTCTGTTCGTGCCTGGGTCGGTCGGCTGACCGATCCAGGAACCTGCAAATCTCCTCCGAGGCTACTGTATCGAACTAGATCGGTCGGCTGACCGATCCAGGAGGATACAGTAGCATACTGTATCTCGCTGGATCGGTCGGCTGACTCAGACACTGATCGGTCTGGAGACCGATCAGTGTCTGATTTCACTCGAGAGTTCTGATTTCAGCACTTTGGCGTGCCAAAACATTACACAACAGTTCTAAAACAATGGAAATACATTCCAGCATGTAAGTACTAATATTCTAAACATGATGACTAAACAAGATATAGTTTACTAAGCTGTAACAAGACTAATTCATAAAATTAGACATGTTAAGTACTAAAACTGAAATAAAAGCGTGTAGATCCCAAGGATCTTTATTCCAGACCCCTTGCACACACACATCATCGTAGCATCGCCCTCCAGCCTCCGCTAGTCCACTTTTCTTTTACCTGTATCTGCAGTATAAGAAAAGTAGTACCTGTAAGCTTAAAGCTTAGTAAGAAACCATCTACCTCACTAAATCATGCATACGATGCGAATATGATTTTAAATCATGTTGTTTGAAAAAAACATACTGAACATGCAAGCATGGCATGGCATATCAAACCAAGCATAAACTGGAACTGAAACATGGCATAACATATAAACTGAGCATGAAACTGAAATGAAACAACATGCTGAGCTAAGCTATCTGAACTGAAGCTGCAATCAAACTCAACTAGCATCACTGTTTTGAGTTTTGAAAACTAATACATAATAAGTGAAAATAATAAACATGCTGTTGGGGCCCTGACAACTGTACTTACTGTGCGCGCATCCCTACGAGACCCGGGATTGCAAGTTCCGAATCCAGCAGGGTTACTAGGTTATCTGAACCTAGGGACGACTGTGGGAGTCCAGCCCATGGATATCTGATCCAAGTACAGTGCCAACTGAATAAAAGTAAAATACTGAATACTGTTTTATTTTACTTTGCTGTTCTAGGTTATCTGAACCTAGAGCTAGGTTATCTGAACCTAGGGGCTACTGTGGGAGCCCACCCAATGGATATCTGATCCATATAGCTGTAATAACTAATAATAACTGAATAAAATGTTTCTATTACATTTTATATGCTGTTAGGACGCCTATTGGTACATCCTTCTGAACTGGGCATTCTACCGAATGCTTGGCGTGCACTAAAAGCATGCCCTAAAACTGAAAACTATAAAATTACTGAACTAACGCCATAACTAACAAGCGAGAGCAATTATACTGCAGGTGAGGGGTTTCTTACCTCAATCGTAAGGTTTTCTTACGATTCTATTCGCTAGGGGTTTCCGGAAAACTGTCCGCTCGACGAACCGCTTACGTCTTCGCGTTCCTCTCGCGGAGAAGAGCCCCTTTCGTGTTGGAGTCGTCGCCGGAAGATGATCCTATGGACCCTTGCCTTGGTGTGCCGTGCGTGAGGAAAAGGAGAAGAAGGGAGAGGCGGCGGTGAGGTTTTGGAAGAGAAAGTCGCGTGAGGTGAAGAGGTGCCGAACCAAAATAAACCAAACCCCACTTAAGTTTATTATTTATATTAAGTGGTTTAATGAACCCAACTCTAATATAAATATATTTGGTTCTCCTTCCTTTCAGCACGGCCCTGCTGGGTTCAACTGGTTACTAACATTATCCCTTTCACCATAGGTCTCGGGTTCGATTCCCGCCTAAGCTAGTTTGCGACCTATTTGTTTTTGCTACTTCCGCTACTCGGAAAATTCCGGAAAAATATCTAATAATTCCAGAAAAATCATAGAATAATTCTAAAATAAATTTGGGAATTTTTCGGGCTTTACAATCCCCCATACCTTATAAAAAGTTCGTCCCAAACTTAGGGTACTTCTGTCTCATGCCGGCCTCTGTCTCCCAAGTCGCCTCTGCTGTGTGATTTTGCCACTGACTTTAACTAATGGTACTTCCTTGTTCGTAATTTCTTTACTGCTCGGTCTATTATCCGAATAGGCCGATCATAGCTGAGATCATCACGGACTGCACTCAACCGGGGCTCAATCACCGGTGGCGTCGAATATGCTTCTTCAAAGATGGAAACATGAAATACGTAGGATCACGACATCTCCTGAGGTAGCTCTAGCTCATATACTACCTTGCCCACTCTCTTCGTGATAAGGTATGGCCCCACATATCTGGGAGCTAACTTGCCCTTCTTCCCAAAACGCATGACTCCCTTCATGGGAGCTACTCTGAGGAAAACTGTATCCCCAACTGAAAACTCTAGGGGTCTGCGTCGTGTATCAGCATAGCTCTTCTGACGGCTCTGTGCTGTCTCTATCCTCTGGCGAATCTGTTGTATGGCTGCTGTGGTATCTACTACTAGATCTGTCTCAAGCTCTAGCTCCTTCTGCTCACCACTCTCATACCAGCAGATTGGTGATCTGCACCTCCGCCCATAGAGTGCCTCATAAGGTGCCATGCCGATAGTGGCCCGATAACTGTTGTTGTATGCAAATTCTGCTAGACTCTGATATTTGCACCAACTTCCCTTGAAATCTAGGGCACAAGCTCGGAGCATATCTTCGAGTACCTGATTCACTCGCCTCCGTCTGACCATCCGTCTGAGGATGGAAGGTCGTCTTGAATTTTAACTTGGTGCCCATAGTCGATCGCACACACTTCCGAAGTGTGATGTGTCTCTGTCTGATATAATGGTTCGTGGGACTCCATGCACCTGACTATCTCCTTGAGATACAACCGAGCTAGTTGCTCCATGGAATAGGATATTCGATAGCTAAGAAGTGGGCCGATTTAGTCAACCTGTCGACTATTACCCGGATGGCGTCAAAACCATTCGTGGTTCCGGGTAGTCCCACTATGAAATCCATGGAGATATCCTCCCACTTCCATTCTCGAATCAGATAGGCTGCAACTCCTCCTGGTCGCCGATGTTCCGCCTTGACCCTCGCCGGTGAGGCAGATGCTAACATATCTGGCGATGTCTCGCTCATCCCGGCCACCAAAAGCGTTTCTTGTGTCTTGATACATTTTGGTGGAGCTCGGATGCATCGCATAAGGAGTCCTGTGAGCCTCATCTAAAATCGCCTCCGTAGCTCCTCCCGATCCGGAACACATAGTCCATCACCAAAATACAACAGCCCGCTGTCGGACACTCTGAATTCTCCACTTTCTGATTCTGCTAGCCCTTGCTTGATTTTCTGAATTTCAGGGTCCTGATCCTGAGCTGACTGAATATCACCAAGCAAGGTAGACTCTAAGGTCATAGTAGAGAGCTGTCCCACGATGAGCTCGAGACCGAAATCCACGATCTCCTTCTGTAGGGGCGGCGACATGGCGGTAAGAGACAATAAGGTAGCACTGGATTTCCTGCTAAGTGCATCTGCTACCTTATTGGCTTTCCCTGGATGGTAGAGGATGTCTATATCGTAGTCCTTGACCAGCTCAAGCCATCTGCGCTGTCGCATATTCAGATCCTTCTGAGTGAAGAAGTACTTCAGACTCTGATGATCTGTATACACTCTGCACTGAGCTCCATATAAGTAATGTCTCCAAATTTTGAGAGAGAAGACGACTGCTGCAAGCTCAAGGTCATGAGTAGGGTAATTCTTCTCATAATCCTTGAGTTGTCTGGAGGCATAGGCAATCACCTTGCCGTTTTGCATCAGTACTGCTCCTAGTCCCAACTTAGAGGCATCACTATAGATGTCAAAGTTGCTGGTGTCGTCTGGTAGAGCCAAAATAGGAGCACTGGTCAGTCTCCTTTTTAGCTCACAGTCCTCTGTCCACTGGAATTTCCTGTTCTTTCTGGTAAGAGCTGTCAGTGGGGAGGCTACCCTGGAGAAATCCTCTACAAACTTCCTGTAATATCCTGCTAATCCCAGAAAGCTCCTGATTTCACTGGCGTTCTTCGGCTGCTTCCAGTTACTTACTGCTTCTATCTTACTGGGATCCACCATAATGCCATCCTTTGAGATGATGTGCCCTAGAAAGGCTACCTGGTCTAGCCAAAATTCACATTTCGTGAATTTGGCGTACAGCTGGTTTTGCTGAAGGATCTGTAAAACTGTCTTCAGATGTTCTGCATGGTCCTCCTGAGTGCCTGAATAGATAAGAATGTCATCGATGAACACGATGACAAACTTGTCTAAGTATTCTCTGAATACTCTATTCATGAGGTCCATGAATGTAGCTGGGGCATTTGTCACGCCGAAAGGCATGACTACGAACTCATAATGTCCGTATCTAGTCCTGAAGGCTGTTTTAGGTATATCACCTTCCTTGACTTTAACCTGGTGATATCCTGATCTGAGGTCGATTTTAGAGAACACTGTGGCTCCCTTTAGCTGGTCAAACAGGTCATCTATCCTGGGAAGAGGGTACCTGTTTTTAATTGTGACCTGGTTCAAAGCACGGTAGTCTATGCATAAGCGCATGCTTCCATCCTTCTTCTTCACGAACAACACAGGTGCTCCCCATGGTGAGTGACTAGGGCGTATGAAACCCTTGTCAAGAAGCTCCTGTAATTGCTCCTGAAGTTCCTTCAGTTCTGCTGGAGCCATGCGGTACGGTGCCTTGAAAATTGGATTTGTGCCGGGAATGAGCTCTATCTCAAATTCAATCTCCCTGTCTGGTGCTAAGCCTGGTAGCTCTTCAGGGAAGACTGCTGGGTAGTCGCAAACGACTCGGACCTCTGCTAGCTGTTGGTCCCTGTCCTGACTGGTGCTGACCACGTGTGCTAAGAATCCCGTGCATCCTGAATCCAGTAACTTCTGTGCCTTCATAGCTGAGAGAAACCTCTTGGCCTTTCTCCTTGGCTCCCCGACGAATTCGAACAGTGCTTCTGCTTCAGGTTGGAACTCTATAGAAGCGCCGTATCTGATCAGAAAATCCATTCCAAAGATGACATCGTAGTCAGTCATTTCTAGCACTATCAGATCACCAAAAAGCTCCCTGTCTGCTATAATGACTGGTACTGCTCTGAGCCAGTGCGTAGACGCCATAATGTCTCCTGAGGGTAGCGTTGTCAGAAACTGACTATTAAGTACTTCTGGAGGTGTTGCTAGTTTCTCGGCAAATGCCCTGGATACATAAGAGTGGGTTGCCCCAGTATCGAATAAGACAGTTGCATTATGCTGAAAAATACTGATCTGACCTGTGACAACTGTCGAGGCATTTGCTACGTCCTCTCTGGTCAGTGAGAAAATCCTGGCATTCGTGGTAGCTGTGGGGGCTTCTAATCTGCCCTGACTGATCTGTGGACCATCTAAGACAGCATACATCTGGTGTAGCTGGGCTGGTTGAGCTCCATACTGTATCGGCTGAGGCTGAGGAAGACTGTTCTTGTTCGGGCACTGCTTAGCCATGTGCCCTTCCTGTCCACATTCGAAACAACCTCGCGTACCCTTGCGGCAAACTCCTGGATGATGTTTCCCACAAGTAGCACACTTGGGATGTCTGGAATGTTTTCCAGCTGGTCCTCCTTTTGGATCACTGCTTGCCTTGCGTTTCCCCTTCCAGTTGGAGCTATGCCCTTGTTGTTTCTGCTGAGTACCTGAGCCAGCTTGTCCCTTGGGTTCTGTGGAAACCTGCTTCTGCTGGGTGATGCTGTGCTGATAGTGCTCGGTGATCAGAGCACTACTCACCAGCTCCTCTGTGGTTTGTGGCCTATGAACACCACCAGCCACATTCATTGCGATCTCTGGTCTGAGCATCTTCAGCATCAAGCGTACTCGTTCCTTCTCTGAGCTGACTAGTTCTGGACACAGACGGGCCAACCTGTTGAATTTCTTCACGGCCTCCTGAACTGATAGGTTGCCCTGACGAAACTCTGTGAACTCGTCATAGTGTCGGTTCGTGACTTGCATGTGAAAGAATTCCTCGAAGAATTCTTTCTCAAAGTTGGCCCATGTCATCTGGTTTACTGGCCACTTCGGTTTAATCCGCTCCCACCACATGCGTGCGTCTCCTGTTAAACAGAAGGAGGCACACTTCACCTTTTCGTGCTCTGGCCAATCTAGAAGCTCCATCGTGCTCTCCAGTGTTTTAAACCATCCCATGGTTCACTGGTGCCTGAGAAGTTCTCGGGCTTAATTCTCTGCCACTGGATAAGGTAAGCTTCTCTCTTAGCCCCTGCTACTGGGGCTACTGGGACTGGTACTGCAGGCTGAGTTGGTACTACCTCTGTGATTACTGGAGTCGTGAGGTTCGGTACTGGAGTGACTGGGGGAGTAGTCTGCTGGTTAGCCTTTAAGGAGGCTATCTCCTGCTGCTGTTCAGCTAACTGCTGTTGTAGCTGAGCCACTGAACTGCCTGCCTCATGCTGGGGCTCAGCCGCTGCTGCTTTCTTAGCTGGACGTCCTCGTACCATTTTCTAAATAGCAAAGAACATA
Organism: Zingiber officinale; assembly: GCF_018446385.1. Classification (NCBI taxonomy): domain Eukaryota; kingdom Viridiplantae; phylum Streptophyta; class Magnoliopsida; order Zingiberales; family Zingiberaceae; genus Zingiber; species Zingiber officinale. The sequence goes on from NC_055988.1 coordinate 118,932,686, forward strand.
TATATATAACTAGGCTATCATGTTATAGTTAACTACTGGTAACATGTTAAATACTATCACTGTAAACATGAATTAATTAACTACCAACATGCGAGCAAACATGAAAGCACATATAACTGATATGAAAGCTGAAAACAAAACTGAGTGAGAGATGTTCTTACTTGGAAGCTGCAGGTACAATGCTGATGTGTGTGTAGGAAGTATGGAACACTGCTCTGATACCACTCTGTAACGACCCAACTCCTGGGTACTAGGCTGTGAGCCAGATCGCTACATTAACTACTGAAACTACTGTGCGGAAAACTGAGCAAATTTGAAATTTGCTAAACTAATTACTATAAAGTCTTAACCTGACATTCTAAGAGTACCTGAGTGTTGTACACATGCTAGGAGAGACAATCTATGCCTCTTGGATGTCCTGCTAGCTGTAATCAGACATTTCAACCGATCCGTGAGTCGATTGAGGCGTCGGAACGATTCACAGATCGTTCCAGCTGATACTGGCACGGTGGCACCTTCTGGATCGGTCGGCTGACCGATCCACAAGCTTACCTCGCTTCTGTACGCAGCTGGATCGGTCTACCGACCGATCCAGGAACACCCTGATCGATCGGGAGACCGATCAGTGAGCCTCCGTGCTTCTGCTGCGTTCTGTACGCAGCTGGATCGGTCTACAGACCGATCCAGGAGTACCCTGATCGGTCAGTAGACCGATCAGTATACTTTCTATGCTTCTGTTCGCCTCTGGATCGGTCGGCTGACCGATCCATAACCCTTGCCAACTCTCTGTTCGTGCCTGGGTCGGTCGGCTGACCGATCCAGGAACCTGCAAATCTCCTCCGAGGCTACTGTATCGAACTAGATCGGTCGGCTGACCGATCCAGGAGGATACAGTAGCATACTGTATCTCGCTGGATCGGTCGGCTGACCGATCCAGTGGGGCAGCTCCGACCCTGATCGGTCTGGAGACCGATCAGTGTCTGATTTCACTCGAGAGTTCTGATTTCAGCACTTTGGCGTGCCAAAACATTACACAACAGTTCTAAAACAATGGAAATACATTCCAGCATGTAAGTACTAATATTCTAAACATGATGACTAAACAAGATATAGTTTACTAAGCTGTAACAAGACTAATTCATAAAATTAGACATGTTAAGTACTAAAACTGAAATAAAAGCGTGTAGATCCCAAGGATCTTTATTCCAGACCCCTTGCACACACACATCATCGTAGCATCGCCCTCCAGCCTCCGCTAGTCCACTTTTCTTTTACCTGTATCTGCAGTATAAGAAAAGTAGTACCTGTAAGCTTAAAGCTTAGTAAGAAACCATCTACCTCACTAAATCATGCATACGATGCGAATATGATTTTAAATCATGTTGTTTGAAAAAAAACATACTGAACATGCAAGCATGGCATGGCATATCAAACCAAGCATAAACTGGAACTGAAACATGGCATAACATATAAACTGAGCATGAAACTGAAATGCAACAACATGCTGAGCTAAGCTATCTGAACTGAAGCTGCAATCAAACTCAACTAGCATCACTGTTTTGAGTTTTGAAAACTAATACATAATAAGTGAAAATAATAAACATGCTGTTGGGGCCCTGACAACTGTACTTACTGTGCGCGCATCCCTACGAGACCCGGGATTGCAAGTTCCGAATCCAGGAGGGTTAACGACTGTAGGAGTCCAGCCCATGGATATCTGATCCAAGTACAATGCCAAAAGTAAAATACTGAATACTGTTTTATTTTACTTTGCTGTTCTAGGTTATCTGAACCTAGAGCTAGGTTATCTGAACCTAGGGGCTACTGTGGGAGCCCACCCAATGGATATCTGATCCATATAGCTGTAATAACTAATAATAACTGAATAAAATGTTTCTATTACATTTTATATGCTGTTAGGACGCCTATTGGTACATCCTTCTGAACTGGGCATTCTACCGAATGCTTGGCGTGCACTAAAAGCATGCCCTAAAACTGAAAACTATAAAATTACTGAACTAACGCCATAACTAACAAGCGAGAGCAATTATACTGCAGGTGAGGGGTTTCTTACCTCAATCGTAAGGTTTTCTTACGATTCTATTCGCTAGGGGTTTCCGGAAAACTGTCCGCTCGACGAACCGCTTACGTCTTCGCGTTCCTCTCGCGGAGAAGAGCCCCTTTCGTGTTGGAGTCGTCGCCGGAAGATGATCCTATGGACCCTTGCCTTGGTGTGCCGTGCGTGAGGAAAAGGAGAAGAAGGGAGAGGCGGCGGTGAGGTTTTGGAAGAGAAAGTCGCGTGAGGTGAAGAGGTGCCGAACCAAAATAAACCAAACCCCACTTAAGTTTATTATTTATATTAAGTGGTTTAATGAACCCAACTCTAATATAAATATATTTGGTTCTCCTTCCTTTCAGCACGGCCCTGCTGGGTTCAACTGGTTACTAACATTATCCCTTTCACCATAGGTCTCGGGTTCGATTCCCGCCTAAGCTAGTTTGCGACCTATTTGTTTTTGCTACTTCCGCTACTCGGAAAATTCCGGAAAAATATCTAATAATTCCAGAAAAATCATAGAATAATTCTAAAATAAATTTGGGAATTTTTCGGGCTTTACAGTTTTGATGTGATCAAACAAGTTAAGTTAGGTCTTGTTGTGTTTAACCTTATGTCTAAGTGTGCAGGAGTTTAAGAGCATAAGAAGTTGAGCAAAACTAGCGAGAAGGACGGCACGGGAGAGAGCCGACAGGCTCGGTGCGTCTGAGGGACGAGGTGCTGTGGAAGAGTACATGGGGCGGATGAGAAGGAGACGCGCGATATTTCCGAGGGACGAGAAGCCGGAGCGGAAAGTTCCTCGAGAAGGTCGGAAGTTGGTGCTGGAGCAATCCCAATGGTCCGTGGGACCATGTGTTTTGGTGTTTGGGCAAAGGGTTTAAATTAGGATTGCCCTCATTATTTGATATGTGTACTTGAGTTGTGCAGGACTGCAGGATACACATGTGACTCAGGTTGACGGCTTCGGGTCCGGTGAAGGATGGAGCATCCGAGGGACCATGGACAAGGCAGCAAGGAAAAAGACCGAGGGAGGCGACTTCGAGGCATATGCGAAGGATGGCATTGGGGACGAGCCACGGGCTTGAATGCATCCGAGGGACGAGAGCCAAAGGAAGTAGGCCTGAAGGAAAGAGGTCAAGGCTGCAAAGAAGAGTCAAGTGAGTCGTGATGGTCCGAGTGCGAGAGAAATCTACTCAGGATGGGAAACCCTAAGTTTAGGGTTGTACCAGTCGACTGGTACTGGGACCAGTCGACTGGTGGTGAGCACAAAGAGCTTCTATGCCCGAAACGGCTGGGATCAGTCGACTGGTCCTGGGACCAGTCGACTGGTAGAGAGCCTTTGAGAGAGCCGTTGGGCTGGCACCAGTCGACTGGTGCAAGGACCAGTCGACTGGTAACGGGCAAATCAACTTTCTGATTTCTTCCAAGCTCTATAAGAAGGAGATTGGGATGGTCGGTTAAGGTGACGAAATTAGACTTGGTTAAAGCCTAATTAGTAGTCACCAAAGTGCTCAAGGTCTCTTGTGTCCAAGTGTTCTTGGTTGGTGTTGTGGTGAGGTTTCTCCGTCCACAAGGAGTTGCTTGAGTAGCCAGAGTTTGCCGGGGGCTAATCCACCGAAGGATCGGGATCGTCCATCTTAGGGACAACCGTGGAGTAGGAGCATCATCTCCGAACCACGTTACATCGAGCGTGTTAGTGTTTGTATTCTTGTTTGTTTTTCATTGCTTTAGCTTTAGCATATTCCGCTGTGCACTAACCCTCTTGTAGAGAAGAAATCGATTTAGAGGTGACCTAGCTATCCAACGCCCCTTCAAGCCGGCCATCGATCTCCCTACAAGTGGTATCAGAGCGAGGCCGCTCTCCGTCGGACTAACCGCCGAGGAAGCAAAGATGACCGGCTTGATAGATCTGCCAATGTTCGAAGGAGGAAGCTTATGGGACATCACCTTTTGGATGGTGAAGATGAAGAACTTCTTCGAGACGGATTGGGACACAATGATGGTGGTGGAAGAGCCATTTGAAGTCCCTAAAGACAAGAAAGGGAAGAAGCTCCGACCACGACATTGGACGGAGGAGCAAACCACATGATCGGAGGCAAATTCAAAGGTAATATCAATATTGATTGAAATTTTGCCTTCTAACGTATTGAGTGATGTAGGTGAATACAAGAATGCCCATGATTTGTGGAGCAAAGTAAAGAAAGTTCTAGGTAAAGAACTTATGCCTACACAAGAAGAAGAAAAATCCAAAGAAACGGATGAAGAAGCTCAAGTAGAGGAGGAGCAACCGGAAGGTGATGAGCACTCAACTTCCGAGGACAAGGAGGAGAAGGATGAAGAAATGACATCCATTGGTGTGGATGAGGAGACATCCTCAAAGGTTGAGGAAGAATCCAAGACAAGTGAAGAAGAAGTCTTGGAAGTCAACTTAGTGAGTACCTCCACCGAAGCAAAGTCAAAAGATCACATTGTGTGCTTCGGGTGCAATGAGAAGGGACACTACAAGAGTAGGTGTCCAATGGATAAGAAAGAGGTATCTCCTAAACTCAATTCAATTCATTTTGAATCTAATTTGAGTTGTAGGAAGAAGAAGGAGAAAAAGCACATAGTGTGCTTCACGTGTGGTGAGCGGGGTCATTACCACACCAAATGCCCAAAGAAGAAAGAAATCAAGAAGTTGGCGCATTTGAAGAAGGAGGAAAAGAAGTGGAGGAAGAATGGAGGCTCGAGTCAAGGGGGAGCTCCAAAGGTAAAGGGTAAGGTAAACCCTAGTTTAAATTTGAAGTCAAACTTAAATTCCTCCATGCATGCTAGGAATAATTCTTATTATTTACCCATGCAAAATTTTAGATTTAAATAACATGATAGGAATAGGGTAAATATCGATCATAACCCTAGGAGACCTATGCATGATAGAGCTAGGAAAGTTAAATTCTCATTACCTAAGGAGAAGAAGGTAATAGAGAACCAAGGCATTAATCCCAAGAAGGGGAGACATATGCCTAGGAAGGGTAGGTCTAGGAATGTCCAAGGTGGACAAATTAACTCTAGGGTTATGAACCTAGAGAAGGAGAATCAAGCTTTAAGGAGAAATCTTGATAAGTTAGAAAAATTCCTTAAGAGATTCAATGTTGGATCTAAGGAATTAAGTATGGTGTTGGGTAGTCAAAGACCCAACAATGATAGATCGGACTTGGGATACCGACCTAGTCCCTCCAAGGCCAAAAGGAGACCATGTGCTAGGGTGGCACATGATAAGGGCAAGGGAGAGTCATCTAAAGCCAATGAGAAGAAATATAATAAGGTTGCATATGATTATGGCAAGGATGATGTGTCCAAGGTGCACCACTGTGGTTTAGCCATAATGGAGAAAGCATCTAAGAAGATGGCTAAGGTTAAGAGCTCTAGGGGGAGCTCAAAGAGTCAAATTGGGACCCATGGCCAATGGATCTCAAGTGGGTACTACTTGGGAATCTAGAGGAGCCATGGAATGTGCCAAAAGGTTTGGAGACGGATTTGAGTCTCAACCTTAGGGTTTTTGCACAATTGGGTTATGTTTCATGCAAGAAATATGACATTTGGGGTCATATTGCATGATATTTGATTTTAGATGTATAGATGCCATATAAATCAATGCTAGGGATGCATTGTGGGTTGGTATGGGCAAATACATCAAGAGGAAGTCAAAACTAGGACTTTAGGTCAAAGTTCAATTGAACCATTTAGCTAGTTTTGGATTTTGTGTCAATCTTGGGATTGGTGATAGATACATTTTGTAATTTATTTTTTCCAAGTAGACAAGGGTACAATAGACCTCTCCACAAAATTTGGGGATTTTTGGAGGTCTAGGGAATTTCTGGTGCATTTCTGAAGTTGGCCTAAAAAGGCTGATTTTTTCAGAAATAGGGTACCAGTCGACTGGTACAGATACCAGTTGACTGGTAACAGTAGATTTCGACCATAGAATGCTTCTGTAAGATTGTGTCGAAGGGGGCAGTCGACTGGCACTTGGGGCAGTCGACTGGCACTTGGGGCAGTCGACTGATACCAGCCTGAAAGTGTTTTTTCAGCGCTGATCTTGACCATGCCAACTCGTTTAGATATATGAGATCCATGGGGGATAAATACATGAGTTTAGGGTCAGTTTGGATGATAAGTTTTCAACATTTGGGATATTGTTGGAGAACTTTTTGGATGTTAGGTAAAGGGGGAGAAGTAAGGTTTAGTTGGGAAAACCTTAAGTGCTTTTGCATAGGGGGAGCCTTGTGATAGGTTCTTAAAAATCCCTATGGGAAAATCCTAACTCATTGGAGAGCTTAGGTGTAGGGGGAGTCTTGTGATAGGTTTCAATGCATATTTGCATTTTTCCATTCGGCAGTTACCAAGTGTGTAGCATTGGCAACGTAAGTCCATTCGGCGGTTGCCAAGTGTGTAGCCTTGGCAACGTAAGTCCATTCGGCGGTGTAAGCCCAAGTGTGTAGTCTTGGCAATGTAAGTCCATTTGTTATTAGCATTGTTATTTGCTATTTGTTTTCCCTAACTTAAACGTATTGCCAAACACCAAAAAAGGGGGAGATTATTGGAGCAATCCCAATGGTCCGTGGGACCATGTGTTTTGGTGTTTGGGCAAAGGGTTTAAGTTAGGATTGCCCTCATTATTTGATATGTGTACTTGAGTTGTGTAGGACTGTAGGATACACATGTGACTCAGGTTGATGGCTTCGGGTCTGGTGAAGGATGGAGCATCCGAGGGACCGTGGATAAGGCAGCAAGGATAAAGGCCGAGGGAGGCGACTTCGAGGCATACGCGAATGATGGCATTGGGGACGAGCTGCAGGCTTGAATGCATCCGAGGGACGAGAGCCAAAGGAAGTAGGCCTGAAGGAAAGAGGTCAAGGCTGCAAAGAAGAGTCAAGTGAGTCGTGAGGGTCCGAGTGCGAGAGAAATGTACTCGGGATGGGAAACCCTAGGTTTAGGGTTGTACCAGTCGACTGGTACTGGGACCAGTCGACTAGTGGTGATCACAGAGAGCTTCTATGCCCGAAACGGCTGGGATCAGTCGACTGGTCCTAGGACCAGTCGATTGGTAGAGAGCCGTTGGGCTGGCACCAGTCGACTGGTGCAAGGACCAGTCGACTGGTAACGGGCAAATCAGCTTTCTGATTTCTTCCAAGCTCTATAAGAAGGAGCTTGAGATGACCGGTCAAGGTGACGAAATTAGACTTGGTTAAAGCCTAATTAGTAGTCACCAAAGTGCTCAAGGTCTCTTGTGTCCAAGTTCTTGGTTGGTGTTGTGGTGAGGTTTCTCCACCCACAAGGAGTTGCTTGAGTAGCCGGAGTTTGTCGGGGGCTAATCCACCGAAGGATCGGGATCGTCCACCTTACGGACAGCCGTGGAGTAGGAGCATCATCTCCGAACCATGTTACATCGAGCGTGTTAGTGTTTGTATTCTTGTTTGTTTTTCATTGCTTTAGCTTTAGCATATTCCATTGTGCACTAACCCTCTTGTAGAGAAGAAATCGATTTGGGGGTGACCTAGCTATCCAACCCCCCTTCAAGCCGGCCACTGATCTCCCTACAGTTGGGTTCGGGTGAGCCCTATTCCGGATGACCGAAATCACCCAAGCGAGCAGAGTCGGAGCAGAAGACCTAGACTGAGGCGAGCAGAATCGGAGCAAAGGACCCGGACCGAAAAAGTCAACGAAGTTGACTTTGTGGGTCCGGGCGCTTAGAACCCTTTTGGGCGCCTAGAACCTGATTTTTATCATATTCGACATGGGCATTGACTGACGCATCTGGGATAGAATTCTATTCCACTTCAGGCGCCTGGAACCCTTCTAGGCGCCCCGACCAAGACTATAAATACAGTCTTGGTCCATAAGCTAGAAAATACCAAGCAATTTGAGTTCCAACACTTGTGCACTTCACTTTGTTAGTTTAGCTTCATCTTTTTATACTTTCACTACTGTAAGAAGTTTCTTTGCCTGAAGGAGATACTTAGTGCGATTCATTTCCTTAGATTAACAACCTCCCTGGTTGTAACCAAGTAAAATCTGTGAGCCTCGTCTTTTAGTTTATTTATTTATTTTATTTTATTTTATGCAAGTGCTCTTTTAAGTTCGAGAAGGGTTCAATTTTTTTTGTGCAGGGCTATTCAATCCCCCTTCTAGTCGACCAACCAGTCCCAACAAGATCAAGCGCTAATGTTGGAGAGTCTTTTGATACAATAGGAGCAGAGCTTACACACAGTAACAACATCACAGATGATGTACAGATAGAATATCAGAAGAATGTACACAAGTTCTGCCGGCTTAGAGCTCGAGATGTACTTTTATAAGTAGCATTCGGTCGACTGATCCTTTCGATTGACCAATCTCCCTATCGGTCAAATAATCAAGCAACTTTTCTTCTTTACCGAGATCCAATCTTTGTGTCATTAATGCATTTATTGTTCAATCAACTAAAAGATCTAATCGGTCAACCGATCACTGAAAATTTCTTTTTTTTTTGCTGAGATCCGATATTCTACGTCATCAATGCCATTTAATGTTCGGTCGATCAATCTCTGGCTTCAGTCGACTTATCCCTAGGTTCGGTTGATCGTTACTCCTAAATACCAAATGTGTTATGCGCGACCTGGACTCTGTGCTATGTCAGTTTAGTTCGATCAATTGAACCTTCGTTCAGTCAACCAATTCTATCAATTTCTGTAAAACAGAGTTAGTTCGATATAACAATAATATTCCTATAAAACAAAGTTAACACAGTATGAAATAATGCATGAGTAAAAAAAGACAGTAAGATCTCAACTTAAAAACCTCATGGTTTCTTCAATTGGATTAGCGACTTAAGGTTTATCCCTTCCCGGGACACAACCTCCCCACACTACCTCCAATAGCTTACCTCAACTCACCTGTTAAATATCGGGTCCTCCAAACTTATTTGGACTTAACAGTTCAGTATCAGATCAATTCCCAGAGCCTCCACCTGACTCAATATCGAGTCCTTCAAACCTATCGAGTCCACCTGCAGATGTCAAGTCCACTTTGTAGGTCCCTTACGGTCGGCTAGAGGGGGGTGAATAGCCTACACAATAAATTCAAACAAAAACACCTTTCTAGAAACTTATAGCTTGATTAAAATAAACACTTGCATAAAATAATTAAGAACCTAATTAAAAGGAAGAGGCACAGAAAGAGTTACTTGGTTTGCAATTAGGGGATTGCTAATCCAAGGAAATTAAAATTCACTAAAAAATCTCTTTTAGGTAGAGTAGCCTCTTACATCAGTCAAAGCTCACAATTACAAAGCTAAACTCAAATGGAATTGTTTTCAAGTGTTGTCTTTAGCTTCTGGAATCAAGACTGTATTTATAGCCCTGATCGGGGCGTCTGGAAGGGTTCCAGGCACCTTGAGGGGGATAAAATTTTATCCCCGTCGCAATGGATTGTGATAGCTGACTTTACGATAATCTTTCTCGTCTAGGTGCTTGAACCAACTCCGGGCACCTGGACCCACTTAAACCTGATTCGTCTAGGTGCTTGAACCAACTCCGGGCACCTGGACCCACTTAAACCTGATCCGCATTTGAAGGCGCCTCCGGGGGCACCTTCGACACCCAAGGTGGTCTGGGTGCCCAGACTAGATCTAGGCACCCGGAGTTCGGATGCCTGGAATTGCTCCAGGTGCTCGGACCACAGTCAACATCTAGATGACTTTTTGTCTGGGTCTTCCGCTCCAACTTCGCTTGCTTGAGTGATTTTGGCCACCAGAGTAGGGCTCACCCAAATCCATTTTCCAGCTTTCTCAAGCATCCTTTTGCTCCTACTTCTCGTCCCTCAGAACCGCCAGGCTCTTCCTTCTCGTCCTCCAACGTACTCTTCCATAGTGCCTTGTCCCTCGGATGCACCAGCCCGTCATCTTTCTCTCGTGCAGTCCTTCTCGCTAGCTGCATCTTTCGCTTGACCTCTTGTGCTCCTAAGTTCCTGCACACTTAGACACAGGGCATCAAAACATAATAGGACATAACTTGACTTGGTTGATCACATCAAAACTATCATGGAGTACTTACAATCTCCTCTTTTTTGATTTGAGAAATCCCAAGTTAAGTTGGGGTAAACCACAAACAAGTAACAGTAAAAAAGAAAAATTATAAGTACATGATTTTTTAAAAAATGTACCCTCCCCCTAGACTTAATCTTTAATTCTCCCTCTTAATCACATTAAAAATGGGGTATCCCATGAAAATAACTTTAAAATAAATTTAAACTAGAGTCTAAGGGATAAAAATAAGGTGTTTGTTAGCCAGAAAAATCATGAACATTTAAATTTCAAAAAATCTAGATTTTTATAATTTTGAAAAAAAAATTATAATTAGTTTTAATTATTCAAAAATTCTGACAATATTTCTAACTATTAAGCTTAAATATCCAAAGCTGAAATAAAATTTTTATGAAAATTTGAATTGAATTTAAGTAATAATAAATTCTTTTCTATATAAAGATTCATTTTCGCTAAAATTTTCTTAAAAATAGTTTATGAGCTTAAAAAATCATGAGAAATTTTTTCATAAAATAATAGAGCATGCATTTTTATAAAAATAAAATAAATTTTCAAGAAATTTAACTTTGAAAATTTTTAATATTAAAAATTTATATTTAGATAAATAATTCATAGAAAATTTATGGAAGATCAAAAAATTTCAGAAAAATTTTCTTAGGTAGAAAAAATGATCTAATTTCATAGAAAAATAAAGTTAGCAAGGATAACTTTGCAAAATAATTTTATATTGAAAATTTTGTATTTTTTAAAAAATTCATAGAAAAATAATACGATGGTAAAAAAAAATATTTTTTATAGATGAATATTGAATTCCTCTTTCTCGAAAAATTAGGTTCAAATTTATTTCAAATAGAAATTATATGATAAATTTATTTAGCAAATTCTAAGCAATAAAAATATTAAATCAATTCAAATGTAAGACATGCATAAAAATTCAATCCAAGCATGATTTTAGAATTCAAAATAGATTCCTTCCTATCAGATTAATAATTTTTTTTTCAGAATATTTTTTGGTGATAGCTTTTTGATTTGTTCTTATGATATCTATAATACCAATTAAGTCCTGAATAATTTTGAGCTGGTTAAATATGTGAGCATGCAAAATTTTTCAAATTTTCTATTTCTATTTTCAGCTTTTCATTTTTTTTAATTTTTATCTTGTCGAAATCTTCTAATCGATAGGATGTTGCTAAAGTTAGTTTTAATTCATCATTTTCCTTTTTATATTTTCAATTTCTAATTTCCAGCATTTTTTGACAACATTTTTATGAATTTAAATAACTGGTCAGGAGGTAGAGACCGTACCTGACTTACCTTGTCGATTTGTGATGCTCCCCATGTAGAGTTGTTTTCTTCTTATATTGCTCCCCCTTTATCGATGCTCTCGATGCTCATTGTAGAAGAGTTTGCTTCATCATCTTCTTGGTGACTTGCCTTCAATGCAAGTCTGGCTTGGACTTCGATCTCCGACTCTGATGACGTTTCACCCCACGTCGCTTTTAGATTTTTATATTTTGATTGGATCGATTTCTTGTTCTTCTCCTTGTTCTTCAATTTGGGGCAGTTATCTTTGACGTGTCCTTCTTCATCATAGTGGTAACATCTTATCTTTCATCTTCTTCTTTATCCTGTACTTGACTAAACTTATTAGTCTTAAACAACTTTTTGAATTTTCTTACCATGAATGTCGTTTCATCATTGTCAAGGGACGTTTCGGATTCTGGTTCATCCATTTTTGCCTTTAATACAATGTTATGCTTAGGTTCCTTCTTTAAATCTGTACATCTAGTTTCATGAACTTCAAATGTAGAAAATAATTCTTCTAAAGTACTTACCTCTAAATCCTTGGAGATGTAATATCCATCTACTAAGGATACCCATTCAGAAGTCCTAGGAAAGGTGTTAATCATGTACCTTAGTGAATCTCAGTCGGTTACCTTTTCTATGAGATTCGTGAGTCTAGTGATGAGTTCCTTGATCCTTAAGTTGAGGTGTGCAACGTTTTCACTTTCTTCTAATCGGAGGTTGCTGATATGGTTCTAGAGCAGATCCCGTCTCGCTAGTTTTGCCTTCGAGGTCCCTTAATGTAATTCTAGGAATTTCTCCTAGAGCTCCTTAGCTGTCTCGTAAGCTCCGATCCGGTTGACTTCTTGAGGTGGTAAAACACTAAGAAGATGAAACTCTGTTTTGTCGTTTGGCACGAAATCAGCTTGCTCCTTTTTTGTCCATTGGTATTCTTCTTTGCCCTTTGGTGCTACAAAATTAAATTTCATAATTAGTAATAAATCAAAATCTGTCTTAGAGAATATCTCCATTTTTTTCTTCCAATTCACGAATTTCCCCTCGAATTTCGATAGGTAGATGTTCAATCTGGCCATCTCTTGTGCTTTGATCGACGATTAGTCATCTTGAAGTATTCTTGCTCTGATACTAATTGTAGGTCCCTTGCGATTGGCTAGAGGGGGTGAATAGCCTTGTAACGACCCCACCCACCTCTCTACTAGTCTGTGAGGGTGGGACGCTACTAGACTACTAACTTATCTTAACTAATGTTGCTCACATGAAATTATTGTTAGGATCGTTCGTACTCGGCTAGAGAGGGGGGATGTGAATAGCCGACCCCAAATCGTCGTTTCTTTCTACAAAACGTGTTAGCGCAGCGGAAAATACAAAGAAACGAAAGAGAAGAAAACCAAACCTTAACACAAGGATGTAACGAGGTTCAGAGATTAGGGCTCCTACTCCTCGGCGTGTCCGTAAGGTGGACGAGTCCAGTCAATCCGTCGGTGGATGAGTCCCCGGAGAACCGGCTAATACAATATACTCCTTGTGGGTGGAGAAACCTCGCCACAAACGTTTGCAACAGCAAACAAAGAGTACAAGAACAGTAAGAAAAGCAATACAATATGAATACAATAGCACTCTACCAATTGCTTGCTTTCTTGTCGACTGGAGGTGAAGCAGCAACTTCACAACCCAAACGCAGCAGCTGGTCGACGACTGGAAGCTCACGCGAAGCTTCGGAGGCGAGCTCAATCAAAGCTCAGTTGAAGCAGAAGCTTCAGCAGCAGAAGAACAGAAGTTCTAGAAGGAAAAGAAGAAACAGATCGTGCAGCAGCAGCCCTCCTTTTATAACCTGCGAAGAAAGCGAAGAAACACGGAAGAAATCTAGCCGTTGTGTCGCAACGGCTAGTGCCTGGATCGGTCTGTGGACCGATCAGGCTCCATGTGGATCGGTCCACAGACCGATCCATTTCCTTGTCTTCTCTTCTGTTCCGTCTCTGATCGGTCCCTGGACCGATCAGGGAACCTCCTGATCGGTCTACGGACCGATCAGGCTTCTCTTCTCCCGAATTCTTTGCACCTCCTGATCATTGTCTGATCGGTCTCCAGACCGATCAGATAACCTACAGTAGGCTACTGGATGGTTACTGATCGGTCTGGTGACCGATCAGGCTATCCAGTGTATCACTGGATCGGTCTGCAGACCGATCCAAACTCCCCAGCCCTAAACCTCAGGCTTCTACACCAACATCCGGTCAACCTTGACCTGTTGGTTCATCATTCCTAGCATCTGGTCACTCCCTTGACTTGCTAGAATTCTCCGCCAAGTGTCCGGTCAATCCCTTTGACCTACTTGGACTTTCCTCAACACCAGATGTCCGATCATCCCTGATCCATCTGGATTTTCCCTTGCCCGGCTTCACTCACCAAGACTTCCACACTGCCTAACATCCCAGTTAGGACTTTCTCACTGCCTGGCTTCACTCACCAGGACTTTCACACTGCCTAACATCCCAGTTAGGACTTTCCAACTGCCTAACATCCCAGTTAGGACTTTCTCACTGCCTGGCTTCACTCACCAGGACATTCCACACTGCCTAACATCCCAGTTAGGACTTTCCCACTGCCTGGTTTCACTCACCAGGACTTTCCACCTGCCTAACATCCCAGTTAGGACTTTCCCTCGTGCCAAGCTCCCTGCTTGGACTTCTCCGTGCAAAGTCTCCATACTTGGACTTTTCCAGCCAAGTCTCCATACTTGGACTTTTCCAGTGCCAAGTCTCTATACTTGGACTTTTCCCGTGCCAAGTCTCCACACTTGGACTTTTCCCGAATCAGGTCAACCAGGTCAACCTTGACCTAAGATTGCACCTACAATCTCCCAAGCACCTATTCTTGTCAAACATCAAGAATACAACTCTCTTCTTGTCAAACATCGTCAAACATCGTCAAACATCAAAACACAACTCGAGTCAGGTCAACTCGAGTCAGGTCAACCAAGTCAACCTTGACCTAAGGTTGCACCAACAATCTCCCCCTTTTTGATGTTTGACAAAACCATAATCAAGTTAGGTTAATCCGATAACCTAACTTAGGTTTCCCAATGTTCTTCAATGTTCTTCCTTGAACATTATCTAGAACATTTTCCCATTCTCCAACACTCTCCCCCTTGGGACATCTCTCCCCCTTTTTGACACACATCAAAAAGAGGGAATCAAGGTCAAGAGTTTCTTCCTAATGAAAGTCCCATACCTTTCATTGAAACCCTTAATCCCCCTTGATACTAAACTCAACACTCAACTTAGTGACAATCCCATGTCACTAATCCTCAAAAGTCTTAAGGAGTAAAAACTCCCCCTAAAAGTCAACTCCCCTTGACAATTAGGTAAAAACTCCCCTAAAGGTCAACTCCCCTTTGACCATTGCACCAACAATGTCTTGGAGAGTTTTAAACCTTTAGAAACCCGAAACTCAATTCCCAAAAACTGAAATTTCAGACCCCTGCTGAAAATCAGAAACTGGCACGCACTGATCGGTCCTAAGACCGATCAAAAAAACCCCCTGGATCGGTCCCCAGACCGATCCATGCTTCATTGATCGCACTGGATCGTCACTGATCGGTCACCAGACCGATCAGGCCTTCACCAGATCGCACCAAGCTCTCTGGATCTTACTGGATCGGTCTGCAGACCGATCCATGCTTCACTGGATCGGTCCGCAGACCGATCAGGACTTCCCTGGATCGGTCCCCAGACCGATCCAGACTCTGACAGGAGATTTCTGAAATTTCCTTCCCGAAATTCAGAAACTCCTAGAAAATTCCAGAAAATTCGAAAAATTATGAAATTTTGAGGATACATTCCTCATAACATATACTATCATGGAAAAATAGTTTTCTATGAAAATAACTTCCATTTTTCAATCTTGATACAAAGTTCAAAAACTTTGAAATAGTTCAAGTTTAACTCAACTTTGTATCACAATGTTCAATGATGAATGCAATCACTAAGATGGCTTCATCAAGGTTTTCCAAATCAATTTCAAAATGCTTTTAAAACCTTTAATTTGGGACCACAATCTTTGGGCTATATGTACATGACTTGTACATAAGCTTTCCCTATGATCCCCAATTAGAATTAGGCTAATCTAGGTACAAGAACTATGTACCTTGATCCTAACTCACAATCCTAATATCTCACATACATCTAAGATGTATCAAACACATCCAAGTCAATTTTGATGTGAGATATAGGTTTAGGTATCTTAGACTAAGGTCTCATGCATTTTCTAAACACAAATTTGATCTTAATATCAAAATGTGTTTTTCATCCTTAAATCAATTCAATTGATTATTAATGCAAGAGATGATGACATGGCATAAGATGGTATCATAAATGAAAACATGTGCCAAAGTCATGATGTCATGGCATAAAGTTTGAAACTTAAATAAACATGACATAAAAACTAGCCTAAGCATTATCATGACATTTCAAATGATAATAAAACTAAACATGATGTCATGGCATGTGAAGGCAAACAATCATGGCAAGATTTAGCATAAATAAATATACCTAGATTACCTATCTAAGTATCCTTAACCACTTTGCTAATCTAAAGTTTAACCCTTGATTGCCCTAAAATGCCAGAATCCTAATTTTGACACTTCTTGAACTCTAGATTAATTCATGCCACTTAAAGATCAAATTTATCCTCAAAACTTGGCATGTTTCATTTTTCCTCGAGAGTTCTCTAGATTTTCCCAAATTGTGCCAATTAAAATCATTCTTTTCCATAATGGCACATTTTACTCTTCCAAGGAGTAAATGATAATTCCATTTCATTTTCAAAGGTTCACAAGACCTTGAAAATGCTCCTTGAGTGTCAATTTCCTCAAAATTGGGTTAACTACCCTTCTTATTGGAGTTGACACTCTCTAACCCATTTATGGGGTAGAGAAGATGCTCCTAGGAACCCAATACCTATTTAAGCTCATTGGGTTCACTAAATATTCACTAGGGATAACTTCCCTAGCAACCCTCCTAATGACCCTCTTAGGCTTTAAAGCCTTGGCCATTTGGGACTCATCAAGATCAACTCTAGGGGTGACTCCCCTTGTGACCTTGGTGTTGGTCTTCCTAGCCCTAAGTTTTGTTCCATAATCGAATGGAACATTATGATAAGTGTGCTTGACCACTTGAGACTTAGGTTTGTGACCCAAACCTTTCTTGTTCTTGGACATTGGTTTTTGACCCTTAGGCCCTAGAGTTGACTTCTCTAAATTTTTAAGGGCCTTTTCTAGGGTATCAAGCCTTGACCTCAAGACTTGATTCTCCTTTTCTAATACCTCAAGTTTTGATTTATCATTCTTTCTTGAGGTGTTCCTAGGCATGTGTCTAGTTGATTTAGGGTTTCTACCTAGGTTTTCCTTAACCTTAGAAGTGTTAATCCTAGGGTTAGCATTCCTAGTAGTATCCCTATCTAGGTTGACATGTTTAGCACCTAAGCACATGTATTGATTTTTAGTGTTAACATGCTTATTATTATTGACTAATGCAATAAAATTACTAGCATGTATCCTACTAGAATTGCACGAATGAGCCTTAAAAGATACCTTAGGGTTTGCCTTAGCTCCCCCTATCGATGTGCATCCCTTGTCCTTGTGAGGTTTCCTCCCCTTCGGACATTGGCTCCTATAGTGTCCCCGTTGCTTGCATTGAAAGCACACCACGTGCTTCTTGCCTTTGCGTGTTGGGACTCCGGCTTCCTTGACCTTTGGTGCCGGTGGAGTCTTCCTAACCTCCTTTGGACATTTGCTCCTGTAATGTCCATGTTTCCTACACTCAAAACACATTATGTGTAATTTGCTTGAAATCACAGTGTTTGAGTTACCAAGGGTTGTGGATGGAGATGAGCTTTCTTCTTCAACCCTTCTGGAGGTGGGAACTTCTTCTTCTTGCTCCGAACTTGAACAAGAGGAACTCTCCTCCTCTTCTTCCTTGGATGTTGAGTAGCTCTCAACTCCCAATTCGCTCCCTCCATGATGTGAGCTACTTGGCTCACTAGGCTCCTCTTCATGGCTTGAAGTGGAGCTCTCCTCATGGTACTTGGCCAAGTTATCCCACAACTCCTTGGCATTGTTGTATTTACCTATCTTACACAAAACATTAGTAGGTAATGAAAATTCAATTGTTTTAGTTACCTCATTGTTGATCGTGGATTGGTGGACTTGTTCCTTCGTCCACTTGTTCTTCTCTAGAGGCTCTCCTTCTTTATCCATTGGAGGAGTAAACCCTTCTTGTACACAAAACCAGTTCCACATATTAGTCCTAAGAAAATACATCATCCTTACCTTCCAATATGCGAAGTTGTCGTTGTAGAAGGGTGGAATGGTGATGTCTTCTCCAAATTGATCCATCTCTAGCTTGTGCTCCCACGGGTGTGAATCCGTCGAAGAGCGGCCTCACTCTGATACCACTTGTTAGGATCGTTCGTACTCGGCTAGAGAGGGGGGGTGTGAATAGCCGACCCCAAATCGTCGTTTCTTTCTACAAAACGTGTTAGCGCAGCGGAAAATACAAAGAAACGACAGAGAAGAAAACCAAACCTTAACACAAGGATGTAACGAGGTTCGGAGATTAGGGCTCCTACTCCTCGGCGTGTCCGTAAGGTGGACGAGTCCAGTTAATCCGTCGGTGGATGAGTCCCCGGAGAACCGGCTAATACAATATACTCCTTGTGGGTGGAGAAACCTCGCCACAAACAGCAAACAAAGAGTACAAGAACAGTAAGAAAAGCAATACAATATGAAATACAATAACACTCTACCAATTGCTTGCTTTCTTGTCGACTGGAGGTGAAGCAGCAACTTCACAACCCAAACGCAGCAGCTGGTCGACGATTGGAAGCTCACGCGAAGCTTCGGAGGAGAGCTCAATCAAAGCTCAGTTGAAGCGAAGCTTTCTGTCAGTAATCGATCGGTAGAAGGAAAGAGCAGGTTATTTTTGTGCGCCTCACTTATCGGCCAGGGAGCGACAGGAAAATCTGATACGCATCGGGCTGTTCTGATCGGTCCATGGACCGATCAGTGTTCCTTTGGATCGGTCTGTTACTGATCCATCTCTGATCGGTCTACGGACCGATCGAAGTTCCTGGGCACGATCGATCTCTGATCGGTCTACGGACCGATCAGCTTCTCCGAATTCTCCTGATCATTTTCTGATCGGTCTACAGACCGATCAGAGGGCTTCGGATAGTTTCTGATCGGTCTGGTGACCGATCAGGCTATCCAGTGTATCACTGGATCAGTCTGCAGACCGATCCAAACTCCCCAGCCCTAAACCTCAGGCTTCTACACCAACATCCGGTCAACCTTGACCTGTTGGTTCATCATTCCTAACATCTGGTCACTCCCTTGACTTGCTAGAATTCTCCGCCAAGTGTCCGGTCAATCCCTTTGACCTACTTGGACTTTCCTCAACACCAGATGTCCGATCATCCCTGATCCATCTGGATTTTCCCTTGCCCGGCTTCACTCACCAGGACTTCCACACTGCCTAACATCCCAGTTAGGACTTTCTCACTGCCTGGCTTCACTCACCAGGACTTTCACACTGCCTAACATCCCAGTTAGGACTTTCCAACTGCCTAACATCCCAGTTAGGACTTTCTCACTGCCTGGCTTCACTCACCAGGACTTTCCACACTGCCTAACATCCCAGTTAGGACTTTCCCACTGCCTGGTTTCACTCACCAGGACTTTCCACCTGCCTAACATCCCAGTTAGGACTTTCCCTCGTGCCAAGCTCCCTGCTTGGACTTCTCTGTGCCAAGTCTCCATACTTGGACTTTTCCAGCCAAGTCTCCATACTTGGACTTTTCCAGTGCCAAGTCTCTATACTTGGACTTTTCCCGTGCCAAGTCTCCACACTTGGACTTTTCCCGAATCAGGTCAACCAGGTCAACCTTGACCTAAGATTGCACCTACAATCTCCCAAGCACCTATTCTTATCAAACATCAAGAATACAACTCTCTTCTCGTCAAACATCGTCAAACATCAAAACACAACTCGAGTCAGGTCAACTCGAGTCAGGTCAACCAGGTCAACCTTGACCTAAGGTTGCACCAACAATTATCTATGCTTAAAACTCTCAAAACTCAAAGCATACAATATGTAACAGCGGAAAACATACTACTCAAGCATACGTTCACAACTAAAACTATACATAAATCTGAACATGCTAGAAACTATATATATGAATCTACACAAGCATGCAACAATGATACAACTCAGATAATAAACCAATGTGTATATCAATTAAAAGAAAGAGTTCTAAACATAAAATATCCAATGCAAATCTAACAACATGAAAGAATGGTTCCAATATTCTGAATACAAAGTCTTAATGAATTATTAAACTAAATCCCAAGGCTTCCATAGTCCAAACATCACACATCCATCCACACCTCCTTATCGCCTTCCTTTGCTATAGCTTTTCCTTTCCTTTATCTGCAGTAAGAGGAAATGCAACTATAAGGAAAATTACTTAGTAAGCGCTATCTAACTCACAAAACTCAAATATGCATGTGAATATACTGAAATGCTAAACATGTAAAGTTGCTCATCTAATAGCAAATAACAGCAAGAAAATTCTAAATAACATGCTAGCATAAAAGAAACTAAACTTGTTGAATTTTAAACTTATGTGAAGCTTATTTCACTTGTTTAAAATTTATACTTTATACTTCAAAATAATAATCTTTTGGGCCCAGGCTTAGTACCAATGCGCGCTTCCTAATAGAAACTGAGGTAGCGAGCCACCAGTCCTATGAGGGTAAAGACCTTGGTCTTACCAGGGCCGAGACCTCGGAAACGGTCACCTGGATTTGTTTAACGACAACCTCGGAAGTCGGGTACTAGCCTTCTCAAGTAAAATACTTATACTTGTTAATACTTCTAATAAAAGAATGCTCCTTTAAAAACTGAAATGTTTAAACAAATTCTAACATTGAAATGCTTAAACAAAAATCTGCATACAAAGCTTAACAAAAGAAAACTGCATACTGTGCTAATCAAAATTCTGCATATTTTGCTAACAAAATTCTGCATACTGTGCTAAACAAAATTCTTCATACTAAGCTAACAAAATTCTACATACTAAGCTAACAAAATTCTGCATACTATGATAATCAAAATTTTGCATATTAAGCTAACAAAATTCTGCATATCAAGCTAACAAAATTCTGCATAAATCATTCCTCCTACACTGTGCCACGACAATGAAGCAACAAGAAAATAGAATGCTACAACAATCATTACTCATACACTGTGCCACAACAATGAAGCAAAAAGAGAACTAAATGCTACCACAATCATTCCTCATACACTGTGCCACGACAATGAATTGAACACCTCAGAACTAAAATTATTCATGCCATTTCTTTAGCACAAACTGAACTTGCAAGGCTCCATATGAGCCGACTGTGTCCATTGAGGTAACCACAATTAACAAAAATCCAATTATGAGATGCTAACTATAAGAATTGAGAAGTCTAAACTACATTCCAAATCCATTAAAACCCCTTCTCATCTTCTTTATAAAACTCACGACAGTAAAACCTCATATCATAATTCACAAATCTTTACAACATATTCCGAGAATCCAAAGGAAACACTAAATCGAAGCTCAAACTACCCTTACCGCAGGTGAGTAGCGCTTACCTTGCGTTCTTAGGCTCACCGCCGAAGAAGGGCTTTTAGGTTTCGGAAATTGCAAGCTCTTGGCAACTTCTTCACATCCACTTGTTCTCCTCGACAAGGCGATCACAATGGTGGGAAAACCTCTCGGATTTGGTCCTTGGTCGACCGCCAGAGACAAACCCTAACCTCCTCTTCGTTTCCGCCCAAGCAAACTGTCGTCGCACGCGGTCGGGAGAAGAAAGGAAAGTTTGGATTTCCGGAAAATAATCCCTAAATTCTCCCTTTATAACTCAAGTATTATTCTGTTACCAACTATGGCTTAAATAAATTTCACTATCTATTTTATCAGCATGACCCTGTTGGGTTCTTGGTCATCACGCTTCGCTTAAGTCTCGTGTCGGAGGTCGCGGGTTCAAACCTCAGCCGAACCTCTTATTTTTTTTGAAACTTCTTTCTTTTGGTAAAAGTACCAAACGAACTCCGAATATTACATAAAAATACTCTAAAAATTTCTAAAATCTTTAGAATATTTCTAAAGCATTTCTAAATATTTTTAAGTACTATTAGGACTCGTAATGAGGAAATTTAGATTGTTATAATTCCCCATACCTTATAAAAAGTTCGTCCTCGAACTTAGAATAACTCTGGATATTTCTGTCTCATGCTGTCCTCACGCTCCCAAGTGACTTCCTCGTGCTTCTGATTCTACCAGATGACCTTCACTAGTGGTACTTCTTTGTTCCTTAGCCTCTTAACTTCTCTGTCCACTATTTGTGTAGGTCTGCTCTCATAGCTAAGATCCTCTTGGATCTGCACTGACTGAGGCTGAATCACTTGGCTAGGGTCGTGTTGATACTTCTTTAGCATGGAGACATGAAATACATTATGTATTGCTGACATGTCCTGTGGTAAGTCCAGCTTGTAAGCTACTTTCCCAATTCTCTCTGATCAGATAGGGTCCTACGTAGTGGGGACTTAACTTGCCCTTCTTGCCAAATCTCATCACTCCCTTCATCGGAGCAACCTTAAGAAAGACTGAATCCCCTAGTTGGAATTCAAGTGGCCTACGGCGAGTGTCAGAATAACTTTTCTGTCTGCTCTGGGCAGTCTTAATCCTCTGTCTAATCTTTTGGATAACCTGTGTGGTTTCTTCTATCATCTCAGTCTACCTGGCCAATTCTGATCCTATCTCTTTTCTTTCTCTAGCCTCCAACCAGCATATAGGTGATCTACACTTTTGTCCATACAGAGCCTCATAAGGTGGCATCTTGATAGTGGCCTGATAGCAATTGTTGTAAGCGAATTCAGCTAAGTACAGATACTTGCACCATCTTCCTTTAAAATCTAATGCACAAGCCCTGAGCATGTCTTCTAAAATCTGATTTACTCATTCTGTCTGTCCATTAGTTTGGGGATGGAAGGCTGTGCTGAACTTGAGTTTGGTGCCTAGTGCATTCTGAACACACTCCAAAAAATGAGAGGTGAAACACCCATCCCTATCAGAAACAATCGACTTCGGAACTCCATGAAGTCTGATCACTTCCTTAACATATAGCTGTGCCAACTGCTCTATAGAGTGAGACACCTTGATGGCTAGAAAGTGGGCAGACTTGGTCAATCTGTCCACTGTCACCCATATCGCATCATATCCATTAGTAGTTCTTGGAAGACCTATTATAAAATCCATGGATATTTCCTCCCACTTCCACTCCGGTATTGGAAGGGGTTGTAGGACTCCTCTGGGTCTCTGGTGCTCTGCTTTGACCCTCTGGCATGTCAGACAGGTACTGACATATTTTGCAACATCTCTTTTGAGTCCAGACCACCAGAATTTCTGCTTTAAATCTTGATACATCTTGGTGGAACCAGGATGCATGGAGTACGGTGTACTATTGGTTTCTTCTAAAATCTTCCTTCTCAATTCCTCATCATTGGGAATACAAAGGCGGCTCCCCTGATAAAGAATTCCACTGTCTGATACCCGAAATTCTGAATTTTCTTATTTTTGTATCCCTTGCTTGATCTTATGGATATCTGGATCTTCACTTTTCTTTCTCTGTATATCCTCAAGCAAGGTTGACTCTAAGGTCAATGCAGAGAGTTGCCCATAAACAATTTCAACTCCAAAGTCTGACAATTCCTTCTGCAGTGACGGTGCTAATGATGACAAGTGCATCAGAGTTGCACTGGACTTTCGACTTAGTGCATCTGCCATTTTGTTAGCTTTACCTGGGTGGTAGAGGATTTCACAGTCATAATCTTTAACCAATTCTAGCCACCTGCGTTGTCTCATATTTAAATCTTTCTGGGTAAAGAAATACTTCAAGCTCTGATGATCTGTGAAGATTCTGCACTAAACTCCATACAAATAATGTCGCCAGAGTTTTAGTGCAAAGACTACAGCTGCCAGCTCAAGATCATGAGTGGGGTAGTTCTTCTCATAATCTTTGAGTTGTCTGGAAGCATAAGCTATAACTTTCCCTTCCTGCATGAGAACAGCTCCAAGGCCCATCTTGGAAGCATCACTGTAGATGTCAAAACTCTTGTCACTCTCTGGAACAGTCAGAATAGGAGCACTGGTCAATCTCTTCTTCAATGCTTAGAAACTTTGCTCACATTTGTCTGACCATTCAAACTTCTTATTCTTTCTAGTGAGGGCTGTTAGTGGAGAGGCTATCCTGGAAAAGTCCTCCACGAACTTTCTGTAATACCCAGCTAAACCAAGGAAGCTTCTGATCTCCCTGGCGTTCTTGGGCCTACTCCAGTTGTTGACCGCTTCTATCTTGGTAGGATCCACTTGAATACCTTCTTTAGAAATTATGTGACCTAGAAACGCCACCTGCTCTAACCAGAACTCGTACTTTGAGAATTTAGTATAAAGTTGCTTTTGTTGAAGTGTCTGCAGTACTATCCTCAAGTGCGTGTCATGCTCCTCTGGGGTTCTTGAATAGATCAGAATGTCGTCGATGAACATGATGACAAACTTGTCAAGGTATTCTCTGAACACTCTGTTCATTAAGTCCATGAAGACTGCAGGTGCATTAGTCACTTCAAAAGGCATGACTACAAACTCGTACTGTCCATATCTGGTCCTGAAAGCTGTTCTGGGTATATCACTTTCTTTCACCTTCAACTGATGGTATCCAGAGCGCAGGTCTATTTTAGAAAACACTGTGGCCCCCTTTAACTGATCAAATAGATTATCTATTCTGGGAAGAGGGTACTTGTTCTTAATTGTCACTTTGTTTAGCGCTATATAATCTATACACATTCGCATAGATCCGTCTTTTTTCTTAACGAACAACACTGGAGCTCCCCATGGTGAATGACTAGGGAGGATGAAATCCTTGTCAAGTAGCTCCTAGAGTTGTTCCTGTAGCTCTTTCAGTTCTGCTGGAGACATTCGGTATGGAGCTTTTGAAATTGGATCAGTACCAGGAACCAATTCAATTTCAAACTCCACTTCTCTGTTAGGAGGTAGTCCAGGTAGCTCATCTGGGAATACCTCTGGATACTCACAGACTACCCGAACATCTTCCTTCTTGGGTCTTTCTTGTTCTTCTACATTCACAATGTACACAAGAAAACCAGTACACTCTTTAGCTAACATCTGGTGAGCTGTGAGGGAAAAGAGGAATTTCTGGGTCTTCCTCTTCGGCACTCCCGTGAAGTTAAAGGATAGTTCACCTTCTGGACTGAAAATCACTTTCCTTCTACAGCAGTCCACCGAAGCACTGTACTTGCTGAGGAAATCCATACCCAGAATGCCATCGAAATCTTGCATCGCAAGGACTACTAGATCCATATATAGCTCTCAGTCTGAAATTCTGACTGGTACAGCCCGAAGCCACTGGTTGGACTCCATGACTTCCCTAGAAGGTAAGGTCGTTAAAAAATTAGAGTTCATGCTTTCTGTTGGTATCTGAAATTCTTTGGCAAAGAGTACTGATATAAAAGAATGGGTCACCCCAGCATCAAATAGTGCAGTAGCTAAATGCTGAAAAATAACTACTTGACCTGTTACGACCGTAGAGGCACTAGCAGCCTCCTCTTTAGTGAGGGAGAATACTCTGGCACTGGCTGGAACTGGTCCGTCCAGGGTTGCAGGCATGTAGTGTAACTGAGGCTTGTTCCCGTATTGCGCTGCCTGTTGCTGAGGTGCTTTGAGCTTGTTAGGACATGCCTTAGACAGGTGTCCTTCTTGACCACACGTATAATATCCAGTCATACCCACAAGACAGGCACCTAGATGTAGTCTCCCACATTTAGGGCAGGGAGGGAACTTGGCTTGCTTGTCTACCGGACCACCCTTTTGGCTACCTCCTGTATTCCACCGTTTCCTCTTGTTATCTTTGCCCTTCCAGTACTGCTTACTTGCCTGAGGTTTCTGACTCCCTGCTGTCTTGTCCTCTATCTTGACTGCTTGAATTGCATTTGTTGTGCCTTGATGCTGTTCAGATAGTGCTCAGCGACTAATGCCCTGCTGACCAGCTCTTCACCAGTCTGTGGTCGGTGAGTTACACTACTCACGTTAAGTGCTATTTCTGGCCTTTCAAAGTAAAATATCTTAATTACTTCTTCTTTAAATGCCTTGGCATTTTAACAAACACCTTGTGTGCCAAAATTCCTAAAGTCTTGACTTTGGGATCTACTTAAGGCCTTGACCTTTTTCTTTCTTTTCTTTATCTTTCTTATACTTTTCTTAAACTCAAAATACTGATAGAGTATTTTTCCATATGTATCTATAAGTGAAACTAACTAGGTAACACACAATCATGCATAGAATACAAAATAAATCTGCACATACAATATTTCTACGATGAGAAATCAATGGAAAACACCTCTTACTACAGGTGAGCAGTACTTCTAAACATTTCTCTATACTGCACATAAATAATAAGGAAAGATATACTAATGAAAGAATTTTAAATACTTTCTTACTTGAAGACGGCAAGGCTGATGCTGATGTGTGATGCTGGAGAATGGAACT
This sequence comes from Zingiber officinale, assembly GCF_018446385.1. Taxonomy (NCBI): domain Eukaryota; kingdom Viridiplantae; phylum Streptophyta; class Magnoliopsida; order Zingiberales; family Zingiberaceae; genus Zingiber; species Zingiber officinale. Next base: position 118,958,776 of record NC_055988.1, read on the forward strand.
GCTATGATACCAACTTGTAACGACCCCACCCGCCTCTCTACTAGTCTGTGAGGGTGGGACGCTACTGGACTACTAACTTATCTTAACTAATGTTGCTCACATGAAATTATCTATGCTTAAAACTCTCAAAACTCGAAGCATACAATATGTAACAGCGGAAAACATACTACTCAAGCATACGTTCACAACTAAAACTATACATAAATCTGAACATTCTATAAACTATATATATGAATCTACACAAGCATGCAACAATGATACAACTCAGATAATAAACCAATGTGTATAGCAATTAAAATAAAGAGTTCTAAACATAAAATATCCAATGCAAATCTAACAACATGAAAGAATGGTTCCAATATTCTGAATACAAAGTCTTAATGAATTATTAAACTAAATCCCAAGGCTTCCATAGTCCAAACATCACACATCCATCCACACCTCCTTATCGCCTTCCTTTGCTATAGCTTTTCCTTTCCTTTATCTGCAGTAAAAGGAAATGCAACTATAAGCAAAATTGTTTAGTAAGCGCTATCTAACTCACAAAACTCGAATATGCATGTGAATATACTGAAATGCTAAACATGTAAAGCTGCTCATCTAATAGAAAATAACAGTAAGAAAATTCTAAATAACATGCTAGCATAAAAGAAACTAAACTTGCTGAATTTTAAACTTATGTGAAACTTATTTCACTTGTTTAAAATTTATACTTTATACTTCAAAATAATAATTTTTTGGGCCCTGGCTTAGTACCAATGCGCGCTTCCTAATAGAAACTGAGGTAGCGAGCCACCAGTCCTATGAGGGTAAAGACCTTGGTCTTACCAGGGCCGAGACCTCGGAAACGGTCACCTGGATTTGTTTAACGACAACCTCGGAAGTCAGGTACTAGCCTTCTCAAGTAAAATACTTATACTTGTTAATACTTCTAATAAAAGAATGCTCCTTTAAAAACTGAAATGTTTAAACAAATTCTAACATTGAAATGCTTAAACAAAAATCTGCATACAAAGCTTAACAAAAGAAAACTGCATACTATGCTAATCAAAATTCTGCATACTTTGCAAACAAAATTCTGCATACTGTGCTAAACAAAATTCTTCATACTAAGCTAACAAAATTCTACATACTAAACTAACAAAATTCTATATACTATGCTAATCAAAATTCTACATATTAAGCTAACAAAATTCTGCATACTTTGCTAATTAAAATTCTGCATATCAAGCTAACAAAATTCTGCATAAATCATTCCTCCACTGTGCCACGACAATGAAGCAACAAGAAAACAAAATGCTACAACAATCATTCCTCATACACTGTGCCACGACAATGAAGCAAAAAGAGAACTAAATGCTACCACAATCATTCCTCATACACTGTGCCACGACAATGAATTGAACACCTCAGAACCAAAATTATTCATGCCCTTTCTTTAGCACAAACCGAACTTGCAAGGGTCCATATGAGCCGACTGTGTCCATTGAGGTAACCACAATTAACAAAAATCCAATTATGTGATGTTAACTATAAGAATTGAGAAGTCTAAACTACATGCCAAATCCATTAAAACCCCTTCTCATCTTTTTTATAAAACTCACGGCAGTAAAACCTCATATTCACAAATCTTTACAGCATATTCCGAAAATCTAAAGGAAACACTAAATAAAAGCTCAAACTACCCTTACCGCAGGTGAGTAGCGCTTACCTTGCGTTCTTAGGCTCACCACCGAAGAAGAAGGGCTTCTAGGTTTCGGAAATTGCAAGCTCTTGGCAACTTCTTCACATCCACTTGTTCTCCTCGACAAGGCGATCACAATGGTGGAAAAACCTCTCGGATTTGGTCATTGGCCGGCCGTCGGAGACAAACCCTAACCTCCTCTTCATTTCCGCCCAAGCAAACCGCCGTCACACGCGGTCGGGAGAAGAGAGGGAAAGTTTGGATTTCCGGAAAATAATCCCTAAATTCTCCCTTTATAACTCAAGTATTATTCTGTTACCAACTATGGCTTAAATAAATTTCACTATCTATTTTATCAGCATGACCCTGTTGGGTTCTTGGTCATCACGCTTCGCTTAAGTCTCGTATCGGAGGTCGCGGGTTCGAACCTCAGCCGAACCTCTTATTTTTTTTGAAACTTCTTTCTTTTGGTAAAAGTATCAAACGAACTCCGAATATTACATAAAAATACTCTAAAAATTTCTAAAATCTCTAGAATATTTCTAAAGCATTTCTAAATATTTTTAAGTACTATTAGGACTCGTAATGAGGAAATTTAGATTGTTATAATTCCCCATACCTTATAAAAAGTTCGTCCTCGAACTTAGAATAACTCTGGATATTTCTGTCTCATGCTGTCCTCACGCTCCCAAGTGACTTCCTCGTGCTTCTGATTCTACCAGATGACCTTCACTAGTGGTACTTCTTTGTTCCTTAGCCTCTTAACTTCTCTGTCCACTATTTGTGTAGGTCTGCTCTCATAGCTAAGATCCTCCTGGATCTGCACTGACTGAGGCCGAATCACTTGGCTAGGGTCGTATTGATACTTCTTTAGCATGGAGACATGAAATACATTATGTATTGCTGACATGTCCTGTGGTAAGTCCAGCTTGTAAGCTACTTTCCCAATTCTCTCTGATCAGATAGGGTCCTACGTAGCGGGGACTTAACTTGCCCTTCTTGCCAAATCTCATCACTCCCTTCATCGGAGCAACCTTGAGAAAGACTGAATCCCCTAGTTGGAATTCAAGTGGCCTACGACGAGTGTCAGCATAACTTTTCTGTCTGCTCTGAGCAGTCTTAATCCTCTGTCTAATCTTTTGGATAGCCTGTGTGGTTTCTTCTATCATCTCGGTCTGCCTGCCCAATTATGATCCTATCTCTTTTCTTTCTCCAGCCTCCAACCAGCATATAGGTGATCTACACTTTTGGCCATACAGAGCCTCATAAGGTGCCATCTTGATAGTGGCCTGGTAGCTATTGTTGTAAGCGAATTCAACTAAGTACAGATACTTGCACCAACTGCCTTTAAAATCTAATGCACAAGCCCTGAGCATGTCTTCTAAAATCTGATTTACTCGTTCTGTCTGTCCATCAGTCTAGGGATGGAAGGCTGTGCTGAACTTGAGTTTGGTGCCTAGTGCATTCTGAACACACTCCCAAAAATGAGAGGTGAAACGCCCATCCCTATCAGAAACAATCGACTTCAGAACTCCATGAAGTCTGATCACTTCCTTAACATATAGCTATGCTAACTGCTCTATATAGTGGGACACCTTGATGGCTAGAAAGTGGGTACACTTGGTCAATCTGTCCACTATCACCCATATCGCATCATATCCATTAGTAGTTCTTGGAAGACCTATTATAAAGTCCATGGATATTTCCTCCCACTTCCACTCCAGTATTGGAAGGGGTTGTAGGACTCCTCCGGGACTCTGGTGCTCTGCTTTGACCCTCTGGCATGTGAGACAGGTACTAACATATTTTGCAACATCTCTTTTGAGTCCAGACCACCAGAATTTCTACTTCAAATCTTGATACATCTTGGTGGAACCAGGATGCATGGAGTATGGTGAGCTTCTTCTAAAATCTTCCTTCTCAATTCCTCATCATTGGGAACACAAAAGTGGCTCCCCTTATAAAGAATTCCACTGTCTGATACCCGAAATTCTGAATTTTCTTCTTTTTGTATCCCTTGCTTGATCTTATGGATATCTGGATCTTCACTTTGCTTTCTCTGTATATCCTCAAGCAAGGTTGACTCTAAGGTCAATGCAGAGAGTTGCCCATAAATAATTTCAACTTCAAAGTCTGACAATTCCTTCTGTTGTGGCGGTGCTAATGATGACAAGTGCATCAGAGTTGCACTGGACTTTCGACTTAGTGCATCTGCCACTTTGTTAGCTTTACCTGGGTGGTAGAGGATTTCACAGTCATAATCTTTAACCAACTCTAGCCACCTGCGCTGTCTCATATTTAAATCTTTCTAGGTAAAGAAATACTTCAAGCTCTGATGATCTGTGAAGATTCTGCACTGAACTCCATACAAATAATGTCGCCAGAGTTTTAGTGCAAAGACTATAGTTGCCAGCTTAAGATCTTGAGTGGGGTAGTTGTTCTCATAATCTTTGAGTTGTCTGGAAGCATAAGCTATAACTTTCCCTTCCTGCATGAGAACAGCTCCAAGGCCCATCTTGGAAGCATCACTGTAGATGTCAAAACTCTTGTCACTCTCTGGAACAGTCAGAATAGGAGCACTGGTCAATCTCTTCTTCAATGCTTAGAAACTTTGCTCACATTTGTCTGACCATTCAAACTTCTTGTTCTTCCTAGTGAGGGCTGTTAGTGGAGAGGCTATCCTAGAAAAGTCATCCACGAACTTTCTGTAATACCCAGCTAAACCAAGGAAGCTTCTGATCTCCCTGGCGTTCTTGGGCCTACTCCAGTTGTTGACCGCTTCTATCTTGGTAGGATCCACTTGAATACCTTCTTTAGAAATTATGTGACCAAGAAATGCCACCTGCTCTAACCAGAACTCGCACTTTGAGAATTTAGCATAAAGTTGCTTTTGTTGAAGTGTCTGCAGTACTATCCTCAAGTGCGTGTCATGCTCCTCTGGGGTTCTTGAATAGATCAGAATGTCGTCGATGAACACGATGACAAACTTGTCAAGGTATTCTCTGAACACTCTATTCATTAAGTCCATGAAGACTACAGGTGCATTAGTCACTCCAAAAGGCATGACTACAAACTCGTACTGTCCATATCTGTTCCTGAAAGCTGATCTGGGTATATCACTTTCTTTCACCTTCAACTGATGGTATCCAGAGCGCAGGTCTATTTTAGAAACACTGTGGCCCCCTTTAACTGATCAAATAGATCACCTATTCTGGGAAGAGGGTACTTGTTCTTAATTGTCACTTTGTTTAGCGCTCTATAATCAATGCACATTCGCATAGATCTATCTTTCTTCTTAACGAACAACACCGGAGCTCCCCATGGTGAATGACTAGGGTGGATGAAACCCTTGTCAAGCATCTCCTGGAGTTGTTCCTGTAGCTCTTTCAGTTCTATTGGAGACATTCGGTACGGAGCTTTTGAAATTGGACCAGTACCAGGAACCAATTCAATTTCAAACTCCACTTCTCTGTTAGGAGGTAGTCCAGGTAGCTCATCTGGTAATACCTCTGGATACTCACAGACTACCCGAACATCTTCCTACTTGAGTCTTTCTTGTTCTTCTGCATTCACAATGTACGCAAGAAAACTAGTACACCCTTTAGCTAACATCTGGTGAGCTGTGAGGGAAGAGAGGAATTTCTGGGTCTTCCTCTTCGGCACTCCCGTGAACTCAAAGGATGGTTCACCTTCTGGACTGAAAATCACTTTCCTTCTACGACAGTCCACCGAAGCACTGTACTTGCTGAAGAAATCCATACCCAGAATGACATCGAAATCTTGCATCACAAGGACTACTAGATCCACATATAACTCTCGGTCTGAAATTATGACTGGTACAACCCGAAGCCACTGGTTGGACTCCATGACTTCCCCAGAGGTAGGGTCGTTAAAAACTTAGAGTTCATGCTTTCTGTAGGCATCTAAAATTCTTTGGCAAAGAGTACTGATATAAAAGAATGAGTCGCCCCAGCATTAAATAGTGCAGTAGCTAAATGCTGAAAAATAACTACTTGACCTGTTACGACCGTTGAGGCACTAGCAGCCTCCTCTTTAGTGAGGGAGAATACTCTGGCACTGGCTGAAACTGGTGGAGCTTCCAACCTTCCTTGACTGAGCTGAGGTCCGTCCAGAGTTGCAGGCATGTAGTGTAACTGAGGCTTGTTCTCGTATTGCGCTGCATGTTGCTGAGGTGCTTTGAGCTTATTAGGACACGCCTTAGCCAGGTGTCCTTCTTGACCACACGAATAACATCCAGTCATACCCAAAAGACAGGCTCCTGGATGTACTCTCCCACATTTAGGACAGGGAGGGAACTTAGCCTGCTTGTTTGTTGAACCTCCCTTTTGGTTGTCTCCTGTATTCCTTCGTTTCCTTTTGTTATTTTTCCCTTCCAGTTCTGCTTGCTTGCCTGGGGTTTCTGACTCCCTGTTGTCTTGTCCTCTATCTTAACTGACTCCCTGCTATTCAGATATGTTCAGATAGTCATACCCAATGATCAAAAAAATTTCTGAAAAAAATTCTTAGGTAGAGAAAATGATATAGTTTTACAGGAAAATAAAGTTAGTAAGGATAACCTTACAAAATAATATTATATTGAAAATTTTGTATTTTGTTAAAAAAATTTATAGAAAAATAATACGATGGTCAAAAAAAAATATGAAAGTTTTTTTATAGATGAGTGTTGAATTCCTCTTTCTTACAAAAATTAGGATCAAATTTGTTTCAAATAGAAATTATACAAAAAATTTATTTAGCCAATTCTAAGCAATAAAAATATTAAATCAATTCAAATGTAAGACATGCATAAAAATTCAATTCAAGCATGATTTTAGAATTCAAAATAGATTCTTTTCTATCAGATTAATAAAAAAAAATTTAGAATATTTTTTGGTGATACTTTTCTGATTCGGTTCTTATGATATCTATAATACCAATTTAGTCCTGAATAATTTTGAGCTGGTTGAATATGTGGACATGCAAAATTTTTCAAATTTTCTATTTCTATTTTCAGCTTTTCATGTTTTTTAATTTTTATCTTGTCGAAATCTTCTAATCGACAAGATGTTGCTAAGGTTAGTTTTAATTCATCATTTTCCTTTTTATATTTTCTATTTTAAATTTCTAATTTATACACATTTTTCGACAACATTTTTACGAATTTAAATAACTGGTTAGGAGGTAAAGACCGTACTTGACTTACCTTGTCGATTTCTGATGCTCCCCCTGTAGAGCTGCTTTCTTCTGATGTTGCTCCTCCTTCATTGATGCTCTTGATGCTCATTGTGGAAGAGCTTGCTTCGTCGTCTTCTTGGTGACTTGCCATCAATGCAAGTATGGTATGGGGTTCGATCTCAGATTATGATGACGTTTTGTCCCACATCGCTTTTAGATTTTTATATTTTGACTGGATTGACTTTTTATTCTTCTCCTTGTTGTTCAATTTGGGGCAGTTGTCATTGGCGTGTCCTTCTTCATCGCAGTGGTAAATCTTATTTTTCTTCTTCTTCTTTTATCCCGCACTTAACTAAACTTATTAGTTTTAAACAACTTTTTAAATTTTCTTACCATGAATGTCACTTCGTCTGTTGGGACCCAAAATGGAGCTAGAGGGGGGGGGGGGGGTGAATAGCTCGGTGCGATCTCGTGCTCGTCATTGCTTGTTTTTTCAAAGATATGTAGTGAAAAATACAAAGAAACAAACACACAACGCTAACTCTAGGATTTACTTGATATCCATCTCAACAAGAGGTGACTAATCCAAGGATCCACACACTCACGCACCCTCCACTATGAAAACACTCCTTTATGGTAACTACCGAAGGCAGAGAATCCTTACAACACTCTCAATACAAGAAGTAAGGAAAGGGAAAATAAAATACAAGCAAAAGCTTACAAGATATACACTGAAAACCCTAACCCTAACTTCTTGTTGTAGCCCGCCTCTTGATCTTGGATCACCAACAAACCCTGCTCCAAGAATTGGTGGCAGAGTGGAGAAGAAATTGTGGAGAGCTGCTGTGTCGCTGGAGAAGAATCAAGGAAGAACTCTCAAAGACGAACACGCGCCAACAGCTAAAAACGACGCCAACGGTCGAATCCCAATCGATTGGATTGCTTCTAATCGATTGGGGAGGCTTTGGATCGATCGACCGATCGATCCAGAGTGCCTCTGTGCTCCTAGGAATTACCTGGATCGATTGCCCAATCGATCCAGCACGTCTCGCATGTTTTCCAGTGCTGTCACGCACATTCCCAGCCTCTCAATCGATTGCCCGATCGATTGGAGGTTTCAATTGATCAACGGATCGATTCATAAGCTCACTATTCACTCAAAAACTCTCCCAATTGATTGACCAATCGATTGGGGAAGTTTCAATCGATTAACCAATCGATTCAACCCATTTCTGCACGAATTCGCGTCACCCAATCGATTGACCAATCGATTGAACCCCCAATCGATTGGCCAATCGATTGGAAAGTAGAAAACTGAATATATCTTGAAATTAGCTTTGTTTTGCATCCGAGATCACCTCATTCCGATATCCGAGTCAAAAGTTATGGCCTTCGGAAGCTCACTACGTCTGAACTTCCTAGTTCCATGCCAACTCCCTATTGGACTTACGACCGCTAAGAGTTCGGTCAACTTTTGACCCATCTAGAATTTCTCCTTGTGCCAAGTGTTCGGTCAACCTTGACTCACTTGGACTTATCATCTTGTGCCAAGTGTCCGGTCCTCCATGACCCACTTGGACTTCCTTCTACCAGATGTCCGGTCACCCTTGACCCATCTGGATTTTCTCGTGCCTGGCTTCACTCACTAGGTCTTTCCATTGCCCGGCTTCACTCACCGGGACTTTCCCCTACCTGGCTTCACTCACCAGGACTTTCACTTGCCTGGCTTCACTCACCAGGACTTCTACCTGCCTGGCTTCAATCACCAGGACTTTCCCAACTGTCCGGCTTTACTCATCGGGACTTTCACCTAGCTTCACTCACTAGGATTTTCATCTGCCTGACTTCACTCACTAGGACTTCCCACACAGACGATTGCACCTGCAATCTCCACGACCTGTCAGTCTCCATGTATTGTCTCAATGTATTGTCAAACATCGAAACCCAAACATCAAGATTCAAGCTTGAGCCAACTCAAGCTTAGTCAACCAGGTCAACCTTGACCTAGGGAATATTGCACCAACAATCTCCCCCTTTTTGATGTTTGACAATACCTTTAAATTAGGCTAATCTCGTGCCAATGTATGAATGAGGGTTCCCTTCATTCTTCCCCTTTCCTAGAGGGCACAAACTTCCTCTTTAGGTAATGAAGGCCTAACTTAACCACACATTGATGGTTCCCTTCATTCTTCCCCTTTCCTAGAGGGCACAAACTTCCTCTTTAGGCAATGAAGGCCTAACTTAACCACACATTCTCCCCCTATTGACATACATCAAAAACTCTCCCCCTGAAGAGTTACCCAACGTTGTTCACAACTCAATAATGAATGTCTCATACCCTTCATTATTCTTAATGCTCATCCTTGAGCATATACCACTTGGTATGTTCACACACGATTCAAATAAAGGTCTCATACCCTTTATTTTCATCAAATGCTCATCCTTGAGCATATACCACTTGAACAATGAAGATATCCACTCTCCATTGTATTCAAATGCCCAACCTTGAGCATTTCTGTGAAAGAAGGTTAACCACCTTCCAAGGTGTATGAAAAATAAATTTCATGTCCTTAATGAGTAACTCCCCCTAAAGACATAACCGTAACTTCTGTCATTGCACCAACAATGACTTGAAACTCCTAAATCTTTAGGAAACCCAAATTTAGAAGTTTTGAGGTTCAAAAATTCAATATTGAAACCAAATCTCAACCTAAACCTCTATTTAGTCTTCCTCAACCAATCCATCCTAGTTTTCATCATAAAAACTCCTCCTAAATGAGTGCAAATGTGTTCCAAGGGGTTAGGAATGGTTACCTAGACCACAAATGGTTTAAATCACTGAAAACAAGCTTTCCCAGCTGAAATCAGTGATTCAATCGATCAATGGATCGGTTCAAACCATGCGGATCGATCGGTGGATCGATCCAGCAAGCTTCTTCTTGCGAGAAATACACCCTCAATCGATCGCCCGATCGATTGAGACCCTTCAATCGATCGGGCGATCGATTGAAGGTCTGAAGTTGCTGAAAGTTCATTTCAGTCAACTTCAGAACCCCCTAGAAAATTCTACAAAATTCTAAAAATCATGAAAACCATTGTAGACATTATTTAGGGTATATATTATCATGGAAAAATAGTTTTCTAAGAAAATACTTCATATTTTCAAAGATTGACACAGACTTGAAAACTTGTAAAAACTTTAGTGTTTTCTTCCAAGTTTGTGCCTAACTATTCAATGATGATTACTATCAAAAGATAGCCTTCACCAAGATTTTCCAAAAGTATTTTAAAATCATTTTCAAAACCAATATCCAACCATGTTCCTTGGGCTTAATGCACATGACTTGTACATTAGCTTTCCCAATGATTGAAAAACACATAATTATGTGGTTTGATGAACTTAAAACTCAAAAGAATGCACTAAACCAATATCTTGAGTTTTGTTCATCATCCTAACATATCACTTGTATTTAATGTGTACGAAACCACATACAAGTCACCTTATAGTTCTTTGGTGAGATGTAAAATCTTGGTTTTGCCCTAAACTAGGGATCATGCATATCTACCTAGGCATTTTTGAAACTATGAACATCCACCCAGGATGTTACTTGTTAGTTAATGTCATTAGTCCTTAATTGCAAGAAATAAACTGATGCATGAAAATGTTATGGTATACATCAAAGATAAATAATTTTCAAAAGGAAATTTCCTATAACTATATGATGTATGTATGACATGACATGGTATTTTTGTATTTTTCATAATAAAACATGAATATAAAAATAAATATATAAATATGATATCATAACATATGATGGGCAAACAAGACATGACAAATTAGCACACATACAATACCTAGATTACCTATCTAAGTATCCTTAACCTTAGCTAACTTTAACAAATTTGAACCCTAGATTGCCCACTATTTCTCAAGAGAATGCCAAAGTCTAATTTTGACATTTCTTTTGCTTTTCTTAATTTGTGTCAATTCAAATTAAGCATATTCCTCAAATTTTGGCATAATTTTCTCCTTCAAGGAGTAATCATCGAGATCAAGTTCTAAATGTTTGCCCTTACTCCTTAAGAACATACCAAAATCCCAACTTGGTAGTTCTTTATGATTTTCCCAATTGTGCCGATTTAATTTAAAATTTAACTTTCAAATTATGGCACATTTTACTCTTCTAAAGAGTGAATGAAACTCCACTTCATTTTCAAAGGTTAATAATAACCTTGAAAATGTTCTTCGAGTGTCAACTTCATCAAAGTTGGGTTAACTACCCTCCCAATTTGAGTTGACACTCTCTAACCCATCAAGGGGTAGAGAAAATGCTCATAGAAATCCAAAATCTATTGGCGCTCCTTGGATTCTCTAGGTACTCACTAGGGATAACTTCTCTACACACCTTCCTAGTGACCTTGTTTGGCTTCTTAGAAGCCTTGGTCACCTTTTTAGGTCAACTCTAGGGATTTCTTTCCTTGTGACCTTCTTAGTGACTTTCTTAGACTTCTTAGAAGTCTTAGTCACATTTGTTGTAAAAATACTCTTAGGGATAAATTTTCTTGTATTTTTGACTTGACCACTAGGCCTAGAGTTAGTTCCATAGCTATATGGAACCTTATGGTAAGAAGGCACATCCTTTTTGATTTTAGGTTTGTATCCCAAACCTCTATTACCCTTGGATGACCCTTGTTGTCCTAAACCTAGATTTTGCTCATTTTGCCCTTTTAGGATATTTTCCATCATTTTTAGGGTTTTTCTAATTTATCAAGTCTTGACCTCAAGACTTGATTTTCTCTCATTAAATCCTTAATTTTTAGTTTTTCATTTAATCCTTGAGCATTTTTATTTTTAGGCTTGTAACTAAAATCTTTAGAATTCTTGTATAAATTTTTATCTACCTTCCTAGACCTAGGTGTGGTAGTTTTAGCATGAAGAGCTACATGTTTTTCCTTAATGCTATCATGCTTCCTATTTTTATGGTAAATATCATTAAAATGATAAAAATTGGAATTAGCATACTTTTTACCATTATTTAAGGGGATAGGCTCAATAAATGATACCTTTCTTTTTATCTTGGAGGCTCCCCCTTGATCCATGCTTCCTCCTTTAGCTTTGACCGCTTTCTTCCCCTTAGGACATTGGCTCCGGTAATGTCCTTTTTTATTGCAAGAGAAGTACACAATGTGCTCCTTGTTCTTCTTTGTTGTGGGGATGGTCTCCTTGGACTTCACCTTGCCCTTTAGTGCCACTTGGCCCTTTTTCTTGACCAATTTGGGGCACTTGCTCTTGTAGTGCCCATGTTCCCTACACTCAAAACATATAATATGATTTTTATTCTTAATTGAAACATTTATACCTTCATATGTAGGGATGACATATTCTCCTTTTGATCCGGATGTAGAGGCTTCTTCTTGATCCGACAATAATGATCCACGCTCCCCCTCAATCCTAGAGGTGGAGGCTTCTTCCTCTTCATCCTCGGATATTGAACATCTCTCAACTTCTGAATCGTCATGCACATGAAATAAGGAGTAAACTCCTTTGGCTTTACCTTCGTGCTCTATTGAGGATGGACTTTCTTCTTCTTCCTCCGGTGTTGAGCACCTCTCAACCTCGAAGTCCTCTTCTTCTTCTTTTTGGTCTTGATTTAATGAATCACCCTCATTTGATTTTTCTTGGATTGGTATAGTGGAGGATTCTTCATGAAGTTTTGCCAATTTGCTCCATAGCTCTTTGGCATCTTCAAATTCTCCAATTTTCTCCAAGATGTTGCTCGGCAATAGATTGACTAAAAGCTTGGTCACTTTGTCATTAGTCTCACACCTTTGGATTTGTTCTTGGCTCCACTTGCTCCTCTTGAGAATTTTGCCCTTTGAATTCTTTGGAGCTTCGAAGCCTTCCATTAGAGCAAATCATTGCTCTATCTCCATCATAAGAAAATTTTCAATTCTTGATTTCCAAGAATCGAAACTCGTGGATACATATGGTGGAGGCACCCTTGTGTCGAATCCGAGTCCATCTCGGAATTCCATCTTGAAGTTGAGCCTTTTTGATGAAGTCTTCGACATGTAGAATTGCTCCAACCTCTTCACCCTCTAGCTTTTTGCTCCTTCCGGCGATGATTCCAGTGAAGAGCGACCTCGCTCTGATACCACTTGTTGGGATCAAAAATGGAGCTAGAGGGGGAGTGAATAGCTCAGCGTGATCTCGTGCTCGTCGTTGCTTGTTTTTTCAAAGATATGTAGTGGAAAATACAAAGAAACAAACACACAACGCTAACTCTAGGATTTACTTGGTATCCACCTCAACAAGAGGTGACTAATCCAAGGATCCACACACTCACGCACCCTCCACTATGAAAACACTCCTTTACAGTAACTACCGAAGGTGGAGAAGCCTTACAACACTCTCAATAAAAGAAGTAAGGAAAGGGAAAATAAAATACAAGAAAAAGCTTACAAGATATACATTGAAAACCCTAACCCTAACTTCTTGTTGTAGCCCGCCTCTTGATCTTGGATCACCAGCAAACCCTGCTCCAAGAACCCCTCAAGAAATGGCGGTAGAGTGGAGAAGAAACTGTGGAGAGTTGCTGTGTCATTGGAGAAGAATCAAGGAAGAACTCTCGAAGACGAATGCACGCCAACAACTAAAAATGACGCCAACGGTCGAATCCTAATCGATTGGATTACTCCCAATCAATTGGGGAGGCTTTGGATCGATCGGCCGATCGATCCAGAGTGCCTCTGTGCTCCTGGGAATTGCCTGGATCGATTGCCCAATCGATCCAGCACGTCTCGCGTGTTTTCCAGCGCTGTCGCGCACATTCCCAGCCTCTCAATCGATTGCCCGATCGATTGGAGGTTTCAATTAATCAACGGATCGATTCATAAGCTCACTATTCACTCAAAAACTCTCCCAATTGATTGACCAATCGATTGGGGGAAGTTTCAATCGATTAACCAATCGATTCAACCCATTTCTGCACGAATTCGCGTCACCCAATCGATTGACCAATCGATTGAACCCCCAATCGATTGGCCAATCAATTGGAAAGTAGAAAACTGAATAGATCTTGAAATTAGCGTCATTTCTCATCCGAGATCATCTCATTCCGATATCCGAGTCAAAAGTTATGGCCTTCGGAAGCTCACTACGTCTGAACTTCCTAGTTCCATGCCAACTCCCTATTGGACTTACGACCGCTAAGAGTTCGGTCAACTTTTGACCCATCTAGACTTTCTCCTTGTGCCAAGTGTTCGGTCAACCTTGACTCACTTGGACTTATCATCTCGTGCCAAGTGTCTGGTCCTCCATGACCCACTTGGACTTCCTTCTACCAGATGTCCGGTCACCCTTGACCCATCTGGATTTCCTCGTACCTGGCTTCACTCACCAGGTCTTTCCATTGCCCGGCTTCACTCACCGGGACTTTCCCCTACCTGGCTTTAATCACCAGGACTTTCACTTGTCTGGCTTCACTCACCAGGACTTCTACCTACCTGGCTTCACTTACCAGGACTTTCCCAACTGCCCGGCTTTACTCATCGGGACTTTCACCTAGCTTCATTGACTAGGATTTTCATCTGCCTGGCTTCACTCACCAGGGCTTCCCACACGGATGATTGCACCTGCAATCTCCACGACCTGTCAGTCTCCATGTATTATCTTAATGTATTGTTAAACATCGAAATCCAAACATCAAGACTCAAGCTTGAGCCAACTCAAGCTTAGTCAACCAGGTCAACCTTGACCTAGGGAATATTGCACCAACATCGTCATCATCAAGGGATGTTTCAGATTCTGGTTCATCCATCTTTGCCTTTAAGGCAATGTTGTGCTTGAGCTCCTTTTTTAGATCTACACATCTAGTTTCATGAACTTTAAATATAGAAAGTAATTCTTCTAAAGTACTTATCTCTAGATTCTTTGAGATATAATATGCATCTACTAAGGATACCCATTCAGAAGTCCTAGGAAAGGCGTTAAGCGCATACCTTATTCAATCTTGGTTGATTACCTTTTTCTGAGATTTGTGAGTCCAGTGATGAGTTCCTTGATCTTTAAGTGGAGGTGTGCAACATTTTTGCCTTCTTCTAATTGGAGGTTGCTAATATGGTCCGGAGCAGATCCCGTCTCGTTAGTTTTACCTCCGAGGTCCTTCATGTTGTTCCAAGAATTTCTCCCAAAGTTCCTTGGCTAACTCGTAGGCTCCGATCCGATTAACTTCTTGAGGTGGTAAAATGCTAAGTAGATAAAACTCTGCTTTGCCGTTTGACATGAAGTCTACTTACTCATTTTTTTGTCCATTGGTATTCTTCTTTTCCCTTTGGTGCTACAAAACTAAATTTCATAATTAGTAATAAATCAAAATCTATCTTAAAGAATACCTCCATCTTTTTCTTCCAGTTCGCGAATTCCCCCTCGAACTTCGATGGGTAGGTGCTCGATCCAACCATCTCTTGTGCTTCGATCGACGGTTAGTCCTCTTGAAGCATCCTTGCTCTGATACCAATTGTAGGTCCCTTGCGATCGGCTAGAAGGGGGGTGAATAGCCTGCACAATAAATTCAAACAAAAACACCTTCCTCGAAACTTATAGATTGAATGAAATAAACGCTTGCATAAAAGAATTAAGAACCCAATTAAAAGGAAGAGGTACAGAAAGAGTTACTTGGTTTGCAATTAGTGGATTGTTAATCTAATGAAATTAAAGCTTACTAAAAATATCCTTTGGGAGGAGTAGTCTCTTACAGTAGTCAAAGCTCACAATTACAAAGATAAACTTAAATGGAATCATTTTCAAGTGTTGTCTTTAGCTTTTGGGATCAGAATTGTATTTATAGCCCTAATCGGGCGCCTGGAAGGGTTCTAGGCATATGGAGGGGGATAAAATTTTATCCCCATCGTAATGGATCGTGATTGCTAACTTTGCGATAAACTTTCTAGTTCTGGCGCCTGGACCTACTTTGGGCGCCTGGACCCACTTAAACCCGATCCGCATTCGAGGGCCCCGCCTCCGGGGGAGCCCTCGACACCCGAGGTGGTCCAAGTACCTGGACCATATCTAGGCGCTAGACCATAGTCAACATCTAGTTGACTTTTCGTCCGGGTCTTCCACTCCAGCTCTGCTTGCTTGGGTGATTTCGACCACTGGAATAGGGCTCACCTGAACCCATTTTTCGACCTTCTCGAGCGTCCTTCCGCTCCGGCTTCTCTCCCCTCAGAACCACCGTGCACTTCCTTCTCATCTGTCAGCGTACTCTTCTGCGGCGCCTCATCCCTCGGATGTATTAAGTCTATCGGCTCTCTCCTGTGCTATCCTTCTCGCAAGTTACATCTTTCGCTCGACCTCTTGTGCTCCTAAGTTCCTGCACACTTAGACACATGACATCAAAACATAATAAGACCTAACTTGACTTGATTGATCACATCAAAAATATCACGTGGTTCCACAATCTACTAAGACTTTCCTTGCCTAGTATCGAGATTAGCTAGCCTACTAGGGCTTTCCGAGTTGAGCATCGTGTATACTAGATCAATTTATCAGATAACAACAAGACTTAACTTGAACCTTTGACAACATTAAAATATATGTTTTATTATGTTGCCCCTTGCACAAACATGTGGTACTGAACAACTATTATCATCCTTCATATTTGATAAATCTCCTTGCACTATATATATATATATAACTCAAAATTAAGGAAACAAGGATAAAACATGTAAAAACCATGAATGCCAATAACCTATTAGGGCAATCACTGGAAAACAAAACAATAATAGTAGCTATAGAGAAATAACCTATTAGGGTAATAAATGTAAAAATAGAGCAATAATAGAAAAAATAGAGCAATAACCTAGTAGGGCAATCAGAATAAAAACCATGAAGGCAACCCGTAATACATGAGAGGCTATTGAACTAAGCACATCATTCATAAACAACTTGATGACCGAGTGCAAATGGATGTGACCTAAAATTGATAGATGTCCAAGGTGGTGAGGATGGAGATGTTGGTGCAATCGACGTTCAAGGTTTTAATGTTTGACAAATATGTTTAATGGAGCTTGATCAAGGGAAGTCCTAGTTGTAGTTAGGCAAGGGTGAGAAGTCTATCAAGTGACTAGTTATAATTGTGGTTAAGCAAGGGAAGTCTTATCAGATCGTGGAAGTCAGGTAGAAGGATTCAGTAGGTTTGGAGAACCCGATATCGAATCCCTAGTGGGTTGATCCGATGCTAGATCCTGGTGAGTGAAACCAGATGGAGAAAACCTTAGGGGGAGATAACCTTAGGTCCTGGTGAGTGAAGCCAGGTGGAGAAAACCCTAGAGGAAGGTAACTCTAGGTTTTGGTGAGTGAAGCAGATGGATAAAATTCTAGGAGGAGGTAACCTTAGATAACGAGAAGTTTTAGAGGAGTGAACTCCAAGCAAAGTTGATCGGATGATTTTCGATCGACCGTACGCGATCGACCGCACGCGATCGACCGAACTAGCAAATCTTGGTAAATCTAAGTTTAGTTTTACCATAGTGTTTTATATTACTATTATTTCTATTGGCTAATGTAGCATTGTAGGAAAAGTCTTAGTGGATCAGGGATTAAACACTGAGCAGAAAAAAACCCAATTGTATATGGAGGACCAATTTTGGTAGGTAGGTTGAGGTAAGCAACTGGAGAGCAGCGGTAGTGAGGTCGTGTTTCGGAAAGGAACAACCTTAGGTTGCCGATCTAACTGAAGAAATCGGGAAGGTTTCTAAGTTGAGATCAAGATAGTTTTACTGTCAATTACTACTCATGCATCATATATTACTGTGCTAACTTTATTTTATAGGAGTATTTGTTTTAACTATATTTTATAGGAACCGATCTGATCAGTCGACCAAACCAGGTTGATATAGAGTAAAGATCAGATTGTGCCAAAACAAATATAAAAGCTAGGATGATTGATTGACCGAACCCAGAGATCGATCGACCGAATAATAAAAACATTAATGACGAATTAATGTCAGATCTCAGTAAACAGGGAAACTGTTGGATTGAGTTGCACGTGAGAAGGGGGGGAGTGAATCTCGTGGTTTTGAAAAACTTACCTTTTTCATTTTTAAAACAAAGTACGCAGCGGAAAAGAAGTAGACAAAAACGAAAGAAATACGAACACAACGATTTTTATTTGGTTCGGAGCCTTCGGCGACTCCTACTCTAGGACTCAGGTCCCGCGGACCTATCGATGGGTAATCCACTAAAATACCGCTTTTGGTACCTCCAAAAGAGGGAATCAAGTACAAAGAAATTCAGTACAAGTACAACACACTGTACTTACCCTTTTGCAATAATTAAGTATACAAATGAAAGCTTACCAAACACTCTTCCGAAGATGGTCGGCTTGAGCTTGGTGTTTGGGTAGCTTCTTAGTGGTAGACGAGCATAGCAGCGTCACAACAGAGTTGTAGCAAGAAGTTAGAGTGTTCAGAAGTCCAATTAGAAGTCCAGATGTTCGTATGAATGAGTTGTTTCATGGCTTGGGCGAGTACTTCCTTTATTGAGCATGGAAGGCGCCTTCAAAGGCCTTGAAGGAGCCTCCAATATGGCAAGTTTGATTCCGAACAACCCAATCCTTATCTTTGACGAAATCTAAAATTTATCCTATAGAAGGCGCCTTTTATGCACTGAAGACGCCTTCTATGAACAATCCCAAGGCACCTTCAGTGCTTGAAGGAGCCTTCCATCTCCCGGAAGGCACTTCGGGAACTATTCACCCGAGACTTTTTGTGCTCTTCTTGCCCTGCAAAGCATGTTAGTCCGATAAATCAAATAATAACCTACAAGATAAGTGTTAGTACAATAATAGTGAGTAGTAATTAGATTCTATCTCCTCGAGATCAGGATCTAGTTAAGATCTCAGTTTAGGAATCTGAAATAGACCTAAACTGGACTGACGCCTATTGTCCCTTAACCGGGGCGCGTCCTCACCGAGTCACTCTTCTTCAATGACTTACCTCTACTTACCAACTTGCAGTCAGTTGACTAGCCTCTTGATCCACCAGGTTTTCATGCTAGTTGTCAGGTCCGAAGACTCAACTAGACTTCTATCTGCTGTCAGGTCCCGGGGACCCAACCAGACTTTCTACCAGATATCATGTTAGCTTGTTGACCTATCTAGATTTCGCACCAGCTATCTGGTCCCACAGACCTAGTTGGGGTTCAGCCTGGTGTCAGGTCCTCCAGGCCCGTCAATTCCTGTATACTTAGTAAATTACTTAGATCACAACAACACCTAACTTAACTCACTTGTTATTCATCAAAATCTGAGTTAGACCGTTAGTGCAAACTGGACCAACAAAAATTTATTTGTTCGGTTAACCAAACAAGGTGATCGGTCGATAGATCAATTAATGCTCATAAATGTGTGAAGATTGGATCTCAGCGAAAAATGAAAGAAAGGGGTTCAGTCAACTGATAGGAAGATTAGTTGACTAAAAGGATCAATCGACCGAATGACTTTTCGGTGGACTGAATAAGATTTATATAAAGGATTCTCAAGGTCCGAGCTAAGGCAACGTTTTCATCAATTCTGAATCAACTTTCTATTCGTGCTTCTGATATTCTGTGCATCATCTTCATGTGCAAGCTATTAGATTAAGGATTGTCGATAAACTTCACTTCTTACTCTTTGTTGGTATAATTTTTATTAACATGCATTGTTTTAATCTTAAGAAGATAGTATGTGTTACTATCTTCTGTTTGCATTGTACGAATTGCTTCTTTCCGAAGATTTTGGAAAGAAGAGTAATAGTGAATTGCCCAATGGTACAATCAAGGATCGCGGGTCTTAGAGTAGGAGTCGACATAGGCTCTGAACCAAGTAAAATAAACGAGTATTATTATTTTCCGCTGCACTCTTATTGTTTTTACGATATGAAAGAAAATATTTCAATAAGTGATATTCACCCTCCTCTATCGCTTCTTTTCGATCCATTAGGAGAGACAAACACGGAGGATTGAACGTCGCCCGAGTCTCTGAGTTGCACTAGTTGGAGCATGAGGACGAAAGGCCTCACTGATAGTGAGAGCGATGGGAGGAGGGGATGGCTGATGGATTTGTGGAGTGGCTGTGTGACGAGAGGAGGAGG
Organism: Zingiber officinale; assembly: GCF_018446385.1. Lineage (NCBI taxonomy): Eukaryota > Viridiplantae > Streptophyta > Magnoliopsida > Zingiberales > Zingiberaceae > Zingiber > Zingiber officinale. Next base: position 118,978,769 of record NC_055988.1, read on the forward strand.
TCCGGCTGAGGATGGCGGAGATGGGAGTCATAGCGTGATGTAGAGTTGCAACACGATGGGAGTCATGGCATTAGCGAGAGGTGAGGAGCGAATGGATTTAGGATTTACCATTTTGGTTTAGGATTTAAGTTATGGTTTGGTTCTATTCACTGATAATATATCGGTTTAATCGATTTAATCGAACTTTAATTTTCAAAACCGAAACTGAACCAATTAAAGCGATATAATCAATATTTTTTTTAAAAAAATGAACTTCTAAATTAATCAAACAAAACTTTTAACTTCAGTCGATTTAATCGAACTTTTGCTCACCGCTACTCTTACCCCTCCGACCCTCCCCCACCAACACCTTCTAATCTTGCATGGCCGACGCTAACAATCTTCATCGGACAACTCTAAGATGTTAGACAAGTCTATATGACTACTTGATCGACACCGTATAAAGCCAACCCGACAAAGGCTAACCCGACTAAAGCTGACCCAACAAAAGTCAACTTAATAGTGGTCGACTCAATAAAGGATGATCATAGAGGCCTATCTGACAAGAGCCGACTCAACGGAAAACTGACTTAAGAGTGGATCCATTCTTTGATTTCAGAACAGAACACAGAATACTGTGCTTCATGTAAAAGCCATTTTCATAAATATACAAATTAAAATTTTCATATGAATAATCTTTAATGTTTAATATTTTGAATTAAATATTTTTTACAATATATGATATTTAAAAATAAAACTCACCTTCACTCGTTATCACCTTCAAATATGAATTGAAGAAAATAAAGCTCTTTAAAATAATTATATTTTCCTTCTTGACTTCAGTCTTATTTGATGAAAAAAAATCTATATAATAGGCTGAGGATAATCATTTTATAATCTTTCATTTACATATTTCATCAATATATATTAATTATATTTTAATTCAATTGTTCATTCCCATATATGAATACGAGAATAATTTTTCCATCTTCATTTAAATTCATTCATTCGGTTTTGTATGAATATAAGAATTATCTTTACATTGACCTAAGTTATTAATCATAATCGTGACTATTTAATTATAATAAAATCAAAAAAATACGAGTCATTCACTATATCATTATAATATAAATCATTTAATAAAATAATATGGATTGGAAAGAGATTATTTTCCACAGGGATGTAAAAATTAATTCGATCTGATGATGCGATCTGAGTTGATTTGAAAAAAATTAAATTTCAGATTAAAAATTTTTGAATTCAGGTTGAGTTCGGGTCGGAGGATTTTGGGTTGACTTGAGTTGAGAGTTGAGTAGATTTTTTTAAGTTAAATTAAATTTTATTTTAAAAAATTAAAATATTTTTATATATATTAATATAGTATGATAATGATGAAGTATTGAAATAAAAATAAAGAATTATAGAAAAATAGTAAACAAAATCATTTTAAATGGGAGCTTTTAAATTTTTTTTTTTAGATTATTCGGGTTAGATTTAGATTGATTGGATTGATCGAGTTAGAATTTAAATTTAGGGATTTCAAGTTGAATTCAAATTCAAGTGAGATTCAAGTGAGATTTATAAAAAAGAAAGTACAACCGACCTACTCTATCCGAATTACTCACATAGGTCATTAATAAAAAAGTAAAAAAAATTACTGTAAAACAAAGAGAATTGAAGAAAGTAGAGAAAGTGAGAAAGAAAATGATATGTAGTTATCATTCATCGACTCAATCCTTCTATCGATCACTGACTTAAGTATTGGAGAATCTACGCTAGACTTGGCTATGGTTAGTTCGACGGTTCAAAACTATCGGTTCGTCGATTCAGAACCGTCGGTTCGACGGTTACAGGTAGGTCGACTGCCCAAGATCGGTACGATTCACGGTTCGTCACAGTTCAAGATATGTTTAAAAAATTAAAAATTAAAAATTAAAAATTAAAAATTAAAAATTATATATTATATATTATAAATTACAAATTAAAATTTATTGTAAAAAAAAGGTTTGCACTTATTTAAGTTGCCTACGTATCTCCTTAAGGTATAGAGAAATAATTCTTTTATATTTTTATCCTTTTACATAGTCACTCACTTCCATTTCCCGTTCCTGTCGTATTTATTCCTTCAGTATCAAAATCTTTGTTGGTGAACACAATCTGTTATTGGAGATTTTTGGGACTTTAGCCGAATTTAATTAAATAAACTTAAATTTAACTTATCTGTTGAAATGACCTGAGCTGAAAATCTCAGGCTGCCAACAGGGGTTAGTGTATGCTAATTGCTGAGTGCAATATGAGCTCCGAGTTCGAGCAAACTAAAGGGTCGGGCGGGCAAGCAGTAGATTAGCCGACCAGACAATAAGGACGAGCAAGTTCGACCGAACAGATCTGACAGGCCGAGTGAGAGGTCGGTCGGGCGAGCAGACAGACCGAGTGAGAGAGTGGTCGAACGAGTTGCCTCCGAGCTAGTTACGGTCGAACGAGTTGCCTCCGAGTGAGTTACGGTTGAACGAGTTGTCAGTTGAGTGAGCTAACTGCTGAGTGAGCAAGTGGGTTGCAGACCAAGTGACCAAGTGAACAGTGCGATCGAGCGAGCAGAAAGGCTGACCGAGCGGGCAAAGCAATCGACCGAGAGGATAGAGAGGTCGACCGGGCGAGTGAAGAGGTTGTTAGGACCAAAAGTAGCTAGAGGGGGGGGGGGGGGGGGGAATAGCTCGTCGCGTTCTCTCGGTGCTCTTCGTGTTGCTTGTTTCTTCAAGAATGCGCAGCGGAAAATACATAAACAAACACAAACACGCTAACACTAGGATTTTACTTGGTATCCACCTCACAAGAGGTGACTAATCCAAGGATCCACACCAACGCACACACCCTCCACTATGAATAACACTCCTTTATGGTAACTACCAAAGGCGGAGAAGCCCTACAACACTCTCAATACAAGAAGAAGAAAGGGAAATACAAGTTAAGCAAAAGCTTACAAGATGTGCCGTAAAAACCCTAACCCTAACTTCTTCCTCTTGCAATAGATCCGCCTCTTGACTTGGAAAGCCTCCAAGAACCTTCAAGAACTGGCGATCACGTGCTTGTAGAGAGCTGTGGAGGAGCTGGAATGAATCTGAGAAGAGCTCGTAAAAAGATGCCGAAGACCACGCTCGCCTGCGGCTTTAAACCCGACGCAACGGTCGGATCCCGATCGATTCGAATGTTCCCAATCGATTGGGGAGGCTTTGGATCGATCCACGGATCGATCCGAGTTTCTGATCGATGATCGATGGATCGATCCAGCGCTTATCGCGCGAAGCAGCATCGTCCCGATCGATCGGCTGATCGATCGGGACCTCTGGATCGATCCACGGATCGATCCAGAAGCTTTCTGTTCTCTGGGAAGAATCTAGATCGATCCACTGATCGATCCACAGCCTGGATCGATCCACGGATCGATCCAGCACTTGGTTTTTGCCCAAAACCAAGTTCCAAACCTCCCTAACCAACATCCGGTCAACCTTGACCTGTTGGTACATCATGCCTCGCATCTGGTCACTCCCTTGACCTGCCAGGACTCCCCACCAAGTGTCCGGTCAATCCCTTTGACCCACTTGGACTTTTACTCGTCGTGCCAAGTATCCGGTCACTCCATTGACCTACTTGGACTTCCACCAGATGTCTGGTCAACCTTGACCCATCTGGTCTTCCTTCCTTGCCAAGTATCCAGTCAATCCTTTGGCCTACTTGGACTTCCCAGCACCAGATGTCCGATCATCCTTGATCCATCTGGATTTTCCCTTACCTGGCTTCACTCACCAGGGCTTTCACCTAGCTTTACTCACTAGGGTTTTCCATCTGCCTAGCTTCACTCACTAGGACTTTCACCTGGCTTCACTCACCAGGGTTTCCATCTGCCTAGCTTCACTCACTAGGACTTTCATCTGCCTGGCTTCACTCACCAGGACTTTTCTTCTGCCTGGCTTCACTCACCAGGACTTTCATCTGCCTGGCTTCACTCACCAGGGCTTTCACCTAGCTTTACTCACTAGGGTTTTCCATCTGCCTGGCTTCACTCACCAGGACTTTTCTTCTGCCTGGCTTCACTCACCAGGACTTTCATCTGCCTGGCTTCACTCACCAGGAATTTTCTTCTGCCTGGCTTCACTCACCAGGACTTTCATTTTGCCTAACATCCCAGTTAGGACTTCCCAGTCAAGTATCCAGTCAACCTTGACCTACTTGACTCTTCTTCAATCAATATCTTATTGTCAAACATCTAAACCCAAACCAAGACTCAGCTTGGTTACCCAGGTCAACCTTGACCTGAGGGATATTGCACCAACAATCTCCCCCTTTTTGATGTTTGACAATACCACAATAACACTTACAATCCCATATGTAAGTTAGGCTAATCCCATAGCCTCCTTCTTCATACCACTAGGTAATGAAAGCATAAATTAAGCTCTTCATTCTCCCCCTAAGAGGGCAAACTCCCTCTAGGTAATGAAAGCCTAACTTACTCCCTTTCATGAGTCCTTTCATTCTCCCCCTATGACCTTCCCATAGGTAATGAAGGACTAAGCTTAACCATACATTCTCCCCCTATTGGCACACATCAACCCATGCTCCAATTCTGGGCACACTTCAACAAATCCATTTGTTGAAGACTCTCCCCCTGAAGAGTTGCTCATCGTTGTTCACAACATCACTCGTTGTGATCAACACGATAATGAAGGTCCCATACCCTTCATTTATCCTTAACTTCTCCCTCAATGTTGACAAATACCCAACCTTGAGCATTTTCAACCACTTGAGTGTCCACTTGAAATAATGAGGATATCCACTCCTCACTTTTCCCATTTCAAGTTTAAATGCTCAACCTTGAGCAAGTTCACAACAGAAGGTTAACCACCTTCCAAGGTTCATGAAAAATAATTTTCATGTCTTTAAAGAGTCCCTCCCCCTAAAGACATGGTGGTAACTTCTGTCATTGCACCATCAATGACTTGGAATCCCTAAACCATTAGGAAACCCAAATGTGGAAGTTTTGAGGTTCAAATATTCAAAATTTGAAACAATCTCAACCTAAACTTCTACTTAGTCTTCGTTAACCAATCCATCCTTGTTTTCAACATGAAAACACCCTTTGTATGTATACAAATGTATTTAAGGGGTTTGGAATGGTTACCTAGACTCAAAGAGGTTCAAAGATGCTGAAATCAGGCCTTCCCAGCCAAAATCAGCAACTTGGATAGATTGAAGTTGGGTTCCAATCGATTGAACCTTTCTGAATCGATCCACGGATCGATTCAGACTCCCTGGATCGATCGGCTGATCGATCCAGTGAGCTTCTGCCGGGAATTGCCGCTTGAATCGATCCATGGATCGATTCATGGAACTCAATCGATCCATGGATCGATCGAGACTCGATAGTTGCTGAAATTCCATTTCACTCAACTTGAAACCCCTAGAAAATTCTACAAAATCCAAAAATTATGAAATTTCGTGTAGACATTATTTAGGCATACTTAATCATGGAAAAGTAGTTTTCTATGAAAATACATCATATTTTCAAAGATTGACACAAACTTGAAAACTTGCAAAAACTTTAGTGTTTTTCTTCAAGTTTGTGTCTAACTATTCAATGGTGATTACTATCAAAAGATAGCCTTCACCAAGGTTTTCCAAAAATATTTTAAAAACATTTTCAAAACCAATATCCCATCATGTTCCTTGGGCATAATGCACATGACTTGTACATTAGCTTTCCCAATGATGGGAAAACACATAACTATGTGTTTTGATGAACTTAAAACTCAAAAGAATGCACTAAATCAACATCTTGAGTTTTGTTCATCATCCTAACATCTCACTTGTATCTAATGTGCACTGAAACACATACAAGTCATCTTATAGGTCTTTGTGAGATGTAAGATTTTGGTTTTGCCCTATTCTAGGGATCATGCATATCTATCTAGGCATTTTGAGAGGTAGACATCCACAAAGGATGTTACTTGTTGATTTACTTGTTAAACAAATGTCACTTGTTTATTCCACTTGTTGTACACAAATGCCACTTGTTTAACTACTGCCATATGTCCTTAATTTTTAAGGAAATAAACATAATGCATGATAATGTTATGGCATACATCAAAATAAAATAGCTTTCAAAAGAAAGATTCCTACAACTACATGATGTATGTATGGCATGACATGGTATTTTTGTATTTTTCATGATAAGTCATGAATGCAAAATACAAATAAGATAAAATATGATGTCATGGCATATTATGAGCAAACAATCATGGCAAGGTTTAGCATAAGTAAAATATACCTAGATTACCTATCTAAGTATCGTTAATCTTAGCTAATCCTAAGACTTAAACCCTAGCTTGCCCAAAGTGCTTCAAGAAAAGTGCCAAAGCCTAAGTTTGCATTTCTTATTCCCTTGATTAATCTATGCCAATTAAAATGAACATGTCCTCAAATGTTGGCATATTCCATTTTTCCTCAAGAGCAGTTTTTTTTTTTTTTTAAATTTAATGCCCGGATTGCCTTAAATTGCCTAAGAGCATACCAAAAACCCAACTTGATAGTTCTTATTAATTTTCCAATATGTGCCATTTAAGATTAAAAATCAAATCTTCCACCATTAGGCACATTTTACTCTTTCACGGAGTAAATAATAGGTCCATTTCATTTTCAAAGGTTAACTAAACCTTGAAAATGCTCCTTGAGTGTCAATTTCCTCAAAGTTGGGTTAACTACCCTTCTAATCGGAGTTGACACTCTCTAACCCATCTATGGGGTAGAGAAGATGCTCCTAGGAACCCAACACCTATTGGTGCTCCTTGGATGCTCTAGGTACTCACTAGGGATAACTTCCTAGATACCTTCCTAGTGACCTTGTTGGGCTTCTTAGAAGCCTTGGTCACATTTTCTAGGTCAACTCTAGGGATAACCTCCCTTGTGACCTTGTTTGTGACTTTCTTAGACTTCTTAGAAGTCTTAGTCACATTTATTGCAAAATACTCTTAGGGATGACTTCCCTAGTATTTTTGGCTTGACCACTAGACCTAGGGTTTGTTCCATAGCTATATGGAACTCTATGGTAAGAGGGCACATCCTTCTTAGCCTTTGGTTTGTATCCCAAACCTCTATGGCCATTAGATGACCTTTGTGCTCCTAGACCTAGGTTATGCTCATTTTGCCCTAATAGGATATTTTCCATCCTTTTTAGGGTCTTTTCCATTTTATCAAGTCTTGACCTCAAGACTTGATTTTCCATCACTAAGTCCTTAGTTTTTGGTTTTCCATTAAGTTCATGAGCATTTTTGTTTCTAGGCTTGTAGCTACAATCCTTAGAGTTCTTGCCTAGACTTTTACCTACATTCCTAGCCTTAGGTGTAGTAGTTTTGGCATGTAGGGCCACATGCTTTTCCTTAAAGCCCTCATGCTTCCTATTCTTATGGTAAATCGCATTAAAATGATAAAAATTAGAACTATCATGCTTTTTACCATAATGTAAAGGAGTAGGCTCAATAAATGTTACCTTCTTCTTTACCTTGGAGGCTCCCCCTTGACTAATGCCTCCTTGAGCCTTGACCATCTTCTTCCCCTTGAGGCATTGACTCCGGTAATGCCCCTTTTGATTGCAAGAGAAGCATATGATATGCTCCTTGCTCTTCTTTGTTCCGGGAATGGTCTCCTCGGGCTTCTCCTTGCCCTTTTGCGTCACTTGACCCTTCTTCTTGGCCAAGTTGGGACACTTGCTCTTGTAGTGCCCACTTTCCCTACACTCAAAACATATTATATGATTTTTATTTTTAATTGAAACATTTATACCTTCTTGTGTAGGGATGGCACTTGCTCCTCCATTTGCTATTTCTTGAATTTCGGAGGTGGCACCATCTTCTTCTTCTTCACTTGACCCGGATGTAGAAACTTCTCCTTCTTTTTGATCCGGCGTCACCAAAGATTGCTCCCCCTCAATCCTAGAGGTGGAGGCTTCATCATCTTGAACATGAAACAAGGAGTATGCTCCCTCCTTGTTCCCTTCATTGCATTCCCTTGAGGATGAAGCTTCTTGGATTTCCTCTTCTTCGGAGGTTGAGCATCTCTCAACCTCGGAGTCCTCCTCTTGGTCTTGCTCCAAAGAGTCACCCTCTCTGGATTCTTCATGATCTTGTACAGTGGAGGGGATCTCTTCATGAAGCTTGGCCAATTTGCTCCATAGCTCCTTTGCATCTTCAAACTCTCCAATTTTGCAAAGGATGGTGCTTGGCAATAAATTGACCAAAAGTTTGGTCACTTTGTCATTGGCCTCGCACCTTTGGACTTGCTCCGGGCTCCATTTGCTTTTCTTTAGAACTTTGCCCTTTGAATTTCTTGGAGCCTTGAAACCTTCCATTAGAGCAAACCATTGTTCTATCTCCATCATAAGAAAATTTTCGATTCTTGATTTCCAAGAATCGAAACTCGTAGAAGTGTATGGTGGAGCCACCCTTGTGTCAAATCCAAGCCCATCTTGGAATTGCATCTTGAAGTTGAGCTTGATAAAGTCTTGAACTTGAAGAATTTGCTCCAACTTCTTCACCCTCTAGCTTTTCTTGATATGCTTGACCCTTCCGGCGATGATTCCGGTGAAGAGCGGCCTTGCTCTGATACCACTTGTTAGGACCAAAAGTAGCTAGAGGGGGGGGGGGGGGTGAATAGCTCGTCGCGTTCTCTCGGTGCTCTTCGTGTTGCTTGTTTCTTCAAGAATGCGCAGCGGAAAATACATAAACAAACACAAACACGCTAACACTAGGATTTTACTTGGTATCCACCTCACAAGAGGTGACTAATCCAAGGATCCACACCAACGCACACACCCTCCACTATGAATAACACTCCTTTATGGTAACTACCAAAGGCGGAGAAGCCCTACAACACTCTCAATACAAGAAGAAGAAAGGGAAATACAAGTTAAGCAAAAGCTTACAAGATGTGCCGTAAAAACCCTAACCCTAACTTCTTCCTCTTGCAATAGATCCGCCTCTTGACTTGGAAAGCCTCCAAGAACCTTCAAGAACTGGCGATCACGTGCTTGTAGAGAGTGGAGGAGCTGGAATGAATCTGAGAAGAGCTCGTAAAAGATACCACGCTCGCTGCGGCTTTAAACCCGACGCAACGGTCGGATCCCGATCGATTCGAATGTTCCCAATCGATTGGGAGGCTTTGGATCGATCCACGGATCGATCCAGCGCCTATCGCTATGGATCGATCCACGGATCGATCCGGCGCTTATCGCGCGAAGCATCGTCCCGATCGATCGGCCGATCGATCGGGACCTCTGATCGATCCACGGATCGATCCGGCCTTTCACTGGGAAGAATCTGGATCGATCCACCGATCGATCCACCGGATCGATCCACGGATCGATCCAAAGACTTGGTTTTGCTCAAAACCAAGTTCCAAACCTCCCTAACCAACATCCGGTCAACCTTGACCTGTTGGTACATCATGCCTCGCATCTGGTCACTCCCTTGACCTGCCAGGACTCCCCACCAAGTGTCCGGTCAATCCCTTTGACCCACTTGGACTTTTACTCGTCGTGCCAAGTATCCGGTCACTCCATTGACCTACTTGGACTTCCACCAGATGTCTGGTCAACCTTGACCCATCTGGACTTCCTTCCTTGCCAAGTATCCAGTCAATCCTTTGACCTACTTGGACTTCCCAGCACCAGATGTCCGATCATCCTTGATCCATCTGGATTTTCCCTTGCCTGGCTTCACTCACCAGGGCTTTCACCTAGCTTTACTCACTAGGGTTTTCCATCTGCCTAGCTTCACTCACTAGGACTTTCACCTGGCTTCACTCACCAGGGTTTCCATCTGCCTAGCTTCACTCACTAGGACTTTCATCTGCCTGGCTTCACTCACCAGGACTTTTCTTCTGCCTGGCTTCACTCACCAGGACTTTCATCTGCCTGGCTTCACTCACCAGGGCTTTCACCTAGCTTTACTCACTAGGGTTTTCCATCTGCCTGGCTTCACTCACCAGGACTTTTCTTCTGCCTGGCTTCACTCACCAGGACTTTCATCTGCCTGGCTTCACTCACCAGGACTTTTCTTCTGCCTGGCTTCACTCACCAGGACTTTCATTTTGCCTAACATCCCAGTTAGGACTTCCCAGTCAAGTATCCAGTCAACCTTGACCTACTTGACTCTTCTTCAATCAATATCTTATTGTCAAACATCTAAACCCAAACCAAGACTCAGCTTGGTTACCCAGGTCAACCTTGACCTGAGGGATATTGCACCAACAGAGGTCGGCCGAGCTGAGCGAGTGGTTGAGCAAACTGACCGAGTGACCGGCAGAGCGAGCGTGCGACCGTCCAAGTTATTTGTCGAGCGAATTTAGCCAAGTAGAACGGTCGGACGAGCGATGAGGCCGAGCGGGCGCTGCAACTGGGCGAGCGATGCGAGCAGCTGAACGTGTGAATCGAGTCCCGCGATACGCAGTTTTCTTGAAACAGATTCGCCCCACCTCTGACAGTGCTTCGAGGTTTACTCGGGTCGTCTGTTTCCCAGGATACAACGGTTAACCATGATTCCACCAAGTACTGGTGGTTACGGCGAACTGATTGGTCCTTGACTGCTATCACAGGCACTCCGTCGAGCAGGTAACCCTTTTCCCTATGATCGCAGCCTCGTTTATGTAGGAGCTTAAATCAACAACAACATTAATAATCGATTAATGATCATTACTTGCTGAGTTGAGAAAAGCTAGAGTTTCGCTCGACCGTTTTGATTCTGCATTAATCTTACTTTAATGCATCCATTACACAAGAAGCAAAAGGTTTACGTGGTAAAATGTTGGTTGTTCCACTTGGACAAATTTTGCCCGACCAGCCCAGCATTCGGTGCGCGTAGGTTGTGCCCGCATATGAGTCAACATGGTTCAGTGCAATCCGAGCCCTAGATTTGCACCCACCCTGCACACCTACGCGTGAGAGAGAGCCTCTCTCCATGCATTTGTTCACATCATCAAAACATGTGAATCAATATAAACCAATCAATAAACCTTGAAACTTCCGATGTGGGACTAAAGTCTCATTCACAATGGAACCTCTTTCCTCTTCCACCTCTTCTCCATTTACATCACTTATATCCAACAATCCCCCACATGAATGAAGATAGGGTATGTGATAGCATTCAGCAGTTGAGTCTAGTATAAGACAAGTAGGTTTTACCCTTTGAACCTTCCATTATGATGATCTGTTTGCTTATTGGCAGATAGTAGATACGATATCTTTGAACTATTCTACCGTCTGTGTAAGCATTGACATATCTCACCCAAGACTCTTCCTAATACAACTTAATTCTCATGAATGTGTTCGTTTTTGGCCATGAACATGCCTAGTTCTGTGAAAAGCTCTAATAATTGTGCCTCCAATTCTCTTCCAAGCGGTCCCACTTCTTTCTCACATAGGTGATCCCTCGAGAGTGACCATCTACTCTTCTTGATCATTAAAAGTCCATCGGCTTACCTTGATCCGGTCACTATTTTATTGGGCTACCCCCATAGTGTGTCTAGTCAGTGTAAATTAGTTGTCCCTCTGAACGTAGTTCTTGAGATCTCCAGTTAGTATAGGTTGGGTGTCCTTTGCACTGATCGCTGACAACGACATCAAGCTCATTCCACGTGATGAGCTTGTAACTAACTCTCTGTTTAACCCTTTGGTTAGCGGATCTGCTAGGTTATCCTTTGACTTCACATAGTCAACAGTGATAACTCCCGTTAAGAGTAGTTGTCTAATGGTATTATGTCTACGACGTATATGTCTAGACTTACCATTATACAGATGACTCTATGCCTAACTAATGGCTGATTGACTATCGCAATATATGCAAATTGCCGACACAGGTTTCGACCACATTGGAATATTTTCTAAGAATTGACGTAGTCATTAGATCTGGTTATTATCGTTTGCTTAGAAGATTTTCAGGAAATGGCTACACCTCCCAGAGTGAATATATATCCACTCATAGACTTAGAATCTTTTATGTCAGATATTCAACTAGCATCATTGTATCCTTCGATCACAGCAGGATATCTTATATAGTACAGTCCATATGCACGAGTATACCTCAAGTACCTCAGAACTCTTGTTATCCCTTTCCAGTGCTCAACACCTGGATTACTCGTGTATCTACTTAGTTTACTTACTGCATAGGCTAGGTCTGGTCGTGTATAACTCATCAGGTACATTAAACTTCCAATCACTTTAGAGTACGCTATCTGAGAGATACTTTCACCTTAATTTTTTGATAAATGTTGACTCGTATCTATCAGCATTCGTGCCAATACAGTATCACCCTTAGTGAATTTCTCAAGAATCTTGTCTATGTAATGAGACTGACTAAGAACGAGTCCTTCTGTTGTTCTACGAATTTTAATTCCTAAAATCAGATCATCTAGGCCCATGTCTTTCATGTCAAATCTTGAGTTTAATATATCTTAGTGGATTTGATTATCTTATCATTACTCATAATGATAAGTATGTCATCTATATATAGGCACAAGATGACATAGTCATTCTCTGTGATTTTCATGTAGACACATTTATCACATTCATTAATCTTGAATCCACATTCCTTCATGGCATTATTAAATTTCTCATGTTATTGCTTTGGTACTTGTTTCAAGTCATATAATGACTTCACCAATCTACATATCTTATTTTTCTGTCTTGGCAAAAAGAGCCCCTCGGGTTGCTCTATGTATATTTCCTCTTCTAAATCCCCGTTTAGAAAGGTAATATTTACATCCATCTGATGTATTTCAAGATTCTATAGCATGGCAATAGCCAACAAAACTCTAATGGAAGTTATTCTCAACACTAGAAAATAGGTTTCAAAGTAATCGAGATCTTCTCGTTGTCGGTATCCTTGATTACCAATCTGACCTTATACTGATCAATTGTGCCATCTGACTTCATTTTCTTCTTGAAGATCCACTTGCAACCTAGTGGTTTACTTCCAGGAGGAAGATCCACAAGTTTCCAAGTGTGATTTTACAAGATAGAGTCTATCTCAGATGCAATTGTCTCTCTCCAGTGAGGTCCACCAGAAGAGCCTACAACTTTTGAGTAACTTTGGGGCTCACTTTACGACATGAAAGTGATAAAATCTTATTCATAGGATTTTTTTTACCCGATCTCTTTTTCTTCATCTAAGGTCAACCTCCACTGGTTCCTCATCATCACCTTCACCTTGTGTTTCATATGCCCGCTTTGAGGAGCTAACATCCTCACAGGTCTTATATGGAAATATATGCTTGAAGAACGAGGCATTTCTCGATTCTATTATCGAGTTCTTGTGTATCTCCAGTATTTGTGATTCATACACAACAAATCGATATACACTGCTATTTTGTGCATATCTAATAAATATACAATCAACAGTCTTTGGTCATATCTTAATCCTTTTCAGATCAGGCACCAATACTTTGGCAAGACACCCCTACATTCGTAAATATTTGTAGGGCAGTTGTCTTCCATTCCATAACTCATAAGAGCTCTTTTCTATTTTCTTTCGGGGTACCTTATTTAAAAGGTAATTAGCTGTTAACACGGCTTCCCCCCACATGAACTCTACCAGTCCAGAGCTTAATAGAAGAGTATTCATCATCTCCTTTAGAGTTCAGTTCTTCCGCTAAGCAACTCCATTTTACTGAGGAGTATAAGGAGTTATTGTTTCGTGTCTGATTCCATGTTCAACACACAACTCAGCGAACAGTGATACATATTCACCGCCTCAATCAGTTCGAACCACCTTATGTTGGTGCAAGAAGCATCCGACGATCGAACCTGGGTTTTGATTATGTCAAAGGGTCCAAAGTTAAGTTGTCTTGTTATCTAACAAGGTTGATTGAGCTTCTAGGAAAAGACCTAAGTGTTCTTAAGCAAAAGTCCTAGTGGATTCTAGGCAAGTGGAAAACCCTAGGGGGTGGTAACCCTAGGCCCTAGGGGGCGGTAACCATAGGTGATGGAAAGTCCTAGTTGCGGTTAGGCAGGTGGAAAACCCTAGGGGTGGTAACCCTTTGTCCTAGGGGGTGGTAACACTAGGCTGTGGAAAACCCTAGGGGGTGGTAACCCTAGGTGCTAGAGGTGGTAACCTTAGGCTATGGAAAACCCTAGGGAGTGGTAACCCTAAGTCATAGGGGGTGGTAACCCTAGGCGGAAAGTCCAGTCGATCTGGAGGATTGGTCTAGCAACAGGTAAACTCTCCTGAGAGGAGTAAATGAGGGTGCGCTCCCCTTTGAGGGAACAGTAGGCATTGGTTCAACCTAGGGTTTCCGGAGGAGATCCAAAGTCAGAACCGGACAGCTTGAAGGTTGTCAAAATTATTTATTTACATATTATCTGCTATGTGTTAATTCTGCTTTGCAGGAGACTAACACATTGTGCAGGGTTAGAATCGACCGGGATTGGTCGACCAAACGTCTAGATCGATCGACCGAACCTCCAAGCAGCAAGATCAGAGTTCCAACGAGTGGACCGAGTTCGACCAGGGGATCAGTCGACCGAAAATCGGGATTGGTCGACCGAACCAAGGATAAGCGACGACTGAATTAGGCCAAGTTGATCAGGGAAGAGATCATCAGTTGACCGGTCGACCGAACGGCGAGATCGGTCGACCGAACGACGAGATCGGTCGACCGAACGAAGGCTTATCCGAAGCGACAGAATCTGGACGGGAAGCAGGGCTGATCTAGGCAAGATCGGTCGACCGAACCAGGGGACGGCCGACCGATCCGTGACGAGTCGAACTTGATCCCAAGATCAGTGGATCTGGATCAGGTCTGGGTTGGCTAGAAAAGGATGGCTTGACTAGGTGCTTCGACAACAATTCTTGAAGAACAACTTGAGCTCTTGCGCTCCCTCCAAAAAACGTTTAAACACTGCTCTGACGATGATCAAGCTAGAAGTTCTATTTCTCCAAGTTGTTGGTAACAAGTTTAATTTTGAGCAATACTTGTAAGTTGCATATTTGTACTTGTACTCAATTTTTGAATCTATAGTGATTGCCCAACGAAAGTGATCAACGATCGCAGGCCTTGGAGTAGGAGTCACCACAGGCTCCGAACCAAGTAAAAGAAAGCTTGTTAGCGTTGCTTGTCTTTTCATTCTTTATTCCTCAGTGTATTCTGTGTGTTTTCCGAAACGAGTGAAAAAGCAACGCATGCTATTCCTCCCCCCCCCCCCCCCCCCCCGCCTCTAGCACGTCTATGATACTACACCTTAATCTTTTTATTAAGTTGGTTTTCAACCTCATTTTTATATAGAGAAAATTTCTCTATAGCTTCATCTTTACTTTTGAGAATATACATATAACAGTATTTTGTATTATCATCTACAAAAGTGATAAAGATTTATTACCACCACATGTTGGCATACCTTTTAGGTTGCACGCGTAAGTGTGGATTAGGTCAAGTGGTTCGTTACTTCTTTCAATATGTTGAAAGGATGACCTTGTCATTTTCACTTCAACACAAATCCCACACTTATGTTTTAGGTCAAGGTGGAATATAGGTATACTTTCCATATTTATTAATCTATGTAACACATCGTAGTTAACATATCCTAGTCTACCATGCCACAAACACGAAGACTCAAGCATATAAGTGGAAGAGCTTTCATTTTTATTTATCTTAGGCCTAATGGTCATTACATTGAGCTTGAATAGCCCAGCAAATACATAGCTCATTCCTACAAATATTTCATTTTTAGACAATACAACTATGTCCGACTCAAAAATAATGTGAAAGTCATACTTGCTTAATAGTGATCCGGACACTAGATTCTTCCGAATCTCCGGAACATACAACACATTGTTTAGAGTAAAGTCTTTGCCCGAGGTCATCTTCAACACCACTCTTCCTTGGCCCGTGATATCTAAGGTTGTTGAATTTTCCATGAGCAGCTTGTCTCCAATGACTTCTTCAAAATTGTAGAGCAGCTCCTTGTTATAGCACATATGTCTGGTGGCTCCAGTATCAATCCACCATTGTTGTAGGTTTGAATTGATCAGGTTTAATTCAGAGACCACAGTGCAGAGGTCGTCCATTTTTGGTCCCTCGTTTAAATTGGCCGCTTGCTTCTTCTTCGGCTTCCTGCACTCCGAGGATTTGTGACCCACTCGGTCACTGTTGAATCACTTCCTAGAGAACTTTTTCTTAATGATGCCTCCTCTGGGTCCCATCTTGGAAGACTTGGGGTTCTTCTGTTTCAAGTTTTGACCATGCTCGACCACGTTAGCTTTCACAGTAGCTTGAGAGAATAGCTTTCTCTCTGAACTCTTGTTGTCTTCTTCGATACGAAGTCTAACAATAAATTCCTCCACATTCATCTCCTTCCACTTATGCTTCAGGTAGTTCTTGAAGTCCTTCTAGTCGGGAGGCAACTTATCAATGATAGCCGCCACCTGGAAGGTTTCACTCAGAATCATCCCTTCTGAGTGGATCTCATGCAAGATAACCTAAAGTTCCTGGACTTGGCTGATCACTGTCTTGGAGTCAACAATCTTGTAATCCAGGAATTGACCCATGATGAACTTCTTGGCCCCTGCATCCTCCGTCTTGTACTTCTTGTCCAAGGACTCCTACAGCTCCTTAGCCGTTCTCTTCATGCTATACACAGCGTACAATGAGTCGACAAGATAGTTGAGGATTTAGTTTCGGCAAAGGAACTCAGAATGAGTCCATGCCTCCAGTGCACTGATGGTCTATGCATCAACATCCTCAGCACGCTTGGGAGGGACCTCGATCAAGAACCGAGCCAGATTAAGCGTGGTCAAGTAGAAGAGCATCTTCTGCTGCCACCTCTTGAAGTTCAGTCCACTGAACTTCTCTGACTTTTCCCCATGATTAATTGGCACATTTCCAATCGGGGCGGAGGGGACCTTCATGTATTGAGTCTGTTGCACCTCAACACTCTGTTCGGTGGCCATCTCAATAGAAGCGATGAATCTGTTTCAAGATTATTGGCGAGCACAATCTGTTGCCGGAGATTTTTGGGACTTTAACTGAATTTAAATATATGAACTTAAATTTAACTTATCTATTGAAATAACTTGAGTTGATAATCTCAGGCTGCCAGCAGGGGTTGTACTAATTGCTGAGTGCAGTCTGAGCTCTTGGTTCAAGCAGACTGAAGGGTCGGGTGGGTAAGCAGTAGATTGGTCGATAGGGCAGTAAGGCCGAGCAAGTTCAATCAAATAGATCTGATAGGCCAAGCGAGAGGCTAGTTGAGCGAGAAGACAAGTCGAGCGAGATGTCGGTTGAGCAAAGCAAACAGGCTGAGCAAGAGAGCGGTCGAACAAGTTGCCTCCGAGCGAGTTACGGTCGAACGAGTTGTCGGCCGAGTGAGCTAACTGCCGAGTGAGTGAGTGGGTTGCAGACCAAGTGACTGAGTGAACAGTGCGATTGGGCAAGTAGAAAGGTTGACTGAGTGAATAAAGCAACCGACTGGGCAGACAGAGAGGTCGACTGGGCGAGTGAAGAGGTCGGTCGAGCCGAGCGAGTGGCAGAGTGAACTGACGAGTCGAGCGAGCGTGAAGCCGACTGAGTTATCTACCGAGTGAATTTCACCAAGTAGAACGGACGGACGGGCGATGAGGCCGAGCGGACGCTGCAACCGGGCGAGCGATGCGAGCAACCGGACGTGTGAACCGAGGTTGTGATACGCAGTTTCCTTGAAACAAATTCGTCCCACCTCCGACAGTGCTTCGAGGTTTACTCTGATCGTCTATTTCCTATGATACAATGGTTAACCGTAATTCCACCAAGCATTGGTGGTTACGGCGAACTGATTGGTACCCGACTGCTATCACGGGCACTTCGTTGAGTAGGAGTTGCACAACAGAGGAAGAGGGAACGCGGGTGGAGGGCTCTTGCTATTTTTTTGTGTGTGTAACCCTTTTCCCTATGATCACAACCTCCTTATGCAGGAGCTTAAATCAACAGCAACATTAATGATCGATTAATGATCATTACTTGCTGAGCTGTGAAACGCTAGCATTTCGCTCGCCCGTTTTGATTCTACATTAATCTTATTTAATACATCCATTACACGAGAAATAAAAGATTTACATGGCAAAATGTTGATTGTTCCACTTGGACAAATTTTGCCCCGATCGATCCGGCATTTGGTGCGCGCAGGTCGTGCCCGCACACGAGTTAACATAGTTCAGTGCAATCCGGACCTTGGATTTGCACCCCCCCCTTGAGCACCCACACGTGAGAGAGAGTCTCTCCCCCATGCATTTGTTCACATCATCAAAACATGTTAATCAATATAAATCAACTAATAAGCCTTGAAACTTCCAATGTGGGATTACAATCTCATTCACAATGGAGCCTCTTTCCTCTTCCACCTCTTCTCCATTTACATCACTTATATCCAACAATCTTCAACTTCATCATCTGAAAGTTACATTTCTTGGATTCTTTTCTCCGCTCTGGTCCAATCGTCTAGTAATGCTTGGGCTTCCAATGAGTTGGGAGACAAAGTTGATCATCGTTCACCTAATATGTTGCCGCCGACACTGAACGCCTGCTCTACAACAACAATTGACACTGGACAAGCTAAAATTTCTTTGGCAATCATGGAGAAGATGGTAAAGCTTTAAGCCTTCTGTGACCACCACTTTAAGATATCGAAATTTTTGCTATCTGCTTCATTAAAATCAAAAGAAATCATAAAATAATTCTCAAGTTCCTGTGTGGAACTTAAGGATCCTCGTGGATATTTTTTCTGTTCTTTTAATAAAAGTTGTGTCTTTGTAAGTTTTAAATTACTACTAGTAGTTTGTTGTATTTCAAAAATATTAATTTGTGCTCCATATTTTACATATTGATTATAAATATCATATAAATAAATTTTAACATTATATATAATATTAACTAGATCAGGAGGAGAAAAGAGTCTTTAATTGGAATTAAAGCGTCATAATATAAAGTTAACATTTCTTATAAAACTTCTAATTTAAATCTAGATCTAAAGCAAATATAATTAAATAAATTTCAGGAATAAAATAAAAATATTTTTCTCATTTAGTTTTCATAGCTAAGACGGAAGAAGATAAACATTCATTATTAATATGTTCATTTAAAACTAATACTATATTAGAAATATTTTCTAAAACTAATTGAGTAGTGGGATAATAAACACCGGAAAATTATTCAATTGCATCATTAAATACTTTTAAAATTTCACAAATACTACTACAAATATTCCATTATTGTAAAAATAAATATATATTAGTATTCTTATTTTGTGTAAAAAAATGAATATAATAATTCTTTATATTGAAATAAATCTTGTAATAATTGGTATGTTGAATTCCAATGTTGTGGCAAAAGTCGAATACGCTCGCCCCCAGCGCTCCCGCCAACCCGTCCCAAGGCCAACACGGAGGAGATGTTGAATTCCAACGTGTTGGTACATCAGGTGGAAATTTTTTAAGTCTCATTCCATTAGTTTTACAAAACCTATCCTATTTTTTATTATAGATGGATGAGACCATAAATAAGAAATTTCAATTCTAATTGATTTAATATAACTTTCTAAAATTTTTAATTCATCTTGAACACATAAATTTAAAACATAATATACACAACGAATATAAAAAAATAAACCGCCAATAATATGTTGACAAATAAATTTTAGAGTATATATACAAGTGGTATTGGAACTAGCATTATCTAATGATATTGAAAATATTGTATGAGTTAAATCATATTCTTCTAAAATTAAATATAATAATTGTGCGATGTTATGAGCATTATGTGATTCATCAAAAATTCTATAAGCTAAAAATCTTTTTTGGCGATTCCTAGAGTTATCGATCCAATGGCAAGTCATACCCATATACGAATGTGTTTGCCAATAATCACTCCAAATATCGGAATATAAAGAAATTTTATTATCTAATTTACTAAATTCATCAATTAAATTCTTTTTTTCCTTGTTTTACTAATTTTTTTAATTATATAAGTGTAGTCTTAAGAACACGTTTATCACATGCATTAAGAGATTCTTTATAAAATTCTTCAAATGTGCATTTAGATCCAAAACTAAAAGAAAGATGTTCTATGGAAACAAATTTAGCTAATCACTCTCTTAATTTATTATCCAAATATAAAAATAAATCGGAATCAGTACTATCGTTAATTGAAGAAAATCTTGATAATTGTGTTTGATAACGGTCGAGTCCATATTCCGTCGAGTGCTTCGTTTCCATATGTTGTTTCAACGACCCATAGTTGCTGCCAGCTTGGAATTTGTAGGAAGCATTACAGTGCTTACATTTTTCACGCATTTCTCCCGACGAAAGAGTGACCTTCTCAAAATGTCTAGTGAAAATAAAAGATTTTAGAGGAGGAAGTTTCCGAATCTTAGAAGTAATTGCATCGGTACTTCATTGTGTTTTGGGTGTCGAATTCGGAGGTGCTCGATCTCATCATCGGTGAATTGAATGTTGGGGTCCTCTTCACGTAGATTCATTATTTCCTTTCCCTTCCGAGCTCGAGATGATGTACCTTCACAGCATCCTTCCATTGTAATTGAAAATTGGAAACAAAAGCGTATAGAGAATATGAAATTGAGATTAAAAGTAGAGAAGATGTGTGTGAAAATGATAAAATGAGCTCTCTATTTATAGAGTTTGGATAGTAACGAACACTAAATCATAGTCATTGATAAAAAAATGGTCAAATGATCATAACCGTTGAAAAAAAATACCCAACCCCCCCCCCCCCCCCCCAACGGCTAGGAACCGCCAGTTAACCGACAGTTCCAACGGGCAAAATAAAAAAAATTTAAAAAAACCTTGTTGAACTGGCGGTTAACCAGCGGTCCGCCGGATTTGCTCATAAAGAACCGAAACCGACCTGGCAACTTGCCGGGCCGATTCTAGTTCGACCCGATGAACCGGGTCAACGGGCAACTGGCCCGTTGACTCGGTTACGAGCCCAGGCCGGGTCCGGGCTAGACTCGGCCCGGAGTGTAGTCTAGCCTACACCGAAGACTCCTTCCATGGCCTGGTCACTAACACTCCTTTTGATATGCAGGAATACTTCAAAGTTATCTTTTGATAGCGAGGAGTCTTCATTTAGTCAACATCCGAGCCACATATTTAGCATTTCATTTCCATCGATTTCAAACAAGATCAACTTTCAAAACGAAGAAAACTAAATGATACGGTGCATGATTGTGGGGTCAATAAGATGATGTGGTTAGGAGTCAAGACCACAGGATGGTCAGAAGTCAAGCTTATGTGGAGGTCAAAAGTCCAGCCTCCGTGGCTGGTCAGAAGTCAAGCTTACGTGGAGGTCAGAAGTCCAGCCTCCGTGGCTGGTCAGAAGTCAAGCTTATGTGGCTGGTCAGAAGTCAAGCTTACGTGGAGGTCAGAAGTCAAGCTTATGTGGCCAGGGTCAAAGTCTCAGCTGACGGGACGATCAAAGGAGAGGATCACAAGTCGAACAAAAGCCAACCTCGATAGCGATCAAGAACTGGGCCCATAGGTCAGACACAGCTGAGGACTGAGCCCCCAAATCATGCAAAGGCTAGGCAAAGAAGGCCTCTGAAGTAGGTCAGGATACAGACCCGACATACAGGTTGGGACGTACAAGCCATGGATAATAGTAGAACAGATGCAGGTCGGGATACAGACCTGGCGTACAGGTCGGGACGTACAAGCCATGGATAGCAGTAGACAAATGCAGGTCGGGAAACAGACCTGGCGTACAGGTCGGGACGTACAGGCCATGGATAATAGTAGAACAGATGCAGGTCGGGACACAGACCTGGCGTATAGGTCAGGACGTACAAGCCATGAATAGCAGTAGACAAATGCAGGTCGGGAAACAGACCTGGGGTACAGGTCGAGACGTCCAAGCCATGGATAGCAGTAGACAAATGCAGGTAGGGAAACAGACCTGACATACAGGTCGGGACACGCCGGCCATGAATAACAGTAGACGAATGCAGGTCGGGAAACAGATCGGTTATGCAGGACGGAACGTACATGCCATGGATAACAGCGGGCATAAGCGGGTCAGGATACAGACCGGTCGTGCAAGTCGGAACGTACAAGCCATGGATAGCAGTAGACAAATGTAGGTCGGGAAACAGACCTGGCGTATAGGTTGGGACGTACAATCCATGGATAGCAGTAGACAAATGCAGGTCGGGAAACAGACCTGGCATACAGGTCAGGACAGGCCAGCCATAGATAACAGTAGACGAATGCAGGTCGGAAAATAGACCGGTCGTGCAGGTCGGAACGTACATGCCATGGATAATAGCGGACATAAGCAGGTCGGGGAACAGACCGGTCGCGTAGGTCATAACGTACAATCCATGGATAACAGTAAACAGATGCGAGTCGGGATACGAACTGGTCGTGCAGGTCGGAGCGTACAGGCCAGGGATAACAGCAAACAGAAGCAGGTCAGGATATAGACCGGTCGTGTAGGTCAGAACGTACAAGTCATGGATAGCAGTGGATCGAAGCAGGTCAGGATGCAGACCTAGCGTCCAGGCACTACAGGACAAACAAGCCAGGGAATCATAACTGCGCGTTAGAGAATGTCAGAGAATAATCAGTGTGTCAGGGAATATGCTAATAGTCGGGGCTCATTCGCCCTTTTGGTTCTGTCGCCAGCCTATCAGGAGAAGCCACGTGTCATTCACCGCCAGACAAAGCCTGACAGCCGACATTCCCTGACACTCGCCAGGTCCCAGAAACTTCCGTTGCAGTATAAAAAGGGATGCTTTGTCCCTTATGCAGGTACGCTCACTCGTCATTTCTCACTAGTCTATACTTTTCATCCTTTCTCTGTACTTTTTGGGAAAAAAAGTACCTAACTTGAGCGTCGGAGGGCCTGACCCGGGGACTTTTTCCCTGATTTCTGGTCTCTAACGACTCATGGGCTCGTCTGAGTGTGCACAGAGCTGCGGTGTCATCGTCCTGGTCATCTTCCTTCGTCAGCCACCCGTGCGAACCTTTCCGGGGGTGTCAGGTAGCTCAGACGCCTCGGTGACTTTCCGTCAACCTTCGGTATATCAAGGCCCGCCTTCATCCGACTCAGCTTCCGGACGGGATCAAATTTGGCGCTGTCTGTGGGAAACATAAGCACATGTTCCGGGACATGAAGATGGACGACGTTGGGAGGTTTTCGGCCATTATCAATGTCTCGGAGGATCCTGACGAACGTATTATTTTTTACACTCACTCCACGGGTATTCGGAAGTTGAGGAATTAAGTTGGAGCATCAGCTGGCCAACAGTTTAGTTTTTCCATTACATTTTTTCCCTGACTCCACGGGTATTCGGGAGTCAAGGGATCGAGACCAAACCTCAATCGGTTGGCGCGACTCCTCGATCAGGTATGCTACGGGCTCTGCTATCTTTTTACGGTTATAGGATCTGCTATACTGCCCTGATAAGAGAGTAAGATCCTAGTTCCTTGATCAAAGACTAGGGTCTTTGATTTTTGATCGGACACTAGGGGCCTAGCTCCCTGCTCATACACTTGGGACACAGCTCCCTGCTCACACTTGGGACACAGCTCCCCGCTCATGCACTAGGGACACAGCTCCTCGATCATTGACTCGCAGTACGACTTCCCGATCAGGATCTAAGGGCCTCGCTCTTTGATTACAGGCTAGGGGTCTTATTATAAATCAGGGATCAGGGGCCCAGCTCCCCGATCAGGTGTATTATAGGCTCTGCACCCTTCACCATGGGACTCAACAATCTCTTACTGCTATAGGCACTCTATTATTATTATATGCTCTGCATCCTCTACCTGTTTTGCATCCTCTTACATCTACAGGCTCTGCTACCTATACCCGCGGTGTTCTACTTCCTTCTATAACTATGGATTCTGCTCCTATGTATTGGCTTTACTCCCTTTGACAGTCAGGGCTCAGATTATTATCTTCTCCCCTCACTCTACGGGTATTCGGGAGTTGAGGAGCCGAGACAGATCCTCAGTCAGTTGGCATCACTCCGCGATCAGGGTTGAGCAATCTTCATTGGTCTCAGACCAGTTTATCGGCTTTCTTATCTCCCCCGTTCGGGGTCAAGCTATCACCACCGGTCTCGGACCGGAATATATCATCTCTTACCTCCCCCGTTCGGGGTCGAGATAATCGCCACCGGTCTCGGACCAGAGTATATCCTCTCTTACCTCCCCCATTCGGGGTCGAGATAATCGCCACCGGTCTCAGACCGGAGTATCGCCACTGGTCTTGGATCAGAGTATCGCCACCGGTCTCAGACCGGAGTATCGCCACTGGTCTCGGACCAGAGTATTGCCACCGGTCTCGGATCGGAGTATCGCCACTGGTCTCGGACCAGAGTATCGCCACCGGTCTCGGACCGAAGTATCTGGTCTCGGACCAGAGTATCGCCACCGGTCTCGGACCGGAGTATCGCCACTGGTCTCGGACCAGAGTATCGCCACCGGTCTCGGACCGGAGTATCTGGTCTCGGACCAGAGTATCGCCACCGGTCTCAGACCGGAGTATCGCCAACGACCTCTTGGTCGGTGCTCATCACTCACTCACAGCTCTGCCTCACACTCATTATACTCACTTTACTCGCCGCTTTGCTAGGCACTCAATATTCACGTTTTGCTCAACGCTGTTGCTCGGTCGGCACACACTGGCTTCAGACGTCACTCTGCCCGACACTCGATAGTCCCGTTTTGCTCACTGCTGTTGCCCGGTCGATGCTCATCACTCATCGCTCACTGCTCACTCGCCGCGCTGCCCACCACTCGTCTGTCACGTTTTGTTCACCGCTGTTGCTCGGTTGGCACACACTTGCTTCAGACGTCGCTCTGCCTAGCACTCGATAGTCGTGTCTGGCTCACCGCTATTGCTCGGTCGGCAGGCACTCATCTCACTCGCTGCATTGCTGGAGACTCGAGTCCCACTCGCTGCTCAATTCACGAGCTCTTACGCCTACTCAGCTCAAGGGCTTTGTTCCCGTTTGCCTTCGATCTCATTGGTTCCATGCTCGCGTCGATCACGAGATCCGCTTTCACTCTGCTCATGACTTTTGCGACCATTCGTCATCGACCTCTTGGTTCAGCTCGACGATTGTCTCTTTACCTAGTCTACATTTTTTAGTCACCCAGTCGTGGTTATTATCGCTTGGTCGGTTTTTCCTAGTCGCGAGCTCGACATCGCTCATCCGTTCTCATTCTGCTCAATCGACATTATCTTTGTTTCCTGGTCGCGCTCACGGCTTCACTCGTCTATCTTTTTCTCTACAGTCCGATCTCGGATCGGGATATCGCTAACGATCTCTCGGTCGAGCTTCCAGACCAACTCTCGGTCGAGCTTCCAGACTAATTCCCGGTCAGGTCTCCAGATCAAGTCTAGGTCAGACCTCCAGATCGATTCTTGGTCAGACCTTCAGATTATTTTCTGGTCAGGCCTCCAGATTACTTCTTGGTCAGACCTCCAGATCAATTCCTGGTCAAGTCTCCATATCAAGTACTGGTCAGACCTCCAGAACACCTCCCGGTCGGGTTCTAGACTCTCGCCTCAGTGCGAGTTATAAGTGAGCTAAGCTCTCACACCCAACGACCGTCCAGGTCG
This sequence comes from Zingiber officinale, assembly GCF_018446385.1. Taxonomy (NCBI): domain Eukaryota; kingdom Viridiplantae; phylum Streptophyta; class Magnoliopsida; order Zingiberales; family Zingiberaceae; genus Zingiber; species Zingiber officinale. The sequence continues at coordinate 119,004,404 of NC_055988.1, forward strand.
GGTTCCAGACTCTCGCCTCAGTGCGAGTTATAAGTGAGCTAAGCTCTCACGCCTCCAGACTCTCGCCCGAGTGCGAGTTATAAGTGTGCAAGGCTCCCATGCCCAACAACCTTTCCAGGTCGGGTCCCAGACTCTCGTCCCAGTGCAAGTTATAAGTGAACAAGGCTCTCACACCCAACGACCTTTCTAGGTCGGTCGCCCCAGACTCTCTCCCCAGTGCGAGTTATAAGTGAGCAAGGCTCTCACGCCCAACGACCTTTCCAGGTCGGTCGTCCCAGACTCTCGCCCAGTGCGAGTTATAAGTGAGCAAGGCTCTCACACCCAACGACCTTTCTAGGTCGGTCGTCCCAGACTCTCGCCCCAGTACGAGTTATAAGTGAGCAAGGCTCTCACGCCTAACGACCTCTCGGTCGGTGCTCACCGCTCACTTACAGCTCTGCCTGGCACTCATCACACTTGATCCACTTGCCGCCCGGCCCGACATTCTCAGTTCGTGTTTTCGCTCATCGTTGTTGCTCGGTCGGCACTCATCGCTTCACTCACCATTCTGCTCGGCACTCATCGTTCGCGTTTCGCTCACCGCTATCGCTCGGTCGACCCTCGCCCGGTCGCAATCATGGCTTTGCTCATCCATCATTCTTTTTGTTGCTAGGTCGCGATTTACTGTCGCTCGGTCGCCACTCGCTCGGTCGCGCTCACGACTTTGTGCGTCCATCATTCTCTTTATTGCCCGGTCATGATTTACGATCGTTCGGTCAGCCCTCGCTCGGTCGCGCTCATGACTTTGCGCAACCATCCTTCTCTCTATGGCCCGGTCGCGATTTATGGACGCTCGGTCAGTATTTTTCTCGATCGCACTCATGACTTCGCTCATTCATCACTCTCGGTATTGCCCGATCGCGATTTATGGACGTTCAATCAGTATTTTTCTCGGTCGCGCTCATGACTTTGCTCGTTCATCACTCTCGGTATTTCCTGATCGCGATTTATTGACGCTCTGTCGGTATTTTCTCGGTCGCGCTCACGGCTTTACTCATCGATCCGTCTCTCTATTACCCGGTTGTGATTTCTCGTCGGTCGCTCGATTCTATTTGAGTCACTTGCTCGGCATCGCCACAGCTGCTTATTCGACGTAATAAGACGAGCTCAGTGATCTGATTTCACATTCGGTAGCGATTCTGTTTAAGGCTTGGTCTAGTCAGTTGGACTTGCGTCTCCTTCGACCAGACTTGAAGGGGAGGCTTATGATACGGATATGACTTAATGACAGGAAAGGAATTATGAGAGGGAGGAGGGGTAATTTTGTCATTGCACTATTTAGGGCTTTATTAAGGGGGAACACTATAGCATGCGGGGTAGGGGGCGGTGATTTTTGTTTCTTCCTTCTTCTTCGTGGGTTCCGCCCAACCGTCGAGGGATGCCTTTGTTCTTCCTCTCAAGCTCCTCGCCGGCGCCGATGCCAACCACCGGCCTCCACCACTCCTCCCTCTCCCTCTCATTCTTTTCGCCGCCAACAAGGCTGCTTCATGCGTGTTCTGGCCGCCACCAACAGGGAAGAAGGCCTTCCCCCTCTCTCTCGCCGCCAGCCCCTTCACGCGAGGCTCCTCGTCGGCGCTGGCCACCAGCTACCACTCCACCTCTCCTCCATGCCACCATCACACGCCAGAAGACGCCATCCCCACTGGACCAACCTTCTGCCCCCGAGCACTCCTCACCGACGCCGACTGCTGGCCTGCGCCTCTGCTCCTCTCCTTCTCCTCACCGCCGGCCTCGCACATAAGGGAGGAGCCTCTTGCTTCGCGTCGACCGCTGTCGTAGATGCCTAGTGCATCACTCGCTGCGGTCTCTGCTGGAACCCATCAGCTGACGCCGGTGGTCACTCCCCTTCACGCCGTCGTCACTGCCTGCTCCTTTGTCGCCAGCAACCCTCACTTCACTCCTCCTCTCTTCTTCTCCTCTCACCGGCAACCCCTCTTCCTCTCCCTCGCCTCTCGTTGACAGCTCCTCTCGTCGACAACGCCATCAAGCAACCCATGCACCTGCAGACGTTTCTTATTGGTGGCGGTGGATTATTTCTTTAAGTGGGTGGAAGCAGAGGCCCTGGCTAGGATCACAGAAGATGTCGTCATCCAATTTCTATGGAAGAACATTCTTTGCAGGTTCGGTATTCCGCACAAACTGGTGTCAAACAACGGAAGACAATTTCATGGGTAAAAAATCCAGGCTTGGTGCAAGGGGTTTGGCATAACGCAGGCCTTTACTTCAGTGGCATACCCACAAAGCAATGGTCAGACTGAGGTGGTTGACCGAGAAATAGTACGAGGTCATAAGGTTAAGCTGGATCATGTGGGAGGTAACTAGGTGGAAGAGCTGTCGAGAATCCTATGGGCCTATCGTACTACACCTCGAGAAAGTACAGGTCTGACACCATTTCATCTGGTTTATGGCAACGAAGCGGTAGTACCCATAGAAATTGGAGTGTCATCAGTCAGGAGGACATTATACGACGAAGGAAACGCAAAGCGACGGTTGGCTGAACTGGATCTCATTAGTGAAACCCGTGACAGGACAGCAGCTCGGCTGGAGGCCTATCGACAAAGAATGAGGCAAAATTATAACAGAAGAGTGATTCCTCGATTCTTTGGGGAAGGATATCTGGTCTGCAAGCAAATTAAGCCTGTGGGAGATGTGGCCAAGTTAGCACCGTAGTGGGATGGGCCTTACAAGGTTATCAAGAAATTATCTTCCGGAGCTTATTATTTGCAGGATAATCAAGGCAAAAGGTTAGATCGACCTTGGAGTGCTAACTACTTGCAGCCTTACCGAGTTTAAAGAGTCATATAAAGAGGAAGAAGTCGGGCTGACAAATGTTTGATAGGTCAGGATAACAGGCCGGGGCCAAAAGTAGACCGGAGAGTGCGGTAAGAGGATATGTTAAAGCGGAAATTGTATATCTTAATGTTTCTTTCGACAAACTAAGAAATTTTAAGAAAGTAAGCCTTAAAATGTCAGCGGAAAAATAATGAAGTAATTCACAAGAAGTTGTTAAGTCATTATACATAAGCAGTCAGTAATAATCATTTGAAAGGAGAAAAAATGTCATCCGAGATCTCTTTAAGGATCTGTTCAAGATCTAAAAACTCAGCGGGAGGAGCTGATTTTAAGTAGCCCAGTTCGTAAAGTTGTCGCAGAGCCCCAGCCGCACCATATACAACATATGTGGAGAAACGTTGTCCTGCTTGTGTACAAAACTCTGGAGAGCGCAGGTACAAGTCACGACTTTGTTTACAGCGATCATTCTCCCCCTCCTTATAAATAGTCAGGGTTGTAGATACTCCTTCAGCTGTAGCTCGGGCCTGGGCCAGTTCAGTCCGGGCTGCCAGAAGTTCTGCCTCCTGAGATGTTAATTGGGCCGCCTGGGATTTTAATTTCTTGTCCTACTCCTGTGCTAAAGTCTCGGCAGCCCGCAACTTCTGGGTCAATTGATCAATAGCTTGCTGATGCTCCAAAGCTTGTTGGTCCATGCGTTGCTGGTGCACAACATCAACCTGGATTTTTTCTTCTTGAAGTCCCTTAAGCTTATGGTTAGTATGAGCCAAGGATACTTCTAGATGGTTCTTCTCTTTGGTCAGATTCTTTATTTCGGCTCTCAGGGCATGACTAGCCTGCGCAGGGTCCTTTAATTGAAGCTCCAATTCTGTTACCATATCTTGCAGCACCTTATTTTGATGATGAATATCATGGAAGGACTGGTTTATCATCAGGGACTCTGCACAGGCCTGGGACATAAAGGAAACATCTGATAAGAATGGGAAGGATAATAGCTGTGGTAATTAATCACGAAAGCTTACCTTGATATACAGCTCAGAGAATCTATCCATTTGGACAGGGGGCGGTAAGAGTTCCATCTGATGCATATTTTCTTCCCACAAAGTGGCCAAGCGATCTTTCATTGTCAAGGAGCTAGTGGGAACATCTTGCCGTGATTGTAACTCAGCCTCAGAAGGAGCAATGGTATGATAATAGAGAGGAACAGGTGGTGGTGGTTGGGAAGGCTCAGCAGCTGAGCTAGAAGGCCCAGCAGCTGACCCAGAAGGAGTTGAAGGGGGCACCTGAGAAGGTTCTGGAGGGGAAGTAGCTGGTGAAGGGCGATGCGAGGGGCCAACCTCAGTGCTCTGTTGCTGTTGCGAAGTGGAGGGTTGAGCTAAGTGAGGCTCGACCTGAACCTCGGGCGGAGCAGGGGAACCATCTGCCTGGCTCGAGACAGGAGTTGGGGTTATAACAGGAGGCGGAGGAGGAACAGCGGAAGGGCCCGAATCTTGGCTAGGATCGGGGGCTCTACGGCGAAGTCTCTGAGCCAAGGGCTGATCGTCCGAGTCAGAATCTTCTGAAAGTAGCTGAACCCCGCGTCGAGAAGAAGAGGGGGCATCCTGACCTGAGCGGTCATTCATAGAACGGGCCTGACGAGCTGCCTGAGAAGCTTCTCTGAAGACAAGGCTGGTATAGGGGGCGTTGGGCGATCTGCGACCGCGGCCGCGACTAGGGCTAGAGGTCGGTCGGAAAGGATCAATTGACTGAAGGGGCGTCGGGGTGAAGGGTTAAGCAGTAGGCGAGGCCCATGGACGAATAGGGGCGGTAGTCCGGGATGAAGGTCTAGACCGGGGATGAGTGGGGCGAGCAAAGGAGGCAGGTCGGACAGTAGAGGAGACTCTGCGAGGGAGACGGGGTCGAGGATTTCTAGGGGAAGCCACACCGACAGAGGTCGAAGACGAGTAGGGGAGCGATCTCCTTTCTAAAATAACTCGACCGCGCCTCATTATCTCTATGCCACTTATAGGAAGAGGTTGAACCTCTGAAGCATGGGTTAAGACCTCAACTGTACAAGATAGAGTAGGAGGTCAGCTATAGTAAGAAAAATAAAATGCATAAAGTTATAAGAGAAGTAAAAGAGAAGCTTACCCAGTGAATGAGGTGTCTCAGGAGTAAGATAGCTCAGGCAGAAATAGGATAGCAATTTCTCAGTTAATAAACGTGTCAAGTTCAGTTGTCATCCTACTAAGCGAGAGGAAGCCTCTATATAGGATGTATCAAGATGAAAATCTCCCAGTGGCGGGCTCGGGGGAAGTGACAATTGTCATTGGGGAAATCGAATGAAGAAGAATTTGCTCCTCCAGTTCGGCTAAGAAGGTTGCAGAGGGGAGAAAAAAGTAATTCGAAGACGAGGTTGGAATCAGAATATGCCTTCTTCCTGGTGCCGAAGGGTGAAAAAGCAGTGGAACAAAGGGGCGGACCAGGAAAGCTCACATACGTCACAGAGCACTACAAATCCACAGAGGATCCTTATAGAATTCGGCATCAGTTGTCCCAAGGGAATTTTGAAGTGGCGGCACACGTCAGAAAAGAAGGGGTGAAGAGGAATACGAAGGCCAGCCACGAATTGTTCTTTAAAGAAGGTGCAATATCCCTCGGGAGGAGCAAAAAATTGGTGTATTCCGGTGGGGATGATCACATGTGCGTTGTCCCAGACTCCATAGGTACATCGCAGGTCATCCCGATCCAGTTCATTGAAAGTGGATGAGCCAGGATAGTACATCGCCGCCAGAGAAGACAGAAGAGAGGAGGATGTCATGTGAAAAGAAACAGAAGGAGAAGAGATCAAGCAGGAATCTACCAACGCAAAAACAGGGATTCAGGAGTAGTAAGGGATTCAGGCGGGAAGAAGAAGAAGACGTGAAAAGTCTGGAGGCAAAAGAGAGAGTAGATTATTTATAGTCGCTGGGTGGAGGGGCATTTTAGTCAGTTATCATCCACCAGTCCACGACAATTGGCGGGAGCAAAGAGGGTCGATGGATCTTCTTTGAAAATAACACCCAAGGGTATATCTGGAAAAGCGTCGGCACGAAGTACGAGGAGATAGATTTCGGAAAAAGATGCAACCGTCTTAAAGTGTTCTATGATTCCCGGTCTGTTCTTGATCCTCGATTTCCCTCTCTGGAGTTATCCTGACCTGGATTACGGTGGAAAGAGCAAACCGGGGTGTGTGGCTGAAATAGGGCGGTCAGCGGAAAAAGGCACGTTAAACAGGTCGGGATATAAACACAGACCAGGGTGATTCGCTAATCCAAGTTGAGCAGTCAGCAGAAAAAGGGAAGGAAAGCAAGTCAGGGTAAAAAGGGGCATCCTGACCGGGGCTTGATAAAACTTGAACCAGAGGGTCGAAGTATACCCCCATATTGCCATGGTTCATATCGGTCGGGAAACATACAAGTCAACTGATAAGAAGCTAACGAGTTAAGGAAAGATCGAAAATAAGCAGCCATGTCATATCATAAGAAGGTTAACATGTCATAAGAAAGTTAAATAGTCCAAGGCAAAGGCAAATTCGAAATTACAAAGCAAATAGTCTGAGCGAAAGTTTGGTAGCTTCATTTTTACATTAAAGTGCATATAGTGTCGCATCAAGGCTCAGTATCAGCAGGTAGTTCAGGGAGGAGAAATAAGTCATCGTCATCTTTGAAGGAAGGAAATGACCCGGGTGGAAGCTCGTTCATCAGGTGAGCAGTGTCTAAGAAATCTTCTGAAGGGGTAGAGCGAAGCAGATTCTGCTCAAACATTTGACGAGCCCCGCCGGCCGTGCCACAGCATAGCATAAGATTCATCAGACTTCCAATCTTCCTCAAGAAGAAGGGAGAGGTGACGTAGGATCGCCTGTATGCTCTTAGACGCTCTGCTTCACCTGCCTAATAATTTGCCAACTCTGCCCGGGCCTTCTCCGCATCAGCTCGGGCCAAAGTCAAATCTTTTTGACTTTGGGAAGTATTCTCTTGAGCTTTCAAAAGGTCGGCCTGCATTGATTGGAGGGTTGCTTGGCTGGCCTCCCAGCTACTCTGAATGGCCTTCTCCCGGTCGGCATTAGAAGGTAGCTGACCCTGAACATCTGTTAAACTCTTCTGAAGAGTCTCTTGGATTTCTTGAAGACTCTTTAGATCGGAAGATAAGGTAGTCAACCGGGCGTCCTTCTCATCCAACTCAACTACCAGCGAGCAACGCCTCTCTGCCTCAGAAGCCAGTTTGGACTCACTGGTCTTCAGAGACACCTCCAAGGTCCTTATCTTATCAAAAATTGCATGGGAGATGTTCCGGGTCGACTCTGTAGATCCCCCAATCAAACGTAGATACCCCGCCAGGTCCCCAGGGGTCGGGTTGAGTGGATCGCGAGGTGTGAGCGGCAACTCCAACTCCTGAAGACGAGCTTTCAACATTTCATTCTCCCTATGAAAGTGGGTGGCATGTTGAATCGCACTTAGGCTGGCAGAACAGGCCTGCATGCAACATACAAGGAAGGGTTATAAGAAATTCCCGAGGAAGAGCCCTGAGAAGAGAAAACTCACAGAAACTATATGGCAGGAAGCTTAGTCCATCCCTTCCAGCGGCGGATTGTTCCAAAATTTCCGATTGCCTGCCCTCCAGAACGTGGCTAATTCACCCTGTAACTAAACCAGGCCGATAGCAGAAGGAACATCTTCTGCAACTTCTTCGGCGTCATCAGGCTCGGTGGAGGAAGGCAGGCGCCAGGAGGTAGTGAAAGCATATTTTTTTTTGGAGATTTTCCCCCTGGCTCGAGATGTGGAGGCCGGAGCAGCTACTAGAAGTGAGGCGGATAAAGTGGCAGAACTCTCGAGTTGGTCAATTGCAGGAAAAGGGGTATGCCCGGGAGAGAAGGTCTGAGCTGGAAGAGTGGCCTGCTCGGGGGGTAGATCCCGACCGGGGGTCGAGGCGGATATTCGGGGCGATAGGATGGGAACCTCTGGCCCCAAAGCAATCTCCCGGTCAGGAGTAACAGCCCTGGCTTCTAAAGATTGAGAAGTTGCGGCTGAGCGATGGCTAGAAGGAAGAGGTGGAGGAGACGCTTGAATCGCTGGAATAACCCTCTTCATTTTGCGCTGGAGCCGTAATCGTTTAGCGGGCGGGGGAGACGCGGCTCGCTCTTCCTCGGCCTGCTCCAAGGTGGTAAGGTCTTCCACAGGAGCAGCATCCAGGGGAATAGTTGGGGAAGCTTCCTCCCTAACTGGCGCAGGTGGGGCAGTTTGTGAGGCAGAAGGGGCAGACTGTGAAGAAGCTGCCAAGCCTTGTTTGAGCTCCAAGCTTACGGCTCTCAAAACGGCGAGAGATTGGTTCTTTAAATTTGAGGAATAAGCCCGGAGCATGGCAGCCTCTACAAAGGGAAAGAGAGATACCTCAGTTAGCGAAGAATAGTAAGAAGGAAAACGGGGTCTTACTTAACGGAGCCCCTATCTCTGCCTGAACTGGGTTAAGCCCGAAAGAATACAAAAAGCCTTCCAACAGTATTATAGACAAGCGAACGCTCACGCCTTGAAGTTTTTCTGAAGCGACGTCGCAGGAAGACTGATGCTGATGTACAGGGAGGTTAGAAGGGATGTCAGAACGTCATTGGGTCGGCTCGACCAAGGGTTCAGGTGATCTAACAAAGAAGAAACGAGATTTCCACCCCTTGTTGGAAGAGGGCATGTCAGAAAAGAACTTATAACCAGGCCTAGACTGTACCATGAATACTCCCGGTTCCAACCGTTTGAAAGAATAAAAATGATGGAATAACTGAGCGGTCAAGGGAATTTGGTATATGCGACATAGAATGACAGTGCCACAAACAGCTCTAAAGAAGTTGGGAGCAAATTGAGAGGGACAGATACCAAAGTAGCGTCTCAGGGAGTAGATAAAGAGATGTATGGGAAAACGAAGGTCTCCTAGAAGTTTATCCTTAAAAACAGTCATGAAACCCTCAGGAGGGGATGATGGATGTTCGCTAGGTGTGGGAATTCGAAGCTCGTAAGCCTCACTAAGCCTCAAGTCAGACCGAATCACGGATAGGTCATGGTCATCTATGTCAGAAATGAAACACGAATACCAAAAGGAGGCATTACCGTCAGCCATTATCAAGGTGAGAAAGGTTGAAGAAGAGGTCAATCGAGAAGAGGAAGAACACCATGTGTGAAGAGTCGAGAAGGGGAAGGGCTGAGACACCAAAGACAGCGAAGCAACGGGGAGACGAGGGTAGTTGAAACGCTCAAGGCAATGACGGCGGACTGCCTTTAGGGCTTATAAAGGGAGTTTTCCTAGGGAATATCGAAAGATGAGTCGAGTATATTTTTGGGTAAAGCGTCTAATGTCGTCCGATCACAGAATGGCATGCTCTTATGGGAAGTCGTGTACAAAAATGAGTGGAGTCGAAGGCATCATACGACGTAAGCAATAAAGACGTGAGACAGGTGTCACCCCCCCTAGGAACCGTATTAATAATGAACGTGATAAGCAAATCATGAGATAAAGCGGGCGTACAGAAACGTCTGTCGCGCGATCTTCTCGGGAAGCGGCGAAGAAAAAGTGGCGGGAAATAAATTTGAATGGGGCAAGGCCACAAGACATCCTTTTCCCAAGGGCTGAGTAATATTTTAATATTTTTATCTTCACAATACATCTGATACTGTATATCTCCTGCATGCAGACGAAGTCGAAGCAGTCTCTTCAAGTAATCCCTAGTCGGGAAATCACCCCCAAATCACCAACATCTATCCTGGTCGAGAAAACACCCCCAGGTCGGCGACATCTATCTTGGTCGAGAAATCACCCATAGGTCGGCAACATCTATTTCTGAACGGGTTTTCATAAGAATTCCTGGTCGGTTGTCCCAAACTCTCGCCCCAGTGCAAGTTATAAGTGAGCAAGGCTCTCACGCCCAACGACCTTACCAGTCGGTTGTCCCAGACTCTCGCCCTAGTGCGAGTTATAAGTGAACAAGACTCTCACGCCCAACGACCTTACCGGTCGGTTGTCCCAGACTCTCTCCCAGTGCGAGTTATAAGTGAGCAAGGCTCTCACGTCCAACGACCTTACCGATCGGCTGTCCCAGACTCTCGCCCCAGTGTAAGTTATAAGTGAGCAAGGCTCACACGCCCAACGACCTTACCGGTCGGATGTCCCAGACTCTCGCCCCAGTGCGAGTTATAAGTGAGCAAAGCTCTCACGCCCAACGACCTTCCAAATCGGGTCCCAGACTCTCGCCCCAGTGCGAGTTATAAGTGAGCAAGGCTCTCACGCCCAACGACCTTCCAGGTCGGGTCCCAAACTCTCGCCCCAGTGTGAGTTATAAGTGAGCAAGGCTCTCACGCCCAACGACCTTCCAGGTCGGGTCCCAGACTCTCGCCCCAGTGCGAGTTATAAGTGAGCAAGGCTCTCACACACAACGACCTTCCCGGTCGGTTGTCCCAGACTCTCACCCCAGTGTGAGTTATAAGTGAGCAAGACTCTCACGCCCAACGACCTTCCCGGTCGGCTGCCCCAGACTCTCGCCTCAGTGCGAGTTATAAGTGAGCAAGGCTCTCACGCCCAACGACCTTACCGGTCGGCTGTCCCAGACTCTCGCCCCAGTGCGAGTTATAAGTGAGCAAGGCTCTCACGCCCAACGACCTTCCAGGTCGGGTCCCAAACTCTCGGCCCAATGCGAGTTATAAGTGAGCAAGACTCTCACACCCAACGACCTTCTCAGTCGGTTGTCCCAGACCCTCGCCCTAGTGTGAGTTATAAGTGAGCAAGGCTCTCACGCCCAACGACCTTAATGGTCGGCTGTCCCAGACTCTCGTCCCAGTGCGAGTTATAAGTGAGCAAGACTCTCACGCCCAACGACCTTCCAGGTCGGGTCCCAAACTCTCGCCCCAGTGCGAGTTATAAGTGAGCAAGGCTCTCACGTCCAACGACCTTCTCGGCACATTCTCAAGTCACAGGCACATTCTCAAGCGCCTCAGTTGCTCCGGCTGGGGGTTCATATGTTATGAGGTAAGAGGAAGAGGGAGTAAGCAAGTTATCTTTATTATTTTTGCTATTTTTTCTAGAAATATTAGAGAAACACAGGTGTTCTATAGAAACATAATGACACCCGAACAATAGGGTGTGAGGCTACACCATGAGTGGAACTCAAGAAACAGTTTTTATTTCGTTAATCAGGAGTACATTTTTTAAGGGTTTACATTGCTGTCGGATTCAGAAGCTTGATCCTTTCTAGTCAGATGAGCTTGAGCTTAAGTTAGATCTTTCTTAATAAGATCGATGGCGCGCTTTAGTTGCCCAATGGTCTCGTATTTGATCTGTCCTTCCTCTTTCAGAAGAGTCACCTCATCCTCGTGTTTCATCTTCAAATAAATAATACAGTGAACATGGCTCTGGAAGTCCGATTGAGCTTTCAGCATGAGGGCAACTTCGGCTCGGGTTCTGGATTTGGCGGCCAGCCAGAGGCTTTCCATTTCATGAATAAGGGACGCTTGAAGATCTCTACTCGCAGTCATCTCCAGCAAGACTTCTTCTTTTTGAGCCAGCAACTCTGTCAAATAGGCAATTTGCTGAAGTAAGGCTTTCTCTTTCAGAGCCAATAACGCCCTCAGATGGGTAATTTGCTGAAGCAAAGAAGAAAGTTCGCTAGATTCTGTTGCTGGTTCCATGGAGGATAGCTTAAGGCCAAGAGGAGAAGAGTGTGCTCGGACCTTTTATAAGGAAGAAGAAGGTGAAGGGACTTCCTCGGAACTTGAGTGGACGCTTGGAAAATAGTGAAACATTTATAGGAGAAAGACTGGTGCGGAAGTTGAAGAATCAATATGCATGCAGAATCATCTAGTTTATCTCCTAGGAAGGCAAGGAATTCTGAAGGTGGATGGAAAATAGGTCGGTAGAGGATGAAAGAATCAGGTCAGGTAACGAAGGGACTTGGGTCTAGTCAGTCGGACTAAAGCCTCCTTCGACTAGACTTGAGGGAGAGGCTTGTGATACGGTGCATGATTGTGGGGTCAGTAAGATGATGTGGTTAGGAGTCAAGACCACAGGATGGTCAGAAGTCAAGCTTACGTGGAGGTCAGAAGTCCAGCCTCCATGGCTAGCCAGAAGTCAAGCTTACGTGGAGGTCAGAAGTCCAGCCTCCGTGGCTGGTCAGAAGTCAAGCTTATGTGGATAGTCAGAAGTCAAGCTTACGTGGAGGTCAGAAGTTAAGCTTACGTGGCCAGGGTCAAAGTCTCAGCTGACGGGGCGATCAAAGGAGAGGATCATAAGTCGAACAAAAACCAGCCTCGATAGCGATCAAGAACTGGGCCCACATGTCAGACACAACTGAGGACTGAGCCCCCAAACCACGCAAAGGCTAGGCAAAGAAGGCCTATGAAGTAGGTCAGGATACAGACCCGGCGTACAGGTCGGGACGTACAAGCCATGGATAATAGTAGAATAGATGTAGGTCGGGATACAGACCTGGCGTACAGGTCGGGACGTACAAATCATGGATAACAATAGACAAATGCAGGTCGGGAAATATACTTGGCGTACAGGTCGGGACGTATAAGCCATGGATAATACTAGAACAGATGCAGGTCGGGACACAGACCTGGCGTACAGGTCGGGACGTACAAGCCATGGATAGCAGTAGACAAATGCAGGTCGAGAAACAGACCTGGTGTACAGGTCGGGACGTACAAGCTATGGATAGTAGTAGACAAATACAGGTCAGGAAACAGACCTGACGTACAGGTCGGGACAGGCCAGCCATGGATAACAATAGACGAATGCAGGTCGGGAAACAGACCAGTCGTGCAGGTCGGAACGTACATGCCATGGATAACAGCGGACATAAGCAGGTCAGGATACAGACCGATTGTGCAGGTCGGAACGTACAAGCCATGGGTAGAAGTAGACAAATGCAGGTCGGGAAACAGATCTGGCGTACAGGTTGGGACGTACAAGCCATGGATAGTTGTAGACAAATGCAAGTCGGGAAACAGACCTGGCGTACAGGTCGGGACAGGCCAGCCATGGATAATAGTAGACGAATGCAGGTCGGGAAACAGACCGGTCGTGCAGGTCGAAACGTACATGCCATGGATAACAGCGGACATAAGTAGGTCGGGGAACAGACTGGTCGCGTAGGTCATAATGTACAATCCATGGATAATAGTAAACAGATGCGGGTCAGGATACGAACCGGTCGTGCAGGTCGGAACGTACAGGCCAGGGATAACAGCGAACAGAAGCAGGTCAGGATACAGATCGGCCGTGCAGGTCGGAACGTACAAGCCATGGACAGCAGTGGATCGAAGTAGGTCGGGATGCAGACCTAGCGTCCAAGCACTACAGGACAAACAAGCCAGGGAATCGTAACTGCGCGTCAGAGAATGTCAGAGAATAATCAGTATGTCAGGGAATATGCTAACAGTCGGGGCGCATTCCCCCTTATGGTTCTGTCGCCAGCCTATCAGGAGAAGCCATGTGTTATTCACTGTCAGACAAAGCCTGACAGCCGACATTCCCTGACACCCGCCAGGTCCCAGAAACGTCTGTTGCAGTATAAAAAGGGATGCTTTGTCCCTTATGCAGATACGCTCACTCATCATTTCTCACTAGTCTATACTTTTCATCCTTTCTCTGTGCTTCTGGGGAAAAAGTACCTGACTTGAGCGTCGGAGGGCCTGACCTGGGGACTTTTTCCCTGGTTTCTGGTCTCTAACGACTCGTGGGCTCGTTTGAGTGTGCGCAGAGCTGCAGTGTCATCGTCCTGGTTATCTTCCTTCGTCAGCCGCCCGTGCGAACCTTTCCGGGGGGTGCCAGGTAGCTCAAACGCCTCGGTGACTTTCCGTCAACCTCATCAAGACCCGCGTTCATCCCACTCAGCTTCCGAACGGGATCACTAAACAAGAACAATGCGAATCCAACAAGAAAAAAAAAAGTCCTTTCATTACGAGGAAAGAAGGATCTAACGAAATAGATTTATCAAACCCCATTTGCCATGCAGCCGTGTGCGCCACTGCAGTGCAGTGCGCCACTAAGAAACACAAAATTGAAGACACAAAATCTAAGTGTAATCCTGAATGATCAGATGAGGTTATCTAAGCATGGCGTTCCTGTTGAGGAGTTTGTTTAGTTCATCTGCTTGATTTATGAAGAGTTGAAGACCACAATAAAAGAATTGATAACATAGTTTAATCGCCATATAAGACATACATAATATTAATAGTGTTTCTGAAATACTAAATGGTTGTCAGCATGTCAAAGTGTCAAACTCAGATTATATTGTTTCACACACTCACTCCCCACTACTAATTTTGTGGCCATGACTTGTTTCATAGGCAAAGTGCCTTCCATCATTCAGTAGAAAGCATAAGTATGGCTTCTTACTTTAATTCCGTTTTACTTTTTTGATTCCTGAGAATCCATAAAAAAGAGGATACTGCCAATGGCGTTCCAGAAATGGATGATGGCACACTATCTGAAATCGAATGCTCCAGAATAATGAAGCACCAAGCCAAATTGATTATAAATAGGATTTTGAGGAGGAGGAGGAGGTGGTAGCTGATGCATTGGTTGATTGCCATGGCAAGGAGGCGGTGGCTGTGGTGGCTAAGGAAAGGAAGAGCGCAGGTGTTCGACGAAGCAGCAGTGGCAATTGATACCGCCACGGTGGTGACAGCACCGCGGCCATGGTGGAGTGTCAAGGCCGTGTTTGCAGCTGCGGCGGCGTGGTTAAACTGCCTAGTGAAGGCAGAGGATATGGAAGCGGGCAGCGGCGGCAGGCTCAGTGGAGCAGAGATTGGAGATCTAGTGCTGCGTGAGGCCATGCATTTTACCTTATATTTGTAGGTGTTTTCTAAAGTAACTTTGAAGAGGATTAGTATTGCTTCAACAATGAAAGACATAAAATGGATCAACTCCAATTCAAATGATTATATTTGATCATGTTCGAAAGTGGAGTAGATGATTGGCTGGAGATATGGCTCTGCGGTTGACTGAATGAAGGCTCCGCGAGGTCTTGCAATACAAGGAATGTTAATGTCGGGCCGGAAAGGGGTTTCTGGTGTTGGTCCTCCAACACTCAAGTCAGTCTTCGATTTGGTGGAGAATAGTAGAAGAACTATAGTAATGAGCTGGTGAATAGTAAAATATGGCATACCTTCGTCTGTAGATGGAAACCTCCTTTTATAGTGTCACTATAGCATTTGTGCATGCCCCCACGGGCTGGATCAGCTGGAAGGGTGCCTGACGCTTGCAACGGAGGTTCAGGGGTCGAGAGTCGCCAGTTGCACACGGGCGTAAAATATTGGTCTGCTGCGCTTTAAATTCCACTCGACCCTTAGTCACCCCTCCTGCCCAGCTTAACCGTGATTTACCCCCTCTAGATATCTGTGGGGCCGGACCCAGGGGGCCGCTAAGGTGGTGGTTCCACCTTTTACAACTATAGCATTTGTGCATAGTCCCCTCGAGAATGTCTAGTGGGTAGCACATGAAGTGTTGCCACCGAGGTATGAGGTTCGAATTTCAATATAGTCGAGGTACATGTCTCCCTTATGCAGCAGTCACTATTCCAAAGGTTAGTAACCACCCGTGATTTACCTTCTCCGTATTGGCCCTGAAATGGATTGGCGGGGCACTGGGGGCGAGTGTAGTCGCCTTTTGCCACCACTATAGCATTTGTGCATGCATCTCAAATCACATGCACGTTTTCCAAAGCATCCAAAAAAAATAAGTCAAAAAGTGTCACTGACGCCTTTTCTTAAGTAGACACCTAAATCTCTAATGTGACAGACTAGAAGCTTCCAAAGTACGATTTACATACTAGACATGTTTTATTGTCGATGGAACAAACTCCCAAAAGAGTACGATGAGACATGTAGGTGGGTCCCACTATAGGTCGACCGGATGTTGTTCGGCAAGGATCCCAGCTCGATTGTACTGAACAGAGCTATTTGCCTATCCTTTACTCGGCTTTCCTATTGTCGGAGGGCTATCTTTTGTTCGGTCGGACTTGTCATCTGATTGACAGGGATGGTGGGTCGAGCCATTCATTGTTTGTCTCTCAACCTCAATCGCGAGCTTTTCGAAGGAAAACTGTTCGGATGATCACACCCGACCGGCTTTGGATGGTCGTTCAACCGACTTCGCCTGGTCTTGAAGCCTTATTTGGCCAACCTTGCCTGATCTGTGGATCTAGGCCTTTGACTGTTTTGATTTTGACCATCACGTTAGTCGCTCTTCCTTGCTTTAACCCATCTTTAGTGGGGCCCTTTTTCATTACCATATCACAAGCCTTCCCCTCAAGACTAGTTGAGGAGGCTACAAGTCTGACTGACTGGACATTTAGTATTCTTTGCAACCGTTCTTCCCGACCGGGAATTCTATGGTTTAGAGCTGTCGCTAGGCTATCACTATAACTATTCTTACTGCTCTTCAGGAAGCTGCTCTCTTCTTGATCTGGCGTTCTAGGGTTTAAAGTCGCCGCTCAACTGCGGTGCAGATGACACGTAGCCGCTTGTTTACTTCTTTTGACCTCTCTCCCGATCGACTACTTATACTCTAAGGTTGATGCCGCTCGGATCTGATACTAATGACACTTAGTCATTTGTTAACTTCTTTCTGCTTTCCTTTCCGAGCGACCACTTATACTCTGAGGTTGATGCCGCTCGGATTCGATATTGACGACACTTAGTCATTTGTTAACTTCTCTCTTATCTCCTTTCCGAGCGACCACTTATCTCAGTGCCCTTTATTTGTCGTTGACATCACCATAATTTCTTGGAAATTGTTCAAATCCCAGGCCATTAATGTAAAGCATGTCAACCACGCCTTTTAATCATACGCTCTCAATTCTCATTAATGCCACTTGTGATTAGATACCATGTGTAGCGCTCTTCTGCCACTGTGATATGGGTTATGAGAAGTCGGCCCCTCGGAGCGGAGGTCAAGGATGAGAGGAAGAAGGGGGTGTCATAATCGGGCGAATGTATGATCAGTAGGGCAAAGGTCGACCGAATAAAAGGCTCTCTGAATGAGCTCAAACGAGCAAAGCCCGACCGAGCTTAAAGGCGCTCGACCTTATAAAGCTTCTAGTATATGAATGGCCGAGCGAAGGCCGAATGAGCACAAACGTGCTTATATGCGCTTGGATGGGCAAAGATCGACCGAGATTAGAGACACTCGACCTTATAAAGCTTCTAGTATATGAATGACCGAGCGAAGGTTGAACGAGCACAAACGTGCTTGTATGCACTCGGACGGGCAAAGCCCGACCGAACTTAGAGGCCCTCAGCCTTATAAAGATTCTAGTATATGAATGACCGAGCGAAGGTCGAACGAGCACAAACGTGCTTGCATGCGCTCAAACGAGCAAAGCCTGACTGAGATTAGAGGCACTCGGCCTTATAAAGCTTCTAGTATATGAATGACTGAGCGAAGGCCGAACGAGCACAAACGTGCTTGTATGCACTCGGACGGGCAAAGCCCAACCGAGTTTAGAGGCACTCGACCTTATAAATCTTCTGGTATATAAATGACCAAGCGAAGGCCGAATGAGCACAAATGTGCTTAATGCACTCGGATGGACAAAGACCGACCGAGTTTAAAGGCGCTCGACCTTATAACACTTTTAGTATATAAATGACTAGGCAAGATATGTTTCACAAAAGGTATTCTTCATATTATGATCGATTTAAATGATCGGCTGAGATATGCTTCACAAAAGGTATTCTTAATATGTCGCCAGCTTGAATGACCGATCGAAATACATGTAGTAGATTATTTTATGACAGTTTGGCCGGAAATATTCTCTCGAAGCTTCTTCAGTTGCAGGGGTACATTCTTCTATATATTTCATTAAAATGAGGTGTTATAAACGACAAAAGAGGTACATCTTGAGTATGAAAAATATTCCTTGAAGAATTATTAGGAGAGGTATAGGTTGTACTTTCTCCATCTTCTAACAAAATCTAACAAACCGAGGACCACCTCATGATTGCGAAGGTTATATGAGGTAGTATAAAAAGGGGAGTCCTATCCGCTGGCAAGGTATGTTGACGCTCACAAACTCTGGCATCTAAAACTCTACTTCTTCGTACTTTCATTACTGTGCTTCTGCTGCTTCCGCTTTGAAGAGAGAGAACTGACTTGAGCGTTGGAGGGCCTACCCAGGGATTCTCACCCCAGTTTTAGGTTGCTAATGCTTTGTTGGTGTTAGTTAGAGCCCTAGAGCCAATCATTTGATGATTGTATGGACTCATTGTATCATATTCTTGTATATTAATAAAGGCATTTGTTTGGTTATTATACTTATTTGTATTAGTGCCAAATAGACTAAGTATAATAGCGTCCTTGAGTAGAAGGTTCATACCTATATCAATCGATTAGTTGAATCGATAGTGAGATGATATAGGGAACACTACTCTAAATCATTCCTAGTCGAGTATTAACATTCAGGGACATTGTTAATGCAATAAGACTAGCATGTAGGTCAGCTCGATGACTTGATCTCACAAGTCATGGATATAGAGATATCAAGCTGACACATGGGTATACATTGGAGAATGTATACTGAATGACCCGCCATGAGAAAGTATCATGGATCGTTATATGAGTGTCATATACTTTCTCATGTGGCTATTAGTATGACTATTAGTCCTTAGACCTGAAGTCACCATGGATCCCTACATAAGGAGTTATGTACTTTGGTTTCGTCAAACGTCACCCGTAACTGGGTGGACTATAAAGGCGATTACTGGGTATATAACAAATTATGTAGAGGGATGTGAGTGATGTAGATGAGATCTATCCCTCCCATATGACGGGAGCGACATCGGTATTCTTGATAGAGTGAGACCACGAAGTGCATGGCCATGCCCAAATGAGTCAATATGGGATATTGAGCTCATTTGATTTAGTGTGTCTACTTGGAGTTCAAGATTTAGATTGATTAGAGGATGATACGGTCTATGTCTCATATTGATCAATCTAGATGTCTAGGATAGAAGGACATTGTCACATATTGTGAGGAGTCACAATTAGTAGTCACAAGGTGATGTTGGATCTCGACATTTCTTGTAACTTGGGTAGTAATGATGTGTTGCTAAATACCGCTCATTACTTATGCTCCTAAATGGGTTTAGGGCATTGCCAACGTTACAAGAACCTATAGGGTCACACACTTAGGACATTTAGATGGAGATTTGGTTCATATGATGAACCAAGAGGATTAGATTCATTTGATGAATCAAATTGGATTAAAAGTAATCCAAATTGGGCTAATTGAGTTAGACTCAAGTTGATTCATGTATTTAATGAGTCTAATTTAGATTATGACTCATTAGATCAATTTAATTTAATGAATTAGATTCATTATATTAAGTTGGCTTGAATCAAATGGTTAGATTAGATCAACCATGAGAGAGATTGAGTCAAGTTTGACTTGACTAGAGAGGAAGAGGTAGAATCAAGTTTGACTTGACTCTTTGCCACATCATGAGTGAGGTGGCGAGATGTGGACCAATGGTGTTGCTCCACATCATCATGGTTTGCCACCTCATGGAGGTTACAAGCCTCCATTGCATTTAATGTGGCCGGCCACATTAAATGAGTGTAGGTTACTCATTTGCCACATCATTAGTGAGGTGGCAAGAGCTGGACCAATGGTAATGGTCCACATCTTCATGGTGTGCCACCTCATGGGAGTTACAAGACACCTCTTAATGGCCTCCACTTAATTGTAATTAAGTGGAAATGGGGGTTACACAACCAAATGTGGCCGGCCACTTTAGTGAGGGGAAGAAAATGAATTTTTGATTCAACTCCTCATTTTACTCCTTTCTTCTTCTCTCAAGCTCTCCCTCTCCCTCTCCTCTTTGCTTAGCCGAATCTCACCAAGGTGCTAGCACACCTTTTGTGTGAGGTTTCTCCACCTACATGTCCGTGTGGATACTTCTAGAGGACCGGCGCTTGACGGTCTTGAGATCCGACAACTCCTTGGAAGAGTGGGAACGCGAAAGGGCACGCAACAAGGGTAAAGTTCTCAACACATAGATCTAGGAGTAGATCTAAAGATTTTGAAACTCGTATTTGTATTTCGTTCGGTTTTCCTTGCACGGATCTACGGCTTTGGGTGATTCGGGGTTTCCGCGACGCGAAAAGCGGTTTTCGCGGCCCGAAAAACCCAACAGTTGGCTCATCTCACTATGCACAGGATCATTGAGAAGCTTCTCCGGATCTCCAGAAGTTCATTTTCCTTGGAGCCATCATTCATCAGAGCCAACATACCTTCTAGCATATTTTAGATAGGATCAAATTTGACACCGTTTGTGAGAATCTTCACCTGGATCTGAAGCTACGAGATGGAAGAAGATGGAAATCTTAACACCGTAATCTTGAAGTAGAAAGACCTGGAGTTGCTCATCAACACTAGAGTGCAGAAGCTATTACAATAACAACAACGAACTAATACCAATGGCGCGTTGCCTGCAGCCCCAAATCTAGTGATATCGACAACCGCTCACCAAAGGAAAAGATGAGTTGAGGAGGATAATCTTGCTTGCTTACTCCCTGCTCCTCACTCCCCAACCCGAGGTCCATGAGCATTTTTTTCGCACACCTTTTGTGCAAGGAGGATGAAAGGAAGCCCTCCAAGAATTTTCTGGAGAAGAACCTATACGAGACAAGCGTAAAGGAAAGATCATAGCCAATGATAGCTCCCCTGAGCGGTTCGTTACTTCGTTCTCTCAACAGATGTTGGATGATCCTTTGCCGAAGCATTATCAAAATTTAAATATCAGAGAAAATTTAGGAACAGCCGATCCAGGAGACCATCTTCTCAAATTTGAAAACGCCGCTCTCCTTCAACAATTTACTGATGGTGTTAAATGTCGGATGTTCCTCACTACATTTGGAGGGGCAGCTCAAAGATGGTTTAAGCGGTTGCCAAACAATTCTATTCGTCGTTTTAAGGATTTCCGTAAGGTATTTTTTTCATTATTTCTCCAGTAACAGGTGGTACCACAAAATCCCTTGGAGTCTTTTTTCAATCAAGCAGGAGCCCAAGGAAAGCATCAGATCTTATATTAAGAGATTTAATCAAGTAGCTATAGATGTTCTTACGACCACTACAGAGATCTTGGTAAGTATCTTTTCTCAATGACTTAATGATAATAATTTATTTAAAGATCTTGTCAGAAATCCTCCCACCAACTTTAATCTATTGGTTGAACGAGAAACTGTGTTCATTAAGGTGGAGGAAGCTCAAGCTGCTCGAAGAAAAGAAGTTGTTCCCACCCCTGCTTCAAATATGGAGCGTCAGTGGTGCCTGCTCAGCCACCCAGAGGGCCTCATGCAGGTCCTCCACATCGTCACCATTAACCACGACCTCAAGCTGTGAAACACGTGGGAGTTCCTCAGGAAGCCCCACGAAGATGGTGCACATATCATAAGACCAATACTCATAGTACAAAAAATTGTTATACTATGAGGAATCAGCAAGATGGTAATTCTCGATATCATCGATGTTCCCCAGCCCCAAATCACCAACAATATCCAAGGCAAAATATCCCGCTCAAACTAGAGTACCGGACGACTGAGTCATAAGCAGGAATCTTACCACTATTGGTCGGACAGGCTCAAATGTCCGACCAAGTGCAACGAGAACCTCCATCTGCTAGACAGGAAGAAAATCACAACAAATGCCACCTAAGATAATATTAATATGATAGCAGGGGGACCAACTAATGGTGACTCTAATTGAGCAAGAAAGTTGCACGCTCGGCGTTTGGAGATTCATGTCGTCGGATGTAGCGCAAAGAAAGTGACTGGGCCAGAAATTAGCTTCGAGCCCAAGGATCTAGAGGGAGTGGAAGTGCTGTTATCGCCAACTATAACATTTTCTGTACTTTTATTGATATAGGCAGTTCAGTTAACATTATTTTTAAACAAGCTTTTAATTTGCAGATAGATCCTAGTGAACTCTAACTTATGGTAACTCCTCTATATGGGTTCACGGGAAATGAAGCTCAACCACTAGGTCAAATAAAATTGACTATATCTTTAGGGGAGGAGCCCTTAATGAGGATGTGTCAATCGTATTTTATGGTGGTGGGCGCACCCTCTGTTAGGACCAAAATGTAGCTAGAGGGGGGGGGGGGGGGGGGGGAATAGCTCGTCGTGATCTCGTTCTTGTCGTTGCTTGCTTCTTGTGATGATGTGCAAAGGAAAATACAAGAAACAACACAGTACAACGCTAACACGTAGATTTACTTGGTATCCACCTCAAGAAGAGGTGACTAGTCCAAGGATCCACATACTCACACACCCTCCACTATGAAAACCCTCATTTACGGTAACTACTAAAGGCGGAGAAGCCTTACAAGCTCACAATACAACAATAAGAAAGAAAGAAGCAAAATACAAGTGAATCTTACAAGATTATAATAACACCCTAGATTCTTCTTCTTGTTGTTGTAACTCGCCTCTTGACTTGGACGTGCCTCCAAGAACCTTCAAGATCTGGCGGTGAGAGTGTAGAAAATCGCTCTAAGCTGTAGCTGCAGTCGTGTGTCGAAGAGGATTGAAGAACTACTGAGAAAAACACTTGCCAATGTCTTTATCTGCGCCAACGGTCGAATCCCAACCGATTAGATTGCTCCCAATCGATTGGGGAGGTTTTGAATCGATCGTCTGATCGATCCAGAGTGCCTCTGTGCTCTCTGGAATCGCCCTGAATCGATTGCCCGATCGATTCAAGGCTTCTCGAGCGATTTCCAGCGCTCCAATCGATCGATCGATCGATTGGAGGTTTCAATCGATCAACTGATCGATTTAGAAGCTTACTGTTTGCTCAGAAACTCTACCAATCGATTGACCAATCGATTGGGGAAGTTTTGATCGATTACCCAATTGATCTAGAGTTTTTCTGCACAAACTCGCGTCAACCAATCGATTAACCAATCGATTGAACCCCCCAATCAATTGGTCAATTGATTGAAACCCATAAAACTGTGTAGATCTTGAAATTAGCTTCGTTTCCCATCTGAGATCACCTCATTCCGATATCCGAGTCAAAAGTTATGGCCTTCGGAAGTTTACTACGTTCGAACTTCCTAGTTTCATGCCAACTCCCTATTGGACTTGCGATCGCTAAGAGTTCGGTCAACTTTTGACCCATCTGGACTTTCTCTATGTCAACTTTTCGTTGGACTTCTAATCACCAAGTATGGTCCTCCGTGACCCACTTAGATTTACCGTCTCATGCCAAGTGTCCGATCCTCCATGGCCCACTTGGACTTTCACCAGATGTCCTGTCATCCTTGAACCATTTGGATTTTCCATGCCTGGCTTCACTCACCAGGACTTTAACTTCTGCCTAGCTTCACTCACTAGGGCTTTCCAATTGCCTGGCTCCTCACCAGGATTTTCTCCTTTGCCAAGATCACACTTGGACTTTCAGTTGTCTGGCTCCTCACCAGGACTTCCCAAATGCCTGGTTCCTCACCAGGACTTTCTCATTTACTAAGATCACACTTGGACTTTCCAATTTGCCTAACCTTCAGTTAGGACTTCCATACGCCTAACCTCCAGTTAGGACTTCCACTACTTCCTAAACTCCAGTTAGGACTTCCACAATCAAGTCTCTTGTCATCCCTGACCTACTTGACTTGTATTCTCATCAACATGGTCAACCCTTTGACCATCTCCACAACCGGACGATTGCTTCAGCAATCTCCTTATATTGTCAAACATCAAAACTCAACTCCTGACTCAAGCTTGACTCAACTCAAGCTTAGTCAAACTTGACCAAGGGAAATTACCCCAACAATCTCCCCCTTTTTGATGTTTAACAATACCTCTAAGTTAATACCTCTAAGTCATGAATGAAGGTTTCATTCATTCTCTCCCTTTCCTAGAGGGCCAACTCTCTCTACTTGGGATGAAAGCCTAACTTAACATCCCATTCTCCCCCTTTGTTACACATCAAAAACTAAAAACAAACTCTTCTCCATAAGAGTTAACTCCACAATGAAGATCACATACCCTTCATTGTCTCCAAGGCCACCCTTGGGCTCCATTTCACTTTACAATGCTCATCCTATAGCATTCCTTCATTTCGCCAATGAAAACCCCATTCATTGAATCCGATGCTCCCCCTTGAGCAATAATCTTCTTCTCAATGCTCATCCAAGAGCATTTTTCACTCTACTAATGAAGATATTCAATCTTCATGTTCCCCAATACTCGATCCTGAGTATTAACCATCATGAAGGTTTAACCCCCTTCCAAGGTCCTTGAAATTAAATTTTCATGCATTCAAGGAGTAGCTCCCCTAAAAACATGGTCAAACTTCTATCATTGCACCAATAATGACTTAGGGTTCATAAATAATCAGGAAAACCAACCTCGAAGTTTTGAGGTTCAAAATTCAATAATGAAACTAAACATCAACCTAAACTTCACCTAAGTCTATATTAACCAAACCATGCTTGCTTTCATCATGAAAACTCCCCCTAAGTATATACAAATATACTCCAAAGGGTTAGAAATGGTTAATGACCCTTGAAAACCAAAACTTGAAGTTTTAAGGTTCCAAAATTCAGAATTGAAACTAAACCTTATCCTAAACTTCACTTTGGTTTCTCTTAACCAATCCATACTTGTTTTCAATAAAAAAAAACTCCCCCTAAATGTCTACAAATGTATTCCAAGGGGTGACTGGGAATGGTTATTGGGACTTGAAATGACTTAAAGTGCTGAAATCAGGATTTTCAGGCCAAAATCATACTTCCCAATCGATTGAAGTTGGGACTCAATCGATTGACATCACTTCAATCGATCCATTGATCGATTCCGTAAGCTACTGCTCACAGAAATACCCTCTGAATCGATCGACTGATCGATCCAGCCTGGGTCAATCGATCGTCTGATTGATTCACTACCCTTCTGTTTGTAGGAAATGACTTCCCAATCTATCAACTGATCGATCGAACTCATCCTAATCGATCGGCTGATCGATTGGGTTTCTGATTTCCTGAAATTCAATTTTAGCGAAATTCAGAAACTCTCCAAAAATTCTATAAAATTCTAAAAATCATGAAAATTCATGTAGACATTATTTAGGGTATACTTTATCAAGAAAAAATAGTTTTCTATGAAAATACTTCTTATTTTCAAAGATTGGCACACATTTGAAAACTTATAAAAACTTTAATGTTTTCTTCAAGTGTGTATCTAACTATTCAATGATGATCACTATCAAAAGATAGTCTTCGCCAAGGTTTTCCAAAAGCATTTTAAAATCATTTTCAAAACCAATATCCAATCATGTTCTTTAGGCTCAATGCACATGACTTGTACATTAGCTTTCCCAATGATTGGAAGTCACATGACTATATGCTTTGATGAACCTAAAACTCAACAAGATGCACTAAATCAACATCTTGAGTTTTGTTCACCATCCTAATATCTCACTTGTATCTAATGTGTACTAAAACACATACAAGTCACCTTATGATTCTTTGTGATATGTATATTTGGTTTTTGCCCTAACAAGGGATCATGCATATCTATCTAGGCATTATGAGACTTATGATCATCCACCTAGGATGTCATTTGGTATAATCCCACTTGTTGGGATATTTACCATTCTTAATAAATGTCTTTTGTCCTTAATTATAAGAAATTAACATAATGCATAATATTTTATGACATACATCAACAAGAAATCATTTTCAAAAGAAAATTTCCTATGGCTACATGATATATGTATGACATGACATGATATTTTTATATTTTTCATAATAATCATGAATGTAAAAATAAATATGATGTCATGATATATGATGGGCAAACAATCATGGCATTTTAGCATAAATAAATATACATAGATAATCTAAATATCCTTAATTCTTAGCTAAACCTTAAAATTAAGTCCTAGATTGCCCAATTTCATCAAGAAAGTGCCAAACCCAATTTTGACCTTTCTTTCTCCCTTTCTAAATTTGTGTCATTTTAAATTTAAATAAATTCCTCAAAGTATGACACATTTTACTCTTTCAAGGAGTAAATGAAATCAAATTAAGACTTAGATTCGCCTTTAACCTTCTAAGAAAATGTCAAAACCCCAACTTGGCATTTCTTTTCCTTTTCTAAATGTGTCAATTTAAATTAAGTTCAAATCCTTAAAGCTTGACATATATTACTTCTCTTAAGGATCAAACATTTAGATTGAGACTTAATTTTGCTCTTAATCCCTTAAGAACATACTAATATCTCAACTAGACATTTCTTATCCTTTTTTCAAGTGTACCAACTTACATTAAATGTGATTCCTTAAAGTTTGGCACAACTTACTCTTTCAAGGAGTAGTTAATTTTACTAAGGTTTAAATTGTCCCTTAGTCCATTTAGAGAACACCAAAATCTCAACTCAGTATCTCTTATGATTTTCCTTTAAGTGTACCAATGTTAACCTAATTTCAAATCCTCAAAACTTGGCACCTTTTTGCTCTTCAAGGCTTAATCGCATTTGATTAAAGCATGAGTTTTCTTTTAATTCCTTAAGAAAGTATCAAAATTCTAACTTGATTTTTCTTATACTTTTCTTAAGTGTGCCAATTTAGATTAAGTTCAACTCTTCAAATTTTGGCGCATATATTACTCTTTCAAAGAGTAACCCCCATAATCCTTTTCATTTTCAAGGTTAACAATAACCTTGAAAATGCTCTCAAGTGTCAACTTTAACAAGGTTGGGTTAACTACCCTTCCAATTTGAGTTGACACTCTCTAAACTCATCTAGGGTGTAGAGAATATGCTCTTAGGAACCCAAAACCTATTGCTGCTCCTTGGATACTCTAGGTCCTCACTAGGGATGACTTCCCTATATACCTTCCTAAGGACCTTTCTAAGCTTCTTAGAAGCCTTGGTCACTTCTACTAGGTCACTCCTAGGGAGAACTTCCCTTGTAACCTTCTTTGTGACTTTATTTGGCCTTTTTGGGGTCTTAGTCACCTTTACTAGGTCAACTCTAGGAATGGCCTCCCTTGTGACCTTCTTTGTGACTTTGTTAAACTTCTTAGAAGTTTTAGTCACATTGATCTTGTCAAGAGAGCCTTTAGGGATTCTTTCCCTAGTATCTTTGACTTGACCTCTAAACCTAGGGTTGGTCTCATAGCTATATGGAACTCTATGAAAGGAAGTAACATCCTTCTTGGCTTTAGGTTTGTATCCCAAACCTCTATAGTCATTGGATGACTCTTGTCTAGTTCTCCCTAGATTTTGCTCATTTTGACCCTTAAGTATGTTTTCCATTCTTGCTAGGATTCTTTCTAAATTATCAAGTCTTGTCCTCAAGACTTGGTTTTCCATCATTAAATCTATAGACTTGGATTTTTCTTGACCCCTATGAGCATTTCTATATCTAGGCATATATCTATAATCCTTAGAGTTATTACCTAAATTGTTATCTACCTTCCTAGCCTTAGGTGTGGTAGTTCTAACATGAGGAGGAATGTATTTTCCCTTAACACTATCATGCTTCCTACTTTCATGATAATTTGCATTAAAATGATAAGGATTATTTCTAACATGCATTTTATCATGACTAGGAGGAATTGCAGTATTAAAGGCTACCTTGGGTTTGCTCTTAAGAGCTCCCCCTTGATTTGTGCTTCCTCCTTTAACTTTAGTTGGCTTTTTCCCCTTAGGGCATTGACTCCTATAATATCCTCTTTGATTGCAAGAGAAGAACACAATGTGCTCCTTGCTTCTCTTTATTGTGGGGTTGGTCTCCTTGAGCTTTTCTTTGCCCTTTGTTACTACTTGACCCTTCTTCTTGACCAATTTGGGGCATTTGCTCTTGTAGTTCCCATGCTACCTACACTCAAAGCAAATGATATGATTTTTATCTCTAATAATTGAAATCTTTATACCTTTGCTTGTAGGGTTGATGCTTGATCCTCCATTTGATTCTTCTTGCAATTTAGAGATGACATCATCTTCTATTTCTTCCTCTTCACTTGAGGATGTGGACTCTTCCACTTCTTCGTCTCTTGAGGATGTGGAAGATCTCTCCTCTTCCACCTCTTCCTTCTCTTTCTCTTCAAATGTTGACTTCTCGTCAACATCGGATTGCATCTTTTCTTCCTCCTCTTCTTCGGATGTTGACCTCGTGTCAACATCGGATTGGTCCTTCTCTTCTTGGACCAATGAGCCCTTCTCCTTGGGCACTTCCACTCCTTGGACTTGTGTAGGGTTTTCATGATAAGCAATGATCTTTTTCCAGAGATCACTTGCATTTGTGGTTTCACCTACACTCAACAAAATATTAGAAGGTAGTAAATTATACAAAATTCTCGTTACCTCCTTGTCTGCCTCCGATTGCTCTCGTTGCTCTTCGATCCAATGCCGAGGTCGGAGATGTTTACCCTTCTTGTCCGTAGGAGCTTCAAATGGGTCACTCAAGACAACCCATTGATTCCAATCCATTTGGAACCATATCTCCAACCGCTTCCTCCAATAATTGAAGTCTTCTTTGTTATATGGAGGTGGAATTCGGATATCCCATCTGAGTGGTCCTTCGGACTCCATCTTTTTCTTCCTCTAGCTTCTTGCTCTCTTGGTGGTTAGTACGTAGAAGAGCGACCTCGCTCTGATACCAATTGTTATGACCAAAATGTAGCTATAGGGGGGTGAATAGCTCGTCGCGATCTCGTGCTTGTCGTTGCTTGCTTCTTGTGATGATGTGCAGCGGAAAATACAAGAAACAACACACTACAACGCTAACACGTAGATTTACTTGGTATCCACCTCAAGAAGAGGTGACTAGTCCAATGATCCACACACTCACACACCCTCCACTATGAAAACCCTCATTTACGGTAACTACCAAAGGCGGAGAAGCCTTACAAGCTCACAATACAATAATAAGAAAGAAAGAAGCAAAATACAAGTGAATCTTACAAGATTGCAATAAAACCCTAGATTCTTCTTCTTCTTGTTGTAACTCGCCTCTTGACTTGGACGTGCCTCCAAGAACCTTCAAGATCTGGCGATGAGAGTGTAGAAAATCGCTCTAAGCTGTAGCTGCAGTCGTGTGTCGAAGAGGATTGAAGAACTACTGAGAAAAACACTCGCCAACATCTTTATCTGCGCCAACGGTCAAATCCCAACCGATTAGATTGCTCCCAATCGATTGGGGAGGCTTTGGATCGATCGACCGATCGATCCAGAGCGCCTCTGTGCTCTTTGGAATCGCCCTGAATCGATTGCCTGATCGATTCAAGGCTTCTCGAGCGATTTTCAGCCCTCCAATCGATCAGTCGATCGATTGGAGGTTTCAATCGATCAACTGATCGATTCAGAAGCTTACTGTTCGCTCAGAAACTCTACCAATCGATTGGGGAAGTTTTGATCGATTACCCAATCGATCCAGAGCTTTTCTGCACAAACTTGTGTTAACCAATCAATTGAACCCCCCCCCCAATCGATTGGCCAATCGATTGAAACCCATAAAACTGTGTAGAGCTTGAAATTAGCTTCGTTTCCCATCCAAGATCACCTCATTCCGATATCTGAGTCAAAAGTTATGGCCTTCGGAAGTTTACTACGTCTGAACTTCCTAGTTCCATGCCAACTCTCTATTGGACTTACGACCGCTAAGAGTTCGGTCAACTTTTGACCCATCTGGACTTTCTCTTTACCAACTTTTCGTTGGACGTCTAATCACCAAGTATGGTCCTCCGTGACCTACTTAGATTTACCGTCTCATGCCAAGTGTCTGGTCCTCCATGACCCACTTGGACTTTCACCAGATGTCCTGTCATTCTTAAACCATCTGGATTTTCCGTGCTTGGCTTCATTCACCAGGACTTTAACTTCTGCCTAGCTTCACTCACTAGGACTTTCCAATTGCCTGGCTCATCACCAGGACTTTCTCCTTTGCCAAGATCACACTTGGACTTTCAGTTGCCTAGCTGCTCACTAGGACTTCCCAAATGTCTGGCTCCTCACCAGGACTTTCTCCTTTTCCAAGATCACACTTGGACTTTCCAATTTGCCTAACCTTTAGTTAGGACTTCCATACGCCTAACCTCCAGTTAAGACTTCCATCACTGCCTAAACTCCAGTTAGGACTTCCACAGTGAAGTCTCCTGTCATCCCTGACCTACTTGACTTGTATTCTCATCAACCTTGTCAACCCTTTGACCATCTCCACAACCGGACGATTGCTTCAGCAATCTCCTTATATTGTCAAACATCAAAACTTAACTCCTGACTCAAGCTTGACTCAACTCAAGCTTAGTCAAACTGGTCAAACTTGACCAAGGGAAATTGCCCCAACACCCTCTGCATACAATGTCATCCTGGGTCGAACGGCCTTAAATGAGTTTCGGGCGATCGTTTCAACCTTTTGGCAGAAGATAAAATTCCCTGTGGATGATCAAGTAGGGGAGGTTAGAGGAGACCAACTAGTGGCACTAAGTGTTATGTGGAAATAGTCAAGACAGAGGTCAATGTCACCCGAAAAGTTCAAAGAATAGAAGTCAATGTCATTTAGGAAAAGTCGTCCGCCTTGGTGTATGAAGAAAAGGAGGAAGTACAGATTCAAGCTAGTCGACCGGAAGTTGTTACTCACATAGTAGCAGATCTGGAACCTGAACTTAAAGCCAAGTTGATGCAATGTTTGACACGCAACAGTGATGTGTTCGCCTGGATGCCCAAGGAAGTGACAAGCATATCCCCTATAGTTATGGAACACATACTTCATGTATATCCTGATGTCCGGTCAGTCAAGCAAAGGAAGCAAGACTTTGGAGCCGATCAGAACAAGATCATTAAAGAAGAGGTGGATAAGCTACTGGAGGCAGGTTACATCCGAGAGATACAATTCCCCAGCTGGCTGGTCAATGTTGTCCTGGTCTCCAATCTCAGGAATAAATAGAGAGTATGCATCGACTTTCGGGATCTCAATAAAGTCTGCCCAAAAGATTATTATCCCTTGTCTCGCATTGACCAAGTAGTGGATTCTACTACTAGATGTGAGTTTATTTGTATGTTAGATGCTTATCAAGGGTACTGATCCTGTTCAAAAGTCGAAGAGATGGAAAGTTGGGGATGTAGCGCTCACGTTGACCTCCTATGGACTCCACGCGGACCTGCAACATAGACTACTTTAATGCCAAGCTAGGGAAAGAGTCTCTGACGTTGGCACTCTGACACTCAAGTTAGTTACCGGCGATGAAGAATGAAGCGGAGCAACAAAAAGATTGTAGCACAAATAGTAAATATCGCATACCTCCGTCGATGCTTAGACCCCTCTTTATATAGAGCTCCGGTAGCGCACATGCATGCTTTCCAAGGCGAGCATGCATCTCAAATCTTTTTTTGAAAAGACTTGTCAGTAAAGTGTTTCTAACACAGTATCTTAACAGACCGAGCATATCTCTGAAGTGACAATGGAAGTTTCCGCCGTACGATCTTCTGGCAGTTCATGCCTGGTGTTGACGGCACAAACTCCCAAAAGGATATAACTGGATATCAATGTACTATATCGCTAGGCGAAACGGGTTGGCAGCTCGACCGGCTATTCGCCGCTCTGGTGCCCGTCTGATCGGGCAAGAACCTCGATACTCCTTTTGGCTGCTGGACCGAAATTCCACTCTACCACTGTCGAGGCCTGCTATCAAGCCGAACAGAGTAGCTGCTCGATCGAAGTTGAACTCTGTCGACGTCAGGCTCTGTTGTATGATCAAGAGGGGTAGCCGCTCGGCTCGGCTTCTGCACGTCGTTTTCCCTTGAGCGTCGGTTGTTGGATTGTTCCCCATGTCGAAGGCGCCAGTGGGTCAGATCCTTATCTAGTCCAGTCGAAACATGCTTCATCCGACTAACCGATGTTATCCATTTATTGACCATTTTAATTTTGACTTCCTTTGATTTTCATCATGATAACATGGTGTGGCCTTTCTTCATCATCGTGAAAAGGAAAGGGATAATTTTGAAATTATATCAAAAGAAGGATACACAGAGAGAAAAAAGCTACAGTGTAAATCCAAAAAGACAGAGGGGAGAGAACTTAGCTCAATGAGGTACCGTGGCTACTCAACGATAACAGCGAGAAGGAAGTTGGCGATGGCGGTGGCAGATTGGAGTGAAGACGACAGTAGGCAGCGACAAGATCTCGAATGAGGTGTTGGGCGCTTGCCTTTGAGAGGATCCCAACAGCAAGGTTGCCTATGGCAGCGCGCGACTCTTAGGCAAATGCGAGCGGCAGCACGAAGGTCAGACGGCGTTCCTTCAAGGACCACGAGAACAAGCGAATGGCGACTGCAGCGACGACGGCAGCGACGCTATTATAGTAGAAACCCTCGACAGCAACAATGAGGAAGTTGAGGAAGCG
Organism: Zingiber officinale; assembly: GCF_018446385.1. Classification (NCBI taxonomy): domain Eukaryota; kingdom Viridiplantae; phylum Streptophyta; class Magnoliopsida; order Zingiberales; family Zingiberaceae; genus Zingiber; species Zingiber officinale. The sequence continues at coordinate 119,036,637 of NC_055988.1, forward strand.
GTGGCAGTGAAGGCGGCAGCCAATAAATGAGGAAGTTGCAACACAAGTTGCTATTACAGGGGGAAGAAGATGCTGGCAGGATCCGATGGCCTCAGCTAGCTTCGACAGGCTCCGGCAACGGCCTTGGCTAACTCCGACGGCTGTTGTTGTGTTGTTGAGGGACAGCACTTGCGGCCAAGGGCGACTGTGTAAGGAGGACTCTCTTCCTTTGTCCTTGCTATCCGGAGGCTGTGGCCCGAGGTCTGGCATCGGGAGGCGGCGCGGGCAAAGTTTGGAAGCGGCGGAAGAAAGGACTCCTTTTGTTCTTCGTGGGCGGCGAACGAGCTTGTGACAACTGACAACGGGTTAATCAAACGAAAAAGTCAAAAGGAAAACAGAACGACAATTTACGAAAGTGCACGTGAAAATCTAAATTTATTAAAAGGAATATACTATTTTAGTATTTACCAAAGAGTATATTTTTTTTAAAGCATTTACTATTTTACCCTCTTGATAATTTGACTTTTTCTACTGTTTTCCTTTTCTTCATGATATTTCTCTCACTTCTCTCTCTCCTCTATCGACAGAATATATGAATAACATTAGTTAATTTGTAATCACATTTTAATACATTTGAAGAAGCCAAAATAAATAATGGAAACCATATTTGGACTCCTTGCAATTTTAGAAATCCACAGGAAATGAAATTGGTGCAATCGGAGCTTTCTAGGTTGATCAGTGAGTTTCGGTCAAAACTCACTGATGGACCTAGAGAGCTCCGATGGCACTCATTTCAGTTTCTATGGATTTCTAAAATTACAAGGAGTTCAAATATGTTATCTATTATTTATTTCAACATATAAAATGGGCCTGATATGATTCCATATCAGACCCACGTTGGACCTTATTTGAGTCCATATCAGGTCAATGTGGGCTTTTTTGCCGATTCTTTGATTTTGCTTGTTAACATCTATAAAAAATCAAAATAAATAATGGATATCATATTTGAACTCCTTACAATTTTAGAAATTCATAGAAACTGAAAATGGGTGCAATCGGAGCTCTCTAGGTCCATCAGTGGGTTTTGACCGAAACCCACTGATCTATCTAGAAAGCTCCGATTGCACTCATTTCAGTTTCTATGAATTTCTAAAATTACAAAGAGTTCAAATATGGTGTCCATTATTATTTTTGGCACTCCTAGTGGTAGACTAAAGGTTTTAAAAATCCCTATATCTCTCTTTCTTTTTTTTTCTTTTTTTTTTTGTTTAGGCTTGATATGAAGAGATATCATGCCCACGTTGGGCCTGATATCTCTTCATATCAGGCCCAATGTGAGCTTGATATGAGAGATATCAGGCCTAGTAACAACAAAAAATAAAAAATAAAAAGAAATAAAGAGAGATTTAGGATTTTCAAAACATCTGGTCCACCACTAGGAGTGCCAAAAATAATAATGGACATCATATTTTAAGTCCTTGTAATTTTAGAAATTCATAGAATAAATGGCGAGACTTTACAGGTCGATTAGTGAGTTTGGTCAAACCCACCAATGGACGCAGAGCTGATCGCACCCATTTCGGATTTCTAAAATCAAGGAGTTCAAATATGATGTCCATTATTTATTTTGACTTTTATAGATGTTAACAAGGAAAATCAAAGAATCGACAAAAGCCCACATTGGGCCCGATATGGACTCAACATCGGGCCCGATATGGAATGATATCAGGCCCATGCTACAGGCCCAACGTGGACTTTTATGTCGATTCTTTGATTTTGCTTGTTAACATCTATAAAACCAAAATAAATAATGGACACTATTTGAACTCCTTGCGATTTTAGAAATCCATGACTGAAATGGTGCTATCTAGGTCCATTAGTGGGTTTTGGCCGAAACCCACCGATCGACCTGAAAGCTCCGATCAGACTTGTGGATTTCTAAAATTACAAGGAGTTAAAATATGGTTTTCGACATTCCTAGTGGTGGACAGAGGTTTTGAAAACCCTAAATATCTCTTTATTTCTTTTTTATTTTTTTTATTTTTTTGTTACTGATTGCACATGTATGGTCCTGATATGGGGAGATATCAGGCCCACATTGGGCCTGATATGAAGAGATATCAGGCCCAATGTGGGCATGATATCTCTTCATATCAGGGCATAAACAAAAAAAAAAGGAAAAAAAAAAGAAAGAGAGATTTAGGGTTTTTCAAAACCTCTGGTCCACCACTAGGAGTGTCAAAAATAATAATGGACGCCATATTTTAACTCTTTGTAATTTTAGAAATTCATAGAAACTGAAATGTGTGCAATCGGAGCTTTCTAGATCGAACAGTGGGTTTCGGTCAAAACCCACTGATGAACCTAGAGAGCTCCGATTGCATCCATTTCAGTTTCTTTGGATTTCTAAAATTGCAAGGAGTTCAAATATGGTGTTCATTATTTATTTTGATTTTTTTATAGACGTTAACAAGTAAAATCGAAGAATCGGCAAAAAAACCCACATTGGGCCTGATATGGACTCAAATCAGGCCCAACGTAGGCCTGATATGGAATGATATCAGGCTCACGTTGGGCCTGATATGATTCCATATCAGGTCCAACGTGGCCTTTTATGCCGATTCTTTGATTTTGCTTGTTAACATCTATAAAAAAAGCTAAAATAAATAATGTACACCATATTTGAACTCTTTGTAATTTTAGAAATCCATAGAAACTGAAATGAGTGCAATCGGAGCTCTCTAGGTCCATCAGTGGATTTTGACCAAAACTCACTGATCGACCTAGAAAGCTCCGATTGCACCCATTTCATTTCCTGTGGATTTCTAAAATTGCAAGGAGTCCAAATATGGTGTCCATTATTTATTTTGAGTTTTTCAAATGTATTAAAATGTGATTAAAAATTGACTAATGTTATTTCTATATTCTGCCGACAGAGGAGAGAGAGAAGTGAGAGAAATATAATAAAGAAAAGAAAAACAGTAGAAAAAATCAAATTATCAGGAGGGTAAAATAGGAAATGCTTTAAAAAAAGTACGCTCTTTGATAAATATCAAAATAGTATATACCTTTTGATAAATTTAGATTTTTAAATACACTTTTTTTTTTCTTTTTTTTTTTTTTTTAATGGTCGAAAACAGAAAGAATAAAAACTTGTGAGCGGCGGAAAGAGACAAAAGAAGAGGCAGTAGCAGAGAAGGGAAAGAGGAGAGAGAACGGGTTAATCAAAAGAAAAAGTCAAAAAGAAATTATTTATTCCTGGCATCCCAGCGGAGATTTTTTTTAAAGGTTTTTTATATTTCTTTTTCCACCCCATTTCTGATCTATTTCTTACTTATGTGATCGGCCACAAAAAATCTTCGTTTACCCTATAGGCGTTGGAGATACCCTTAGTCACCACAGCTGCCCTTCGTCGAACACTAGGGTTATAAATAACTTAAGCGCTTGTGAACAAATTTAATATTTAACTTAGTGAAATTTTATTTATATTCATTTAATATATATAAAATTAATTAAATAAATAATTATGAACAACTCGTTAAATTAAATAATAAATTTGAACACATATATATTTAACTTTTAATATTCATAAATAATGTTCGTGAATAACTTTCTAAATAATATTAACTAACCATATTGATTAATAAAATTTTTATCAATATATTAATAAATAATAAAATAAAATAAAATAAAAAAATAAATAATTTTGAATTATCAAACTCAATAATTAATCAAATTTTAAACAATCAAACCAACTTAAATTTAAAGTTCGATAACATCTAAACGAATCAATCTCAAACTTATAAAAAATAAATTAAACAAGATCGAATAATCATTTTAAAAGTTTGGTTCATTTTAAATTAGGTTCGACTCAATTATCTTATTAAATAAATATGAACAACTCAAATCTCAACTCGGCTCGATTTATTTATAGCCTTATCGAATACTATGGCATTGACACTCCATCAAGAGTTATTGAAATTTTGGTGTGCATGAGTCCGAGTAGATTTAAATTTATCATTTTTGGAGCCAGTAATTTATCATTAAGTCTATTACCATTTTTATTTTTTATCCTGCTAATTTTATATTTTTTTTAATATTGATTAAATATTATTTTATCATATTTAAATTTTGTATTATTTTAAAATTTTAATGCAATAAAATAAATTGAACTGAATTACTAAATTACAACCTGATTTTTTTTCGGTAGACATACGTGTTAATAAAGTAATTGAATTTAAATGAGGATCAGGTTTCCTTCAATAATTAAATTTAAAATAGAACAGAATTCTATATGCGTAGATTCGATTTAGTCGTATGGAACGTTAATGTTTTTTAACGAGTCAGGATTATATAACGGTAAATAATATCTGTTATCACTACTCTTCCCACGCGGACTCACACGAAGCCACCGCTGTTGCTGCTTTGCATCCAAGTTATCCAACATATCACCGCGATGGTCAAATTAAAGGTCAGAATTCAGTAATATTTTATGGACATTATGTAAGATTGTTTAGTTTTGATTAACAGTTAAATGATATTTATGTTGGATAGCCTCAAGCATTTTGTAGCATTGAAACACCTATCCATATCTGTTCAATTAAGGGAAAATTGGAAAATAAATACATGGTCTTAGTATATTCATGTTGTTGGCTCGATTTAGTACCTAGGAGTGTATTTTGGATTAGCAAGGGAATAAAAGGTTGTTTGTTAGCAGTATGAATTAAGTTTTATAACTAGGGTTATGTAGAGATAGGTACCTCAAGACTGGATCTATCAACTCTGAAGTTTATTTTTTTTTTTTTGTTAATATCGTAATTAGAAATTTATCTTAATTTTTTTTCCTACAATATTTTTATATTTATATTTCTAAATATCATTGATGGGAGAACATTAACTTTTAGATCCTCAATCCTACTTGCTACTTGTATATTTGACATGGATAAATCTATAATTGAACTCATTGCATATTCTTTGTGCATACATATAAATATATGTAAAAATAGATTCTACATATGTAGCTATAGCTTATTTGTAAAAAAAACATAGAACATTAAAATAATGAAATGAGTTTTATTTGAAAGTAAACCATTGAGGGGTTAAATAACTCATATTTTTTCATGTTATATATATGTGGGTGATTATATGGGAATTAACATAAGAAAAGTTTGATTTCATTAGGTAAAAATTGATAGTGTTATTTCTTAGCTAAAACCTATCTTTAGACTGGATTACCCTTCATGCTACTTGTTAACTTTTGTACACCTTGAACTAAAGATCATATCCTAATATACAATTGGGTTTACATAATCATTATAAAAAGATTAAATTAGGTCAATTCCTTAGACTAACCGATAAAATGTAAATCCAAAATAAAATGCTTATGGTATAAAGATTTAAAGTGAAACAACAATGATTATAAATGGAGGAGAATATAAATACTATAGAGTGAATTGAGCATAACTTTTTATAAGAGTACTTGATTGCCTACATGATGAAGTTGTGGCATCATTATGTCACTTGCACACCGCTATTTATTTACACGATGACGCTAAATCATTGTATTTAACTAGTGAGTGATTTAGCACATATGTTAGATGACACCACTTTACATTGAGAATTTGACTTTTGTGATTAACTTAGTAGGTTTATTGGTGTTTATTGGTGATGATTAAAATGTTTCGATTAAAGATATATTAAAATGTGATAAATAAGTGGAAACAAAAATAAAATTTTGACTATATATAAAACTAAAAACCAACTTTAAATTTATACACGTCTTTTTTGATTTATCTATCTAGCAATTTGTGCTCGATATTGATTTTGCCTTAGTCTCCAGATTTATAGACAAAGGTTGATTTTAAAGTCATAATTGGGTTCGGTTAGTGTACAAAGACATGTTAATTTGGAAGTCATTGTTGTTGTTTTTTTTTGGATAAGTAAAATTGTATAGCACGAATCATATTAAAAAAAAATGGTCTTTAGGAGTTCCTCAAATTTGACAAAGTATCAAATTAGAGAAAACACCCAAGGGCTAGTATACATGAATTTACATACATGAAGATTCTTTCAATATCTAATTGTCCCTCACTAAAGAAACTTCTATTTCGATTCTTCCAATCAAAATAAAGCAAGATGGTGAGCCTTTGTCAGCATTCAGCTTCCACGGTAATATCTTCCAAAGACTCTCAACGTCCGTCATTATGGAGTCGATCTCTGATTCTCCTCCATAATTCAGCTTATTCAACTCAAGTACACAAATCCATTTGTTCTTTCATGCTTATGCATGAATGATCCTATCTGATCCCGTCCGAAGGCTGAGTCGGACGGAGGCTGATCGCGGTGGCCTGGTTGTTGACGAAAGGTCGTAGGCGATCCGGCTCCCACGGGTGGCTGACGCTGCTGCAGGACCTTGCGCACACTCAGACAATCCCCCCTTCACGTTAGAGACCAAAAACCCAGGGAAAAAGTCCCCGGATCAGGCCCTCCGACGCTCAAGTCAGGTCCCTTTTCCCCAGAAGAAACAGAGAGAGACGAAAAATGAAAAGTTGTGAAAGGAAAAAATGACGAGAGTGTGCGTACCCGCGTACGAGGAATCTCCTCCTTTTTATGCACCCGCCTTGCTTCCAGAACCTGCCAACCTGTTAGAAAACATTAGACGCTGGTCTTTGTCGTATATCCCCGACACCTGTCGTGCTGCTATTGGTCCGGAAGGCATCTTCTTGTTTAGGAACCTTCGCCTTTACACAGGGGTTTTGTCTCGTAGTGAAGGGCATCTGTCAGGCTGCCATTGGTTATGAGAGCATCCTCTCGCTTAGGAACCTCCGCCTCCGCACATCTCCCTGGTATGCAATGATTACTCTTGACGAATAGTTGTGATCCTCCGACTCCTGCACAGCTTAGCTCGTTCTATTTATCGCGGTCTGTACCTACCTCACACCCCTCGACCAGATCTCGCCTCTATGCGTTACTTGTTAGTCGGACTAACCCTGAACAACCCTGTCGATCACGGTCTGTATTCTGTACCCTGTATTTGCCGACCCTTGACTGTAAGCCCGTAGATCGGGATGTCTTCACACAGCCCTGTCGCTTCCGATCTGTGACTGGTGACTTGCACTTCCGGATCTTCGAGTCGCAGACCTGCATACCGAGCTGTCTCTACACAGCTCTGCCGCGTCCGACCTGTGATTTGTGACTTGCACTCCTGGATCTTCGAGTCGCAGACCTGCATACCGAGCCGTCTCTACGCGGCTCTGCCGCGTCCGACCTGTGATTTGTGGCTTGCACTTCCGGGCCTTCGAGTCGCAGACCTGCAAACCGAGCCGTCTCTACACAGCTCTGCCGCGTCCGACCTGTGATTTGTGGCTTGCACTTCTGGATCTTCGAGTCGCAGACCTGCATACCGAGCCGTCTCTACGCGGCTCTGCCGCGTCCGACCTGTGATTTGTGGCTTGCACTTCCGGGCCTTCGAGTCGCAGACCAGGATACCGAGCCGTCTCTACACAGCTCTGCCGCGTCCGACCTGTGATTTGTGGTTTGCACTTCCGGGCCTTCGAGTCGCAGACCTGCATACCGAGCCGTCTCTACACAGCTCTGCCGCGTCCGACCTGTGATTTGTATCCTGTCCCTCGACCATAGGCCTGCAGTTTGAGCTGCCTCGGCCCAGCTTTGCCGATCCCGACCTGTACCCCAGGTTCCGCTCGCCGACTTCCTTTGTTTTCCCGCGGCCTCGCCTGCTTGAACAACCAGTCTGCCTGACCTCTGCCTATTCCATAGGCTAGCCTTTTGACTGCCTAGTCAGCTTGACTATTGACCGCCACGTCCTCTTGACTTTTCACCGCTATATGGCCGTGACCTTTCTCACCCTTTCCTCCTGGGCCCCTCCAATGCTAACCGTATCACTATCCCTTCCTGATTACATTGTTATATCAATTGATTCATTATTTTGGTTGTCTTGCAAATCCTTGAATACGGCTGCAATAGATTGTCTACTTTCTTTATATGATTGTTCAAAATTATTTTGGAAGCTCAGAATTGAAAAGTTGAAAAGAAGAAAAAAAAATTTTAAATGTTTATTTTAGCTGATTGAAGCTCAATTATTTTCTCCCATAATTTTAACTTCTAAAAGCAGCACTTTCCAACTAACATTATCATCGTGTAATTGTTATGACAAACAAGGGGAATTATTTCAAATAAAATCCCTAGATAATCCTCCTCTAACTATATATAAGTGTTATTGAATAAGATATATTACTAGTAGGTCAATTATCCATACATATTTATAGATAGACTCTTTACGCATTTAAGCTTCTAACGCTCCAACTCAACTAGTTACCAACATATTTAGCTCTACATCATCTTAACAATTTGATTAACAAATTTGCTAATTGATTGTGAGAACGATTTGTCTTCTCAAAGAACATGGTATTTGAGCTATATCCATTGCAGTTTGATTGTCATAGTAAAGCTTTATCATAATTCAGATTCTAGATCTTTCAGTTTTAGTGCACTTTAGCTTTGATTAATTGTCCAGTCCTCTGATGTTTTCCCTTTATAGATCACTGATATGCATTTGAAGGAACAAGATAGGTTTCGAGAAGATATTTCAGGTAATATTACTCTTCTGAACTTAGTCTATCAGCTATAGCTGTATCTGACGTGTCTACAAAAGTGGATTCCATTTTCTTAAAAGCAGACAGATAAATTATTATTTACTTTGTTTTTTTTTTGCTAAAACTCACTATTATGGCCTTAAGTATTTGGAATCATAGGACCATGAGGTAGCTCATCTTTGTTCCTGAAGGAATGCATTTCATATATCTCTGTCTCCACAGACGACACACACCTCTGCAGGTCACAAATCTGGGTGCTAACACTCAATTCTTAAACAAACACACACACAGACAAGGAAATTTGTACTTATTTTTGTTTCATGTAGTTCGAAATTAATATAATTAATGTTGTATGGTCTGCTTTTACTTGGCATTTTGCAGTACAGCTGCAATGGATTGTCTTGGATTTTCGCTCATCTAGTCAAGTCATGTTTTTTTTTCTTTTTCTTTTTCTAATTCAAAACGTTTTTCTTGATTTTCCTCCACCGTGCTCCTAAGATATCAGATTTTTAGCATGCTATTTTTTGGCTAGGAAAATGATCAATCACTTTTTTAAAAATGCTTTCGTTGAAGCAAATTGCATATCTATACAGATGATGAGAGATGAGTTAACAGGAAGTGGAAAAGTTTATCTTGTTTATCCAGTAATCACAGGGTCTGAGCAATTGTCCATGCTTCGAGCTGCCACTGCTGAATTTAAGCCAATATCAGAAAGGTTTAAAGGTTACCAATGTGGCTTGCTACATGGGCGCATGACGGGTGATCAAAAAGCTGATGCACTGAGACAATTTAGATATGGAGAAACTCTGTATACTCCTTGCCACACAAGTATCGAGATTGGTGTTGATATCCCAGACGCTTCTTTGATGGTGGTTATGAATGCTGAGAAGTTTGGAATCGCTCAGTTGCATTAGCTTAGAGGACGAGTTGGGAGAGGAGAAAGGAAATCTAAATACATCTTCTTGTCTTCTACTTCTGGTGCTCTGGATCGTTTGAAAGTTTTTGAAAGATCATCGGATGGATTTTACCTGACAAACCTGACCTTCTACTTCGAGGACTTGGTAACCTGCTTGGTAAGAAGCAATCAGGGTCACATTCCAGATTTTCCAATTGCTAGGCAGGAGATCGATGGATTACAGCAAGCTCAACTTGCTACTTTAGTAATAATTTCCTTTCTCTTTCCAAGTTTATCTATGTTTATAGAACAAACACAGTTTAACTGATGCTCCTACTTCTAGTTTCTGAAAGCCGTTTTTTTTCTAGTTACATAATGTTCTGGGGGCAAGCAATGATCTTCAGCTTTTTCTCAAGTTGCGAACAGAACTTAGCATGAGGCAACCACTGTACATTTTTGGTGATTGAACTTTCATTTCCTAAATGTAAAGAATGAAACATACTCGATGAAACCCTAATGGCACGCGAATTTCTACTTCGTCTCAAGTCTCAGTAGTAGTAGAAGAGCCGAGGCCTTCATTTTTTTCTCCTGCTGGACTTCGGTTCGACTGATGATTCCTTGTATTCTTGCGACGAGACTCTATCGCATTAAAGAGCATGCCATAAAGGGCCTCTGTTGGTGTTCTTTTGGTGTTGCTTGAATGGTTCCCTCTGGCAACGCCGAACATCGATGGAAAATAATAAGAATGAAGCAAAATATTATTTGCAAATATTTATGACTCGTATCTTTCGTTTAAATGGAAGAGAAAAAAAAAACCTAATAGTTTGTTTTCTTTATCAATGGAATCTAAAGGAATTGTTCAGCTTAATTCATATGCCGACATAATCTTCTCACCCTGCATGACTCGTCTACTCGACTAGTTTAGTTGAACTGTATCATCACTCGCCTCTTACCTAATTTGACTAGGTCATTTATTTTGAAATGCTCGCTTTTCAAAAAAAAAAACTTTTAAAATAAAGGAAGAACAAGTATTTAGTGATCAGTAATAGGTTAATAATTGAATTGTTTAAATTGAAATCGAATCAATTCAAATTTTTTTTAAGACTTAATTGAATGGAATAAATTTTTATTTAAAAATTAAATAAATTGTGCCGATAAAATATTAATTAAATCAATCAAAAATTAAAATAATTAAATTTTTAGTTAAATCAGGATAAGAAGGGGAGGAGAGTAATGAATTATGAAATTAAATATTTTAAACCTTGGTTTTTAACATCAAGACTGAATCGATTTACTGAAATAATTGAAAAAATGAATTTTTGAATTGCGATCAATTAATTTAATTTAACTGACTGTTTATTTTTAATTTGATTTAAACAATTTAATTAAATTTAGATTTTCTAACATTTTGTGTTTTGAAAAATATGTTTGATTTGTATTTTCTCCTTTCTAGAAGAAGAAAGAGCATGTTATTGGAAAAGTATTAAGGTCGCGGGGTCAAAACTCAAGATAGTCAGGGAATAAATTTTTAGTTTCTACGTAACTCATCCCACCTGCTACATGCTCACTTAGGATCCTATGATTTATCTCCCTTATGATGATTTTGGGTCAGGTGCGACAGGAGTGCTGATCAAAGGTTATGAAATTTTCACGATGTACAATATATTCTTAATATATGATTTAGTGCGTCCGATTGACACTGACACTGGGACACGACCTACTTTCAGGACATAGGATCTCATCTGTTGAACGATCGCACAAAACAAAACCTCCCGTGCCCTACTTTCCCTTTCGCCGCTCCTCCCCTCCCGCCGCGCTGTCGCTCCTCCTTCGCCCACCGTTGCTCACGCGCCGCCGCTCCTCCCCTTTCGCCGCGCGCAGTCCCGACATTGCCGCCGTGTGTTCTCACCGCCGCCGCAGCCGTTTTCTGGTCCCACCAGTGATTTCGCAGCGTCTTCCTCTCGGTCGTGAACAGAGTTCGCCGGCTGCCGCATCGTTCCCTCTGACGGTATCGTTCCCTCTGACAGCATTTTTTCATAGTACACCCCTTTAATCCCATGCCTTCTTCCTTAATATTAGTAGTTTCGGACAATAGGACTATGGTGGAGCTGTAGAGAGCATTCGTGCTTTATGATCAGTTGCAGATTCACAATACCTTCTTATTGATTATGGTGGAGCTCCAAGCATTTTTTACTTTATGATCAGATAATGATCTTTCTTATCTATTGGAAGAGATGGCCAAAAGAAAGGTGTCAATAAGGATAATTTGTTTATGGAAGACTCTTCTGATGATATGCTCATGTCTGGAGTTGAAGGTGATTTTAGTGATCAAGAGCCGATTCCAATTGATCCAAGCCAAACAGCTCAGATGTTGCAAGCCATATGTGGAATGATTATGTGGAGCAGCATCCATAATTAACTTTGTATTTTCGTTTAATATATATGAACATGTGAAACTAAAAACAATATGTTATAGCATATTTGCCCTTAATATTTTGCTTACCATTTTCCATATTAACATACCAAACGCATTTTCCAGGTTTCTTTTCTATAAAAATAGAAATACAGCATATCATACCAAACACATTTTCTGTTTTCTAAAAACTATATTAGAAAATACAAAAATAGAAATAGAAAATGAGAAGTAGAAAATAGAAAATGAAAATAGAAAATGAAAATAGAAAACAATCAAACCAAACGCTCTCTTAGTTTTTAGTTCACTATAAAATGTAAGTCCAGTTCTGTGATTCCAAACATTGTGTATTAAGTCTATTGACTTGCACCTACTTCATTATGAATTTCATGTTCATATTCGTGCCGAGTATGGACAGGTCTAACTGGATATATGTTTCTCTAAGGAGATAGTTAAAGTCACATGCAAGATAGTTTGTTAGTATTTGGACTATGCAGTTGAAACAATCAAGGTTAAGTTGCCTCTTGTGGAATTATTTTCATAGTTTAACTTGTTTGAAATGTTTGTTATCTCTAATGCTTTAGTTGTTAGCTTAGGAAAATGAATCATGCCCTATTTTGAAAAGGAATGTATTCCTCATTATGTATGGGGAGTAAATAAAATGCCCTTGTGATCCTAATCCAATTATATCTCGTTCAATTATTTTAAAAAATGGCTTTCATGTTTTGTTCAAGTAAAGCATTTTGGTGAAAAGATATGTGCATTTGGAGAGCTAGAACAATGTGCATTTACCTGAAGTTTACATCTATAGTGTTGTTATAATTAGTTGTTTTTTGTGGGGATGACGGATCTTCTCCGTGACAACCACTCACTCCGTAGTTCATTGCTTCTGTGTTTCTTCTCCCACATGTGTAGCATCATATTCTCCTATTTCCTATTGTCTTTTTTTTCTAGACAAGAGAGAGAATGGCATTGAGGCGTCCATTGGGATTGTCAAATGGGGAGTTGATGCGATCAGACTGCAAGCCTTGCACACGTTTGATGCGACACACAGCTGGCATCTTCAGTGTTGGTGGTGCCCTTTCATTTTGGATCCTTTGTCGTATCCACTACGGTATTTTCCCTCATCCTCTTGCACCTCTTGTGGGTTTATTCTTTAGTTCGTCAGCCTAGTGAATATCAAAGTAAATGGTAAATTACTAATATCAGTTGCTTTCTAACTTCCATGTTATTGGTGACATGGTGGAAAACATTTCTTTTCCTTCAATGGAACAATTAGGTTTTCTGATCATTGAAGGATTAGGCTCAGTGAAATCTGGACTATGCTTTCTCAATTGAAATGTTTCTGTCTTTGCCCAAGAACAAAATTAGACCAACAGGATTTTCTCCAAACTAGACCATAATGTAGTCGCTATGATATAATTCTAGGATCGAAAGTGGCGACTATAGGAAGGGGGTGAATAGTCCTAATTAAAAAGTTAGATTATGTAATTATAGGTGAGAGTGAGAGTTATGCTGTATTTAGGTATAGATTTATGGGTCTAAGAGTTTCATTCTCTCCCTCAACATTTCTACTTCCAACGTGCCCCTTCAAGTCTAACGTCAATAGAAGTGAGGACTTTGATAACCAGGTTACATCAACCCAATCTAAAATGTCAAGACACTGAGATTTTTGTTTTTAAACATATTTAATAAACCTCACTTAGCAATGTGATTCCTCAAAGCTTTTTTTTTCTTCTAAATTTCTATCAGTCGGTCCGATTTTTACTTGTTTCATTCTTTAACTATGCTTCTCTTTGCTTTTTATTTGGGCAAAAGTGAAAAGGGTGTCCCTTTTTTCCAAATCCTCAAAAGGGCGTTCCACTTTGTTTTTTTTTAATCAAAAAGGCACCTCATCCTTGTAAAATAGCATAATTGTCCTCCAGTACTACAAGTACTACAACTGAGTTGCGCAGTTGTAGCAGTTATGGTTTCGTAACTATTACATCCGAGCTACCAACGTGAATGTTAAATCTTAAACATTGAAAGACCATAATTTTTGACATGGGTTGAACTATGGGACGCACAATATATCAAATCGAAGCTCGTTCAGAGATCTACAACTAGTTACGGGTGGAACCTGTCACGATCCTATTTCAGCCTCAAAAAAATGTTGTTTAAATCTTTTTAGGAAGCTCCGAACAATTTTAGTCTTAAATTTTTCCCCATGTTGTAGCATCTACAAAACCTTGGTTGCTATGGTTTTAGAGTTGCTACAACATGTTCGACCAATTCGGGATTTAGGCGGAAGATATAGGCAGGATAATAATGAGACATTACTGAACATTTGTATCATTTTAAAAGAAGTGGGATGCTCTTTGATAAAAAATCAAAGTGGGGCGTCCATTTGATCATTCGGGAAAAAAAAAGAGCGCCCTTTTTATTTTTGTCCATTTTATTTTATGTTTTCATTGATATCGAAGTGTATGAATTTTTTTTTCCACTCATATCCTTCACCTTATAAATTTAATCATGAACCATGATGATCTTCAGAGGATTACTTTTCTAGTACAAAGTAAGCAATTAACACTTCAGGTTGTTCCTTATTTCTATATTGTAGAACACAATAAGCATCTGCTGTGTGCTTTTCCTATAAGAAAATAAGCTTGATTACTCACGCTAGCGATTCTTAAGACTTCTTATTGATCTTTTTGTCCCGCTTGTTATTTAGATAATAAAGATCATATTGTTAATATTACTATAAACATCTTGAACTTTGTTGTACCTGTGCAGGACCACGGATAACCATCCCACGAACTCTTCGGTGGGCTTCATGCGGTGCAATAGCGGCGAGATCCTCGTCTGCTTTGCTCGTTCGGCTCTTTAGTCCAGAATGTGAACCTCAAAACATTGCTGCTGTTCAACTCCCTAAGTGAGCTTTCGACTTCTCCGGCGGAATGTCTTATATCCTTAAAATTAAGGACATGCAAATTGAAATCCAGAATTTTCAAACTGAATTTTAAATAAATGATTGTCAATTGTGGTGTAATATTTAGACGGTGACTCCCAGATGCAAATTGAACTTCAAGTCGAATGTATGCTGAGCTTTGCAGTCCTGGAAATAACTTAATCGACGATCCTTATGCTCCTACCAAAAAGGGATCTTTAAAGCACACAAATGGAAGCATTCACAAAATGTTAGATCTGTTGCAACATCATTTAAAAAAGAAGAAAAAAAATGGCCTCTTTGGGATTGGTCTCATTCGAAACAGGCTTACGCCGTGTTTCATTCAGAGCAGTTGCTTTCAAACGTTCATGAGAAAGAGTTTGGTTTCCGGTTTTATTTACTTTGGCTCATTATATATATAATCATTAAATTGAACAATTATAACTCATTAATATTTATGAATAAAATTATAAATTATTCATAAATAAATAGAAGTGTGGTGTTTTAAGAATTTATTTACATTGACGATATATATATATATATATATATATAAATAGAAGTGTGGTGTTTTAAGAATTTATTTACATTGACGATATATATATATATATATATATATATATATATATTATAACTCATTAATATTTATGAATAAAATTATAAATTATTCATAAATAAATAGAAGTGTGGTGTTTTAAGAATTTATTTACATTGACTATATATATATATATATATATATATGAATGAATAAGTTGAATATCTAGACGTTTAGCTGAATAATATTTATGAATAAAATTATGAATTATTCGTGAATAAAAATACATGTGATGATAAGAATGTGATTGTCCCTTCGGATGGGTTTAGTGGCTAGCGTATGAGGTTTGGGGTTTGAATCTTGACAAAGTCGAGGTAAATGCCTTATGTATTAGTTATTATTCCAAAGGCTAGTAGCCGTCCGTGATTTACCTCCTTCGTGCTGGTCATGAGACGGGTTGACGGGGGCACTGGGGGGGCGAACATATTTGCCTTTTGCCATCATAAATAAGAATGTGATTTGTCCTCTCGGGATGGTACGGTGGTTAAGACATGAGGTGTTATCATATGAGGTTTTGAGGTCAAAACTCGGCATGTCTGAACATACATCTCCCCAATGTCTTGCCACCTGCACTAATGGCTAATAGTCACCCGTAATTTACCTCCTTTGTGTTAGCTTAGGGACGGGTCGGTGGGGGTACTGGGGCAATCGAATCATCTTTTGCCACATGAATAAGAATGTGATTTGCTTTTAGTGGTTGATGCAGTTGGTACTTACATGAGCAATTATTCTAATGATTGATGCAGTTGGTACTTAAATGAGCAATTATTCTAATAGATCTTGAGATCAATTTTTAAAGGATGTAAAATACTTCATTAGATGTCTGACCTCCCACGTGCAAATGACCGTTATATTAGAACAAATACCTCCTATGAGTTACTATTTTTAGAGTGTGAGACTTTTCTGGAGGGTGGCTAAGGTAATGACTAAGATTATGAAATTATTAAGATTATGAAATTATTATATGTCAGAGTTTGGTGGGATGGTAAAAGGTAAGATATATTTCTATAACTAGTGTGATCGTGCACACGCGTTACGTGTGCAATATAAGAATATATAAATTATTTGGATATTTGAAAATCTGAATTATTCAAAACTAAGAATTAATTATTTCGGTAAGATTCGTCAGACCCATGCAATAGTGCAATAATGAGGGTGACGGGTGACGCTAGAGAATCCGCAAGGGTGACGGGTGACGCGAGAGAATCTCAGCAATAAACTAGGGCTTCCCTATGCAAAAAAAAATTATTTTATTTTAATTTAATATTAAATACTTATCTTAGTAAAAGAAACTAAGAAAAATATATTTTTTAATATCATCGACCTAAAATATTTATAGAAGTTTTTTTGATCATAGTGTCGTCAATTCTAATATATGGGACTAAAGAAATCTATAATTTTTTATATAAAACAACCAGAGAAAATTAATGATGAGAAAAATTATAATAATACGTCATAGCTGAGTCTCGAACTCTAGATCACTGATTGTTTCGCTTGTGAAATTACTAATAAACCTTTGAATTATTTTTAGTGTGAATAGAAAAAAGAACATTAACATAAATTCATTTTAGGTTTCACCAAAGTTAGTTAGTAAAGAGGAGAGATTTTTAATAAAATAGTAAGATAATCAAGGTTCAATTCTCGTGCAAGATATATTTAGGATGATTAAATTACTACTGAAGCTGAGGTACACATCAAACATCAAGATTGATCGTGCTTTCTAAATTTACATGATTAGAGGAATTTGAGGTCTGACTGTAGACCGTAGATTAGCCTTGTTAATAGATCTAGATACTGATATCCAAAAATGAATAAGATTATGAATTATTTATGATAAAGACATGTTCAATTTATTATTGTTAATGAACCATATTGTGAACAATAAAATTCGTAAATTATATTTATCAATAATATTTTTATTATTTTTATTTTAAAATAAATAAATAAATAAATTTATATTATAATTTAATGACGAATCTAATAAATTTAAAATTATAAATATTTTAAACAATTAAATAATTTTAAATTAAGAATTCCATATTATTTAAACCAATCCGTTCAAGTCTGAACTAAGTTCAAACTTATATAAAAGAAATCAATTGTCATTTCAATGAGATCCGTTTTAGGCTGAGCTTGGTTACTATCAAACAAGCTCTTAGAGTATCTTCAATGCAAATTTATCAAAGATTTGTAAAATATAAAAATCTCATTAAAATTTTTTTATGATGGTATAGGTGAGGTTTGGAGTTTTTAATTTAATAGCATGTTTGAGTTTTCAAATCTATTTTTTTCTTTTGAAGGTGGAGCAATTAATATACATAATTGATCTTTTTTAAATAATTTTAAAATAAATTATTTGATGATTCTATTTAGGGGTGAGTATTCGGTCAAAATCGAACCGACCGAATCGAATAGACCGAAAATTGAATAAACCGAATTTCTTTTCAACCAACCGAACTGACCGAATTTCCCTATGAAACCGAACCGACCGAACCGATAAGATATCGGTTAATTCAGTTTTCGACCGAATTGACCGAATTAACCGACTTTTAAAACCCTATTCGGTTTTTACCTTTAAAAAAAAGATTTTATTTAATTAATTATATTTTAAAATAAAAATTAATTAAAATAATATTCTTATTCGGTTTAACCGAATTACAAAATTCAAAATCGAAACCGAACCGAATTAATCGAAAACCGAACTAAATTTTCAAAAAAAAAAATCGAAAACCGAATTAACCGAACCAAATTTCTAAATTCGATTAATTCGATTCGGTTAATTCGATTTTTCTGAATTTTTGCTCAACCTTAATTCTATTATAATGTTTCAGTTTATAAATAATTAATAATAATTAAAATTATATTTTTTTTCTTTTAAAAATAAATATATTTGAGATAAGTTAAAAAAATATACAAATGATTATAATTAAATTAAATTTATAAAATAATTAAATATTAAATAAAATGATAAATTATATTAAATTAAAAATTAATTAATTAATTAATTAATTATTAATTATAAATAAATTAAATTAAAGATTATAATTAATTAAAATATTAAATGAAAAATATATAAAGATATTAAATGAAAAAATTATATAAGCTTTTTTTATTGTGGAGAGATTAGTATATTTGTATTAAAATTAATGTGATATGCATGGAGCCATATAATTTTATAGGAAAGAATTTAAAAAAAAATTCACTCAAAATTTTAACGATTGAGTCAATAAATTTTTATAATGTTAATGTAACATGATTTTAAAAAAGTTTATTAAAAATTTAACGATCGGAGATCCTTCGCTCTTGGCTCACCGTGACGTCCGAACACAGCAGTGACAGCGCCGCCTAGCGACTCCGAAGCAGTTGTCGTGTTTTGACGATCCAGAAGCCGCCGCTGTGGCATCGCCCGCACGCAACATCTGCATCCCCCCCCCCTGCTGCCGCTGCCGCAGCCGCATCATGGGAAGCAGTAACGAGGTTTTGTTCCCCTTCCCACAAATCACACCATATTATTGGTAGATTCCTCTTCTCCTTTCCTTGAATCGACTGGAGTAAGGATCATGGATTTGTCAATTTTATTGTGGAATTTGTTACATGCAGCAACAATTTGCTACTGGGGTTAATGATGTCGCGCGTGTTCTTGAGAGAATGATACAAGAAGAAGCAGATTGCCAAGCAAACGCAAGATAAGATTTTTATAAGTTCTATTTCTCTAAAGAAAATTCTCATAAATCTTAAAAGTCAATAGTACTCGATCTGAATTATTCATGCTTTGAGCCTTTGCTGGTTGGAATTTAAATGTTTATAACATTAATGGAGGACGATGAATGCTGGAGTATCTTTAGTGTCCATAAGGGCAGCATAGACACTTATAGGAGATCACTTTAGATTTATCATGGTTTATAAGGTATACAAGTGTTCACATAATGGAATTGGCAATTTAATCCTTAAAGGAGATCACTTTAGGTTTCTTGAATTAACACAGAATTTATTAGGATTTTAGTCTGTAGTAGAAATACAACATATCAGAGACAGTGAAGACTAATATCTAATATCCTGATCAAAAGAATGAGGAGAAAACATATATGATTAATCCATTTTGTGCTAAAGAATGGCCAGATGATGTCAAAATGAAGAAGCACTAAAAAACCTTTGATAATTCTGATTGATTACTCCAACTTGACTGGCTGTGCTCAGGACTGAAAACTTGGGTACCGAATGCTATCCGCTGAAATAGCCGGATATCGCCAGACTCTAGGGCATTGAAGATTTTGCTTTGGCCAGGTTTGACACCATTGTTTAGATCAACCTCAGCTAAGGCATTGAGAACTTGTACAACCTGAATCAAATTATGTTTATGCCAACATTCAATGTGATAACTACATGATGATTTCAGCTTGCAGTAAAGTGATGAATCATTCAGTATACCTTTCCCATTGAAGGCCTCATAGTTGCTGAATGCCGAATGCAAGCTACTGCTGCTTCAATCAAACGAAACATTTCGTTTCCATTATAGTCATTTCCGAGCCATGGGTCGGGTATTTGTCCAAACTCCCTAGTTTCAAGTGCATCGATTAACCGTGGTCGTGCCTACAAAATTGGATATAAACTGATTTATGTTTACTGGCACAAAGAAGATAAAGTCAAAAGTCAGGTGGCTTATGAATTGGAGAATTAGGAAGTTCAGCTTGTTCAATTTAATCATGTTTCAGTGGATAAACCTTTATGAAGACAGCTAAATCCATAAGGCTCTGAACTCTAGCTAGCATCTTTATCCCAACAATTTCTTGTCAAAACCTATTTCTCGGGATTAGGTGAATTGGTTGAAATGCAGTTACCTCAAAGACTAAAATAGTTAAACGACTCCGGACTATAATAAGACTATGCATATGTACTTAACACAATAGCCACTAGTTCAAACAACTGCAACAATTGTCTAAAAGAACATGTAAAGAAGGAAATGTTAAGTCTTACCCACTCAACAAGGCTCTCTTCGCACATAGGTTGACTGTTGTCTACAGGTTGTCGTCCAGTGATGAGTTCCAAAAGAACAACCCCAAAAGAATAAACATCAGATCGGTCAGTCAACTTGCCTCTTGAAGCATATTCTGGAGCCAGATAGCTAAGTTGAAAAGATAAACATAATTGTTAAGGTTAAGTGATAAGCCATATCAGACAAGAAATAGTCAATTCATTGATTCAACTACCCAAAAGTTCCTACTAGTGTGGTTACATGTGTTTTAGCATCCATAGCTAACCTTGCAAGCCCGAAATCAGAAACCTATGCCATGTATACATGCACATTAGCTATAAAGGCAAAAGAAAATGTAAACTGGTACCTTCAGAGGATAACCTGTGCTTCAAAATTGTTATCCAATAGTTATTGAAGGGCGGCTGTGATGGCTAAGGAAAGGAAGAGCGCAGGTGTTCGATGAAGCAGCAGTGGCAATTGATACCGCCACAGTGATGGCAGCGCCGCGGCCACGGTGGAGTGTCAAGGCCATGTTTGCAGCCGTGGCGGTGTGGTTAAACTGCCTAGTGAAGGCGGCGGATATGGAAGCAGGCAGAGGCAGGCACAGTGGAGCAGAGATTGGAGATCAGTGCTGCACGAGGCCATGCATTTTGCCTTATATTTGTAGGTGTTTTCTAAAGTAATCTTGAAGAGGATTAGTACTGCTTCAACAATGAAAGACATAAAATGGATCAAATCAAATTCAAATGATTGTATTGTATTGTATTGTATTCCAGTCTCATGAACTAACCACCATCTACATAACCATTGTAATTGAACAATAAGTCTACCTTGGTTGGATTTGCAATCAGAACTTTATTTTCAAAGAAAATACCTTAAATTATCTTTTCAGTTTGATTTGTGCAAGCACTATAGTTTGTGAATAACTGAGGAAAATTGTTATCAGTCACAATCCTGATCTACTCTTTCCACTGCTCAAAACGGATACAAAGATTAAATACATCACTCAACGTGATAGATACATGCGTTACATGTTCTTACATCACATTTTTCGCCGGAATCTGACCAACTTAGCCAGTGTTTCCTGAGCAGCCAAGGTCTGAGCATGGTTATGGCCTAGCATCACGGTCCTAATACTAACACAAGTCCTACAGAGTTCTTCCCCTTCATCGAAGTGCCCTCCTCTCAGCAGCAACTTAGCTCTGGTCTCGAGCAATGTGGCTTTCAGCAATGTCACATCCTGCCAAACATACTCGTCCACCTTCTGGTTGAACTGAAGCTTCTTCGTCCAGCACAATCTGCCTCGGTGCCAATCCTGTATCTGAGAGACGAACGATTTCTCTGCTTCTTCAAGCGCGTTCGTGCACACCTTCAGCAGCTCCAGGGTTGAATTGCACCTTGAGAACGTCATGAAGGATCTGATTGCCAAAGGAAGTGCAGTCTTTCTGATAAAGAAGGCCATGTCCAGTGCACTAAGCTGCACGAGAGGTGGCTCTTGTTTGAAGCCGAAGACTAGGAATGCTGAAGCCCACAGGTGATCCAAGTTCATTGCAGCATTGCCAGCCCTCATGGCTCCGTGCACAGCAGCCTTCGCCGGCGGCAGCCCGCCTTTCCTTTTGGCAAACACTTGGGTGATTGGATGGAGTTGGATCCAGCAACCTGGCTGTCTCATGCTTCTCTTTGCCAGGCCGAGATTTACTAGCAGCATAGCGGAGTCTACTTCTGTCTTTCTTGCTTGACTTGCTGCTAAACAGCACCTGGTACCGCAAAGGAACACGTCAGTGAGATCTTTCCCCCATTGACAAAAGCTTCCTTTTGTAGGCAGGTTGTCGGAGGCAGCCGCTAACAGAGTTGAAGAAACTGGAACGGAAGCAAACCATGCACCAGTTTGGGCCATTCTCGACGCAAGGCTTCTTCCCGCCGCTTGATCCACCACTGCGAAGCAGAACGCCAGGGTTTTCATCAAGAAAATGCTGCTCCTCCACAAACCATCCTCATTGCCATCGTTCACAGAGATCCTATCGATTGTTTCAAGAAGTTCCGACGGTGAAATGGGAAGCTCTGAAAGAAGTGAACCGACTACAGACATCCCGAAGCTCAATCTCTCCATTCTCTCAACAAATTTCTTCAACACTTGACTTTCCTCACTGCTGTAGTCCTTCTTCCTCCTCCCTTTGAGGAGCAGTAGCGAATCTGCGAGTGAGAGCAGCGGAAGTTGCATGGGTTCGAAGCTCATGACCTTGGATAGCCTAGTGGTAATGATGACATGGGTAGCGCCAGTGTTCCTTGGAATGAGATCATGCAAATCTTTGCCTTCCCACCATTCTTTCTCCGTCTCAAGATTGTCGATAACCAGCAAGTAAGGGATATCTCTGAAGAGCTCCCTCTTTACCCGCAGGAATGCGTCGAACTCTTGTTCATCGAAGCTCCTTATCCTCCCTCTTTCCTTCTCTGCCTCTGCACTGAGGTCCAATCCTAATTTCAAAGATAAGTTCAAGATGTTTTGCCTCAAGTACCTTGTTTCACCACCGATCCACAGCACCATCCTGTATCTCTGAGCATACCTGTAGGCAAATTCCAAGGCAAGCTCTGTTTTACCAATGCCCGAGCTCCCATTGACACAGAACACACTAGCATTTCCATGGCCTTTGTTAGCACCGCATCGCGATTTCTTGTGCTTCGATCGCTGCTTCTGAAGGCTTCTTCCTTTGCTTGCTAGTTCAATAACTGGTTCAATCCATGCCTCTAAAGTAGGCTCTTTGCTCTTCCTCATCTCCAAACTAATATACTTTTTACTTGTTCTCACTGTATCAATCTCCTCGTCGGCGAATCCATCACTTGAGCTGCCCCTCGTCAGGGAAGGCTTCGGGCATTCCATTTCATGAGCTTCGACGCACCCAAAGAAAGCAGCTTCAATCTCTGCCACCTCCTTCTCTCTACCCACAAAATGGCCATTTCGAGGAAAGAGCAATTCTTCAAAAGTTTCAGTTTCTACCTCTGCAATGCTCCTCCTTCCAAGCCTTGATTTTAGAACGGCCACAACCTTGGATATGCAGCTTCTCCAATTGCTACCATTTGTTTCAATCTTGAACTCATTGCACTTGGTAAAACCTTCCAATGCTTCTCTGCTTTCTTTACCCTCCAACCTCTCATTTGAAAGGCTAACGATCTCAGAGAGCTCGGTGTCGAACAGAACTGAAATCAAATTTTTCTTCTGAGCAAAGAACCTGATTTCCTCGACACTGAGACGATTTAGAAAGCTCGATGGAGTCACCACGATGACGCCGAAGGCGGCAGAGCATATTATCCGGTCTGCGATTTCATGGCTCTGAGAATCCGAGTACTTTGCCCGGTCAGCAACAAACGATGCTATTCCCTGGAGCTCAAGCTCGGTCTTCAGCCACTTACAGAAGCGAACGAGTACGTGGTTGTTTCCGTTGTAACCAATATAGACATCACAGCCATGGAGCTTCAGGTTGGAAGGAGGAGACACCGAGCCTCTTGTGAGCGAGGTGCGTGGAACCGGGAAGGAGAACGATATGCGAGGCAACATGGCGTCGGAAAACTTATGCTTCTGCTCGATTTGGTCTGCGACAAAATCAGAACTTTCCGAAGGAGGAGTGTAGGAAGTGCTCGGGATGTCATCGGAATGCAAAGCTGAGTTTGATGTGGTCGTCGACGGCATCGTAGCTGTGGTGGAGTAGCTGTTAGTCCCATTTGGAGGTTCCAACGCTCTCGGAGAAATATACGGAGATTGCAGAGCCGAAACGAATGCAGACGATGGCGGAGAAGGTGAGTTCAAGTGCGGGGAGAGAGAGATGGACGGAGAGATTGGGACAGATTTCTCTCCGATCTCCGATGAAGGCCCTGCTATTCTAATGGTCAGCGTAGATGTGCATGGTTCCGAGGAATGAGAAGCTGATTCATCCATCAGTTGCTACAGCTCTGCCTTTCTTCACCACTGAAGCAGAAAAAATAGAAGAAAAGGAAGAAGAACTCACAAAGAAGGCTCATTTCATGCTCCAAAGCTCAAGATCAACAAGCATTTCCCTTTCCGAAGATCCAATTCCATTTCACAGGGGAACAAGATACATGAATCTGGTCCGAATTCTCTGTAGTGCTCACATGGCTGAGGTTTGAAATAAAAATCATTGGGAGGGAGGAGAGACGGTGCCAGTCCAGAGACTGACTGGGGCTTCGAGTAAACAATACAAAGATAGTGTTGTTATTGGCCTTGGTTCTATGTGTTGGGTGGGGTTGAACGCCAAGTCTGGGCAAGTGGCGGGAGACATTGGGAGGGGAACCAGGGCTCAGACATTATTGTGCAGAGGGATTCAGTGGAGCAGAAGAAGACAAGCTATAATATTGCTGCGGTGTGGTTCAGCAGGGAACAGAGGTGGCAGTGACCATGCTGTCGTATTTGGAACAAAGACTGGTCAACTTCACCCACCCCTCTCTATATATCAAAGGCTAATGTTGTCCCCACGAGTTACTACTACACTCGAATGAGTGATGGATTTTATCATTAAGAAAAAAAAGTTTGAATTATTCGTCCACTAAAGCTCATGTGTTTCCCAATTTATGATGGTTAGTAATTAATCATCAAATCAATCCTCTTTTATAAAAAAGAAAAAAAAACTGTTAAATAGACATTTCATCATATATTTTATTTTTTTTTTAAAAAGTTATTTTCAATAGCTACGGCTGATAATGATACAATTTGATAAAATATACTCTTCTACTCTAATTAAAACTATTATATATAAAATATCATTACATATAAGATATTTTAACTTAATCAAAATCATTTTAAATTTTGTATAACAATTATTTATAATTAGTGTTATATTAGTTGTTACAGTCTTGTAATAGTTAATTAATAAATGCTATAAAAATTTTTTAAGTAATTTTAATTAAATTAATTTTTTTTATTAAATTGATAAATAATAATTTGGATTAGAATGAAATGTTATATTTTGGTTTTTCAATTGAACGCCGATATGAAACCCAGGTGAGATTTGATAGTTGATCCTCTGAAACTTTTATTCCTTGTGATTACTGTGATTAGATACCCCACCGAGAACTCAAAAGCAATGTTAAGCCATGGGCTTGCCTTCACAGAAATAAATGCTCTGTGGGGCTGTCTCATGTGGGTTGATTCCGTGCTGCCTGTGCAAGCCGTCTCATGTGTGCAGTCTGAAGCAGTAGGGAGTAAATGTATAGGACATAGCTTTCTCTGTAGGTGCAGAACAATTGCAGTGAGAGATGCAATAAATTTCCTCCCATAATTTTAGGGGCTTAATCGAATTGAGTCAGTTGAATTGGGCCAAGTCGAGTGGAGTTGAGCTGAGTTTAGTCGAATCAAATCAAGCCAAGTTAAATTGTACTGAGTCGAATCAAATTAAATTTTAAAATATTTAAATTTATTTAATAAGATAATCGAGACAAATCGAGCTGAAGTTAAAATGAACCAAGTCTAATTTGACTTGATTTGTTTTTTTATGATCTTGAACTTATTTGAAATTTGACTTGAACTTGATTTGTTTGGATATTATTAAGCTCTCAATTTAAGTTTGATCAATTCAAATTTATTTGATTGATTGTTGAATTTGATAATTTAAATTTATTTATTTATTTTTATTCATTTAACATGTTATGCTTTATTAATGATCATCGTTTATGAAATTATTCATGAATATTAACGAGCTATATATATATATATATATATAATTAATTTAATAAATTATTTAAATTTATTTATTTATTAAATTATATATATATATTGAATCAATATAAATAAATTACGAGTCGAACATTAATTTATTTACCTCCTAAGTATTTAGATAAACAAAGTGAGCTTAATGAAAATTGGTGCTTCCAAGGCAAACCACTGAAGCAGTAAATTTCCTCATTGTTATGGTCAACAGGAATTGCGTACTTTAATAATTAAGGGCCCACTAATTTATTGATCTTTCGTTTTTTACCGCTTCTGTAAAATCTGATATTCAGCTTTTTTACTGAATTTAGTTTATGAGTTTTTGAAATATCAAATTTACCTATCTGATTTCAAAACTATCAAATCCTATCCTCAAGTTATTTCAATTATAAAAAATTATCAATTGACTGATTTTTTTTTCAATCTTATTTTAGTCAAATTATTTTTATATATGTGTTTAAAAAATTCATCAGCCAGCAAAACTAACTGATAAACATAAAAATCTTGAAATAATATAATATGAAATTAGTTTCTATATGTTCGTCTAATTTATTTGATTATAAAAATACTATTAAATATCAATTTAACATAATATATTTAGAATAGTAAATTTTTTAAAACACGAATATGCTCGAAAAAACAATTTATATTTAAAAAATCATGGTTCTTAATATATTGAGTCAAATTGATATTTGATAGCATTTTAAAATTAGGAGAATATATTAGACAAATACATAGAAACTGATTTTATGTCATTTTGAGGTCTCTAGGTCGAAATCGGCCGATGGATCTAGAGACATTGAAATGATATGAAATAAATTCCTATATGTTCATTCATCTAATTCTCATGATTATAAAAATACTATCAAACATTAATTTGATCCAATGGATTGAGAGTAATGATTTTTTAAACATGAATTAATTTTTCAGATATATTTGTATTAAAAAATTATTGTTTTCAATATATTTGATCAAATTAATATTTGAGGACATGAATATAATCATAAGAACTTGAAAACTTATAAGATCTAGTTTTACTTCATTTTGAGCTCTTTAGATCAATCAACCAACCAAGTTTGGTCGAATGAACCTAAATTGATTTTATTTAGGTTCATTCAACCATAGTTTTAAAAAAATTGTTACTCTCAATATATTATGTTAAATTGATTTTTGATAGTATTTTTACAATCAAGAGAATCAGATGAACATATAAGAACTAGTTTTATGTCATTCCGAGGTCTCTAGGCCCATCAGCCAATTTTGACCGAAATCAATTGATGGACTTAGAGATCTCAAAATGACATGAAACAAATTCTTATGTGTTTGATTATAAAAATACTATCAAATATCAATTTGACCTGATATATTGAGAATAGTGATTTTTTAAATATAAATTAGTTTTTTCAGCCACATTCCTATTTAAAAAATTACCACTCTCAATATATTGAGTAAAATTGATGTTTGATATCATTTTTACAACTAGAGCACTAGACGAATATATAGGAACTGATTTCATGTCATTCCAAACGTCCATCAGACAGTTTTGGTCACAACCGACTAATAGATTTTTTAAACAGAAAGAAATTGATTAGACTGGAAAAAAAATCAGTCGATTGTGTTTTTTCCTAGTCGAATTGATTTGAGGATGAGGGTAAAATGGAAAGTAGATACATAATTTGATAATTTTAAAACTATGGTACATGATTTGAATATTTTAAAAACTTATCTACTAGTTCCATAAAAAATTATATTTTCTTTCTTTTCTCTTTCATTTGCATACAACTTTTCTCACTTTTTTTTTCTCTTTCTTTTGATTGAATTTTTTTATTTTTTTCTCTTTTACATACCTCATAGAAGTTCAATCCTAGAACACCTATAGGGAACCCGAAATAAATGACAGAGGATATTTTTGGACTCCTTGTAATATCAGAAATTCATTGGACCTGAAACGAATACAATATGAGCTATCTAAGTTGATCAATGAATTTTAACTAAAATTTATTGATGAACCTAGGCTATTTGAATTTCTACAAACTTACACAGATCTGATAGGGTTGAATGAAAGGAAGATACATGATGTCAAACCTTGATTCTGATCACAATAAACTGTGGGCTTGATTGGGGAGATCAAGACCACAGGGGCATGATCTGAGAGGATCAAGGCCAATGTGAGCTTGATCTGAGTGGATTAGGCCCAATAGGGGCTTGAGCGGATCAAGCGCTCAAATTAGGCCCACCATTTTTCTTAATCTGAACCAAAGTTTGACATCATATCTATGGGTATAAGTTTAAAGAAATTCAAACAGTTTAGGTCGATTAGTGAATTTTTACCGAAATCCACTGATGAATCTAGATTATTTTATTCATTAGTAGGTTTCGATCAAAACTCACTGATCGACTTAGAGAGCTCAGATTACATCCATTTCAGGTCTTGTGAATTTTTGAGATTGCAAAGAGTCCAAATGTATCCTCTATTACTTACTCCAGTATATATCAACTTTTAGCTAGAGTGCTTGGGCCTGATCTCTTAGAAATCAGGATCACGTTAAGCCTGATTTGAGAATAGATTAGGCCTACGTAGGCTTGGTGTGAGGAGACCATCATCACATTGGATCTGATTTGAGAGCAGATCAGACCTAATCTAGTCCTGATTTCCTACATACCATGACTAACATAAGCATGATTTTCTTAAATCAGATCCATGTTGGGATTAGCTCAACGTGGTTTTGGTCTCCCCAGCCTATGTTTACACTTTTCCTTGATTAGAACTAAGGTTGGACATTATATTTATCTTCCTTTCATTTAACTTTACTGGATGAGTGTAAATTTATAGAAAATGAAAAAGTCTAGATTTATCAATGAATTTCAATTAAATTCTACTGAACGATTTAAAAATCTCATATTGCACTCATTTTAAGTCATACAAATTCCTAAGATAGTAAAAAGTTTAGGGGGCGTTTGGTACGCGCGTTTTCCATTTTCATTTTCTAGAAAACGCGCGTTTTCTGGAAAATGGTGTTTGGTTTGCGTTTTCCGCGCGCGTTTTCTAAAAAATTGGCTATCGTTTTCTAGAAAAACAGAGAATGACAAAAAATCGTTTTCTGTTTTCTAGAAAACGCGCGTTTTCTAGAAAATGAAAATAAAAACGATACAAACCAAACGCACCCTTAATTATCCATAACTTATTCGGGCTCCCGGACTCCCCATAAGTGCTCTAAAATTAAACTTCCATATGACATGCATGTAATGGAGGGGAAAAAAGTTTAATAATTGAAAAAAAAAGAGAGCGAGCAAATTGTATATAAAGGAGAGAGGAATACCGTAGCAAATTATGTCTCTGCTAATTATTAAAAATATGATGTGACGATTGAGCCATTCCCGAATAATCAATTATCAGCAAAATACACTAAAAATGATCCGAGGCCACTGGCAACCAAACTGTTAGGTCTGACAAGTCTGTTACACAATGCTGAAATATTTATGCACAAGACTGTTAGAAAGAGAAGCTGAGAGCAAAGGAAAACATCAATATCTTGTATCATAACCACTCGAAGCATTTCGACGATTTACATCCAAAATCCTCCTAATTTAAAATTGAAAAGAATATAATTCAAACCTGAAAAGAGAATTTTCTTTTGTTCCTGATGTGAAATTTGCCTTTGAAATATACTGAGACGGATGCAGATAAGTTATCATGTTAGAATTTTGGGATCATAATTGTAATTATAAATATCTAATGTCATCAATTAAAGAAGTCATAGTTTAATGTGATCTAATTTATGATTAAGGAATATGATTTAAGGGTTTAATTGTTATGAATAAATTAATATGGATACCATGTGTAATTTCTAATTTGTTGGGGGCCAAATTAGAAATAAGTAAATTTATAAAAAAATATGGAACCGTCACATTAGCGGCCCCCCTAGAGCCGGTCCCACGGATATGGAGGGAGGTAAATGCAGGTACACAGGTGGAAAGTGCATAGCGGAGACGTTAACCCCAGGCAGTGACACCCCGGGGATTGACCCCTGGACCTTTCAGCGAGGTAAATGCAGGTACACAGGTGGAAAGTGCATAGCGGAGACGTTAACCCCAGGCAGTGACACTCCGGGGATCGACCCCTGGACCTTTCAGCCACAGAACCATGCACTCCCCATCTGTGCTACGCCCTGGGGACTAGAAATAGGTAAATTTATGTTTCTATAAATAAGGGTTATGGTCCCAGTTTGTAGATGATGCTTTTGTTTTGTTTCCTTATCGACAAAACTCTCTGGATATTAAGGAAGATCTGAAAATTAAAGATCTTGCCTAAATCGACTGCATACTATGGATTCTGGTACGCTTCTGTAATTTCTGTCTATCCAGTTTATAATTTCTTAAGAATTAAATAGAATACATAAATTTTATGTTGAAATTTCTCAACTTAATTTTTCGTCAATTGGTATCAGAGCACTCTATTTCCAATTCTTAAGCAATTATTCTGTTTTGATAAACATACGCAACTATTCTATCTTTTCCTCGTTCAATCGTCTGCATCGATGAAATTCCAAATTTTTGGATTTTGGCCTGCCTAAATAAGGAACTCGTCGAAGGTTGATTTCCTGTGGCATACTGTGACCCTTACAGTAGCGGTCATGAGGGGACGAATGTTTGTCGAAAACCACAGGGTTGGAACAAGTAGTTGTCGGAAATTACTTCTGTGATTTTCAAACAAATTAGGTGCTGGTGACGACGCGGCGGTGATCGTTCCCTTATGAGTTGTCGTCGTAATCGTTCCCTTATAAGTTGTTGTCGTTTGATGGTGGTTTGGCTGGAAGGGACGGTAGCGGTGGGGAATCGTGGTTTCAGAAAATTTGTGTATGTATTTTTTATTTTTGGGAGACGATGAACGGTTACATAGTTTCAATAACTTACGTGGATGAACAGTTATTTCAGAAAGTGACCACTTTCAGTTTTCACAAGTTTTTTTTTTGGTGCAGTTAGTGGATATTTTCTTAAATTGTCTTTATTTTATCCTCTTTAATGGCATTCCATTAAATTTTATTATTTGGATAAAATAATTTAATTAAATTATTTTATAAAATTAAATTTTAATTGGTTTTTATGGGTTCTATTAATATCTATTATTTCAAATTAAATTAAATTCGAATTATATGCCACCAAAGTGACATCTATTGTTTGAATTTAATTTTATTTGAAATATTAAGATATTATTGAGGTATTAAATAAAGTGTAAATGTATATATTTATGTGAGTATTAATCGACCCAAAGGAAGATTTGTACTTAACAAATTATACTTTTACTCGTGATAATAAACACATAATAATTATCAGGTTTTATTTGTTATGTTTCATGCATATAATAAATCGATCCAAAGATAGGTTTATTATTTGTCATGCATTATTGTTAGTGTTTGATTATTACATAAAGAGTACCACTTGCAAATAATATTACTGTCCAAAGACTTGATATTGTTGTTGCACTAGGTATCTTTAGATGGGATTTACCATTTGTTTTTAATTGATTCAAAATGAGCATGTTATTTATGTTATAATTCTTGTGTTATCTTTTCAGCAAATGTTGCTACTATTTCTGCTAACTTAAGTTCAGTATCGATCCTTAATGGTACAAATTTTAAGGATTGGAAGGAGAACATTTTAATTGTTCTTGGCTGCATGAATCTGGATCTTGCGCTTAGGACAAAGCAACCCACTGCTCCTATAGATACTAGTTCCTCTGAACAGAGAGCTAAATATGAGAAGTGGGATCGCTCTAACTGCATGAGTCTTATGATCATCAAGCGCGGCATACCTGAGGCTTTTAGGGGCGCGATGTCTAATAGTGTCACCAAAGCTAAGGAATATCTCGATGAGATTGAAAAGCGCTTTGCCAAAAGCGATAAGGCGGAAACAAGCACAATTCTGAAGAGCTTGATTTCCATGAAGTATAAAAGCAAGGGAAATGTTCGGGAATATATCATGGGAATGCCCCACCTTGCATTGAAGTTGAAGGCACTTAATCTTGAATTTTCTGATAACATGCTTGTGCATTTAGTGCTTATTTATCTTCCGAACCAGTTTAGTCAGTTCCAAATCAATTATAACTATCAAAGAGAGAAATGGACTCTTAATGAGCTCATTTCATATTGTGTTCAAGAAGAAGAGAGGTTGAAGCAAATCAAGGCTGAAAGTCTCTATTTGGCAAGCACCCCTAAAGATAAGGGCAATAAAAGAAAGAATGAGGCTACTAAAGGTCCTTATGTGAAGAAACAAAAGTAGGATACTAACAAGAAAGGTTGTTTCTTCTGTAACAAGCCTAATCATGTCAAGAAAGATTATCCTAAATACCATGCATGACGTGTGAAAAAAGGTATATTTTTCAATTTGGTTTGTTCTGAAGTAAATTTAGCTTCAGTACCTCGAAACACTTCGTGGTTAGACTCTGGTGCTACTACTAACATCAATGTTTCAATGCAGGGTTGCTTAAGCTACCGAAAGCCAACTGATGCTGAAAGATGCATTTATGTGGGTGATGGCAAGTCGGTTGAGGTGGAAGCAATAGGACATTTTAGATTGTTGTTAAGCACTGGTTACTATTTAGACTTAATAGATACTTTTGTTGTACCGTCATTTAGACGGAATTTGGTTTCTGTTTCTCATTTGGAGAAATTAGGTTACTGTTGTTCGTTTGGAAACGGTCAATTTAGTTTATCTATTAATTCTACTGTTGTTGGAATCAGTTCACTTATAATTTATGACAATCTATATATGCTTCTTATATTGAAACCTTGAATGTAGAATCATGTGGTACTAAGCGTAAATTTAATAATGAAAACTCAGGTGCCTTATGACACAAACGTTTAGGACACATCTCTAGAAATATAGTTGAACAACTTGTATCAGATGGAATTTTACACTCCATTGATTTTTCAGACCTAAATGTTTGTATTAAATGCATTAAGGGCAAACAGACCAAAAGAAAGAAAGAGGGTGCATATAGAGCTACAGAAGTATTGGAATTGATACATACAGATGTTTGTGGACCTTTTCCAACACCTTCTTGGAATGGTCAACAATATTTTATATCATTCATTGATGATTATTCTCGATATGCATACCTATTTCTTATTTATGAGAAGGCTCAAACATTAGACGTTTTCAAATCATTTAAAGTTGAAGTTGAGAACCAACTAAACAAAAGAATTAAGAAAGTCAAATCTGATCGTGGTGGTGAATACTACGGTAGATATGACGGTTCAGGTGAGCAACGTCCAGGACCTTTTGCCCAATACCTAGAGGAGTGTGGAATCGTCCCACAGTACACCATGCCAGGCTCACCAAGCATGAATGGTGTAGCTGAACGACGTAATCGAACTCTTAAGGAAATGGTAAAAAGTATGATTAGTCATTCAACCTTACCAATGTCACTCTGGGGAGAAGCATTAAAGACAGAGTTTACATTCTAAATCGAGTACCCACTAAAGCAGCTACTAAAACACCTTTTGAGCTTTGGACAAGGTGAAAGACAAGTCTCAAACATTTTCATATTTGGGGATGTCCAGCTGAGGCTAGACCGTATAGGCCACATGAAAAGAAACTGGACTCTAGAACCGTAAGTAGCTACTTTATTGGATATTCTGAGCGATCACGGGGCTATAAGTGTTGGTGCAAACTGCACCAGAATCAAACTTGAGTTTTGATGTTGTCAAAGGTTCAAGTTAAGTCTTGTTGTGATCTAACAAGTTTACTGAGTGTGCAGAATGTTTACTCAACCGGGAAAGACCTAGTTGGAGGCTAGGCAGAAGAAATCTTAGCAGATCGTGGAACCCAGGTGAAAGTCCAAGAAGGTCGAGGGGAGACAAAGCTTGGTAGTGTGATCGAGAGGTCTGAAGGACCGAAGATCAAAGGAAAAGTCCTGGGGGGCCGATCAAGGCTGAGTGAGAAGTCCAAACTAGATCTAGAGGATCAAAGTTTGACAGGTAGGTTGAGGTAAGCAAACTGGAGGAGCGACAATGAGGTCGGGTTCCCGGAGGGAACAACCTTAGGCCGCTAATCCAACTGAAGAAACCGGGAAGGTTTTCAAGTTGAGATCAAGAACAGTTCTACTGTTCTTTTATTACTCATGCATTATTATACTGTTATGCTAACATCTGTGTTGCAGGGTGTTTTTTTGTTCTAACACTGTTTTGCAGGTCTAGGCGGATCGGTCGACCGAACCAGAGGACCGGTCGACCGAACCAAGTAAGATCAGCACAGAAGTTAGTCCAGATCAGAACTGAGCCAGAGTCCGGTCGAAGCTTGATCGGTCGACCGAAAGGTAAGTTCGGTCGACCGAACCTGTTGACTCAGCAAGCAGTTCATCAGCACCGAATCAGCAAGCAAAGGAAAGAAGGGCTGATCGGTCGACCGAACAAGAGGATCGGTCGACCGATCCAATCAGCATTTAATCAACATTAAAGAGTGATCTCGACAGATTTCAACGAACAAGGAAAAAATTTGTTTGGTCGACCGAACAGGGGATCGGTCGACCGAACCCTCGGTACTCCTATAAAACCAGGCTCGAAGACAGAGGCGTAAACAACTTTTCTGATCAACTCTTGTGCTCGTTTGCAATCTGTCCACGCTATCGACTTCATCCGATTGCCGACCGAGCTACGACTTAAATTCTGTAATTGTCAATATAGCTTTATTTTTGTACTGTACTTTAATTTTGTAAGATAGTAGAAGTGTTACTATCTTACATATCTGTACTTGTACGATTCACTTCTTTCCGAGGAGTTCGGAAAGAAGGATTATAGTGTTTTACCTATCGGTGCGGTCAAGGACCGCGGGCCTTCGAGTAGGAGTCGAGCTAGGCTCCGAACGAAGTAAACGATTGTGTCTCATTTCTTATTTTCCGCTGCACGATTCTGACTTAAAAAGAAAAGAATAGTTTTTAAAAAGAAGCGATATTCACCCCCCCCTTTATCGCGCTACTCGATCCTATCAATTGGTAGCAGAGCAAGGTTAGCTCTGAAATTTCTTAACCGATTTTCTAAGCATCTTTAAAATCTTTTCTTTTCTTAAAATTTCTTTAATATTTTTTTATTATCTCTATTTTTTCAAGCACTACTAATCCCAAGACAAAAGTCTTGGAAATATTTTTTTATCTGTGCTTTGCAAGGATGTCGAATTCATATCAAGAAGGGTATAACACGGTCCGACCTCCACTATTCAACGGAGAAAACTTTAGCTACTGGAAGAATAGGATGGAGTGTTTCCTGAAGTCCGACATCGAGCTCTGGTTCACAATCTTGAAAGGTTATACTCCTCCAACGAAGGACGGAACAACTCTAGAACCGGAAGAATGGATTCCACAAATGGTCAAAAAGGCACAACTAAATTACAAGGCGATCAACACCATTCAATGTGGACTCACAATGGAGGAATTGAACCGAGTTGGTCCCTACGACAACGCCAAAGACTTGTGGGACTCACTAATCAAATTACACGAAGGAACCGATGACTCAAAGGTAAACAAACGAGATCTTCTTTTAAATAATTTACTTAATATAAAAATGTTTCCTGGAGAGACGGCCTCGCAACTGTTGGAATGTATACTGAAAGCCTAAGCTTTTGTAAACATTTATTTTGAATAAAGAATCACATTTGGTCAAATTGTCTACATTTAGTTGTAGTTGTTCAATTAATTTATATTGTAGATAACATAGTATGTGGTGCTACATACAGAAGATGATGTTATCAGTATCTTATAAATTATAAACAGTAGCTCACGATCAAAATGGAAAGGAACAAACCATTGGAAGGACGTAGTGTAATTAGGAATTAGTTTATCTTGACTATATAATTACACTAGTACACTTAGAGTGTATTGAGTAGGACCATTTGAGGTTGTTTCTTTTATACTGACTTTATAAAGGAACAAATACCTCAGTTATTATGGAAGTGTGTGCTCTTAATGCTAATATAATACCAAGCACATATATTTGATATTTATTTCTTTAATTTATCAATGGGTGAGATTTAGTTCGATAAATCAATAAGCTCGATAAGTTGAGAAATGATATTACTTATAGTGTGCGTTGTTGATTATAGAAGGAAACTGTGTCCTAGTAATCTAGGTTGATAATGTCCCCAAGATGAGCTCATAAAGATTGTCATGTTAAACCCTGCAGGTGGACTTAGTCCGACATGACGATGAGGTTGAGTGGTACTATTCTTGGATAAAGATATTAATTAAATGAGTTGTCAGTAACTCACTTAATTAGTGGACATTTGACATCTTAAACACAGGGAGACTAACACACTCATAATAAGAAGGAGCCCAAAAATATAATTTGGGATTGGTGCGGTAGTTCAATAATAATTCTCTAGTGGAATGAATTATTATTGATAAAATTAAGTTGTGTGTTCGGGGCGAACACGGGATGCTTAATTTTATTGGGAGACCAAAACCAATTCCTCCTCTCGGTCCCTATCGTAGCCTCTTATTTATAGAGTACTATACCCACCTATATCCACCTTCTATACCCACCTAAAGGGGGCCGACCAAGTTAGCTTGGGAATCAAGCTAGGGCCGGCCTAAGCTTGGTTTATGGGTGGCCGACCCTAGCTTGAACCCAAGCTAGAGGGGGCCGGCCATAATAAAATTAAAAAGAATTTTAATTTTAATTTTTATTATGTGGAAGATATAATTTATTAAAGAGAATTAAAATTAAAATATCTCTCTTAAAAGGGTCTACAAAAGATTAAAGAAAGAGATTAGATCTCTTTCCTTATTTGTAGATTGGAAAGATATTTTATTTTCTCTTTGAAAATTATTCACATGTTAAAAAATTAAAATTATAGAAATTTCTTTTTATCAACCATGAAGGGATTTTTGAAGAGAAATTTTATTTTTAAAATTTCCGGAAACAAATAAGGAAGTTTTAATTTGTTGATTGAAACTTGTCTAATTTGTCTCTCTATGATGTGGCTGGCCATTATAATTTTAATTGGGAAATTTTATTTTATTTTTCTCAATTAATTCATGTCAAGGAAAATTAAGGAAATTTTATTGTAATTAAATTTCCTAATTTACCAAAGCCAAGGAATATAAAAGAAGGGGTGGGGGTGCCTTCAAGTGTTACAACCTCTATTATTCTCTCCCTCTTTTCCTTGGTGTTGTGGCCGGCCAACGTCTCTCCCTCTCTTTCTCTTTGTGGTGGCCGAATCCTTCCTCAAGCTTGGAGCTCTTGTGGTGGCCGGATACTACTTGGAGAAGAAGAAGAAGAAGGAGAGAAAGCTTGTATCCCTTGGAGCTTGGTTGGTGTTTTTTTTTCTTCATCCTTGGTGAAGCTCTTTTGTTTTGGCCGAACCTAGCTAGGAGGAGAAGAAGGTGCATTGGGGTTTCTCATCTCGGAAGATCATTGCCCACACAACGTCCGAGGTTAGAAGAGGAATACGGTAGAAGATCAAGAGGTCTTTCTAGAAGGTATAACTAGTAATTTTTCCTTTCCGCATCATACTAGTTATTTTTGGAAATAATACCAAATACAAGAGGCTTACGATTCTAGTATTTCGAATTTATTTTCGATGTAGTGTTCTTATGTTTATTTCTTTTTCTTGTGATTTGATTGTTCCTTTCGGTTAACCTAAAGTTATTTTAGGAAATTAAATATTAGCTTTCTATAAAAGGTTTTGTCTAGTCGATGGTGGTTGCTCCCATATCCAAGAAGGCCATGTGCCTCGCCACGTCAGTACTGGGAACCAATTATGAAAATTAATATTTAATGGAATTAATAACTTAGGTGATTTGGATCAAACATGTTAAGTTCCGCAGGAGATCCAAGTCTAAACCTAAAAGAACAAATAAATTAAGTTTTGGATCAAACGTGTTAAGTTCCACAGGCGATCCAAAATTTAATTTAAAAGAACACATGGTAGCTAGGAAAAGGTTCAGACCTTTGTACAAAATTTTTGTATAGTGGAACCTCTAGGTTTTCCGAGTAGTAACCAACAATTGGTATCAGAGCTAGGGTTTTACCTCTGTGTATTTGGTATTAGTTTAAATTATGCACATGTCATACATAATTTAGGCAGGTTAATAGTAGGATGTGCTAACTTTGTGGATGCAGGATCCAACTATTATGGCTTATAGTTTTTATGTGTGTGATTGGACCCTTGGACATGTCAAGGGCAATTATATGTGTGTGCATGATTGTATTATAAAATACAGCAGGAGCTGTATTTAGTTTTATTAGGATTTTATTTTTGATCTAGTTACATGTATATTCCTTTTATGGAATATATGATCGATGGATGTAAGTTTTTTAT
Source organism: Zingiber officinale (assembly GCF_018446385.1). Taxonomy (NCBI): domain Eukaryota; kingdom Viridiplantae; phylum Streptophyta; class Magnoliopsida; order Zingiberales; family Zingiberaceae; genus Zingiber; species Zingiber officinale. The sequence continues at coordinate 119,075,057 of NC_055988.1, forward strand.
TTTATGTTCGATCTAGTTTACATATACATTCCTTCGAGGAATATAGGATCGAAAAATGTAAAATTCTATTTATATCGCGGATCGAATCTTGCAAGGCGTGGAACCTTTTGAGGATCAAAGGCGCAGCGGAACAAGGAGCAAGATGGATATGACATCTAGACTCGGTGGCGATGGCCAAATATGGCAGCAGCTTGGGATGACAACACACGGAGGACAACCATAGATAAAAGCCATAATAGTTGAAAATTAGATTTTCTATTTATTGCTTTTATATTGTGCTGTGTGTGTATGTTAGTATACAGTTTTAGTAAGCTAGCATAGTTAAAATTCCTCATTTATAAATAACTAAGTGGGAGAGAGATTTTAAATAAATTTCACGGTCTCCATTACTGGTTTGTAAGTGATGCAAACAAGTTTGCGCGTTGGCTCTGAGTGTCTTCCTCCATATCGGATGAGCTTGTTTGTGGATCACTAGAACAAACTTCCATTTTGGATGACTATAGGAAGTTAATTAAGAGCGTGTGATCTTCTCCATCGGAAGGGTACAATCTTATTAATGGACTTAGTGTCAAGTAATGGTATACACTTAGGCACGTTTAATAGTATCCTCCCCATCGGAGTCACTGCTATTATTCGTGTGACCAAAGGATACCAACTATTAATTTTATTTGTCAAAAAGTTAGGTTGACAAGATAATAAAATTAATGGGTTAAAACCCTCCTTTTATAAATGTTGAATTTGTATACGTCCACACTATCGTGGCATACAAAATTCACGGTGTTTCAAGGTGTTGGTTAATTTAAAATAGTATTGTTTGAGGAATCAATATTATTCTAAATTTAGAGTTCTGACCAAAAGTTATTTGTGATTCTTAGGATGACTTTCAACTCACTATCCATCATACTACAACAGAATAGACTTACTGGTCCTAACTACATAGATTGGAAAATGAACCTGGATATTATTCTTACTGCTGAAAGCTATAAGTTTGTACTGACTGAGCCTTGTCCTGATGCACTCACTGGTGAATCTACCCAAGAGGATATTGAATATTATAGGATATGGGTAAAAGCAGATGAGATGACGCGGTGTTACATTTTGGCTTCAATGTCAAATGTATTGCAACATTAGCATCAAGATTTACCAACAGCCTATGATATTATGAACAATCTCAAGGAACTCTTTGGTCATCAGGATCGGGCTTCAAGACAAGAAGCCATGAGAAAGATAATGACAACCACCATGCAAGAGGGTACTCCTGTGAGGGATAATATCCTAAAGATGATGGCTTATCTGAACGAAATACAGATCCTTGGAGGAGAAATTGATGGGGAAACCCAGATCGATATGATCCTCTAAACACTGCCTAGAAGTTTTGAGCAATTTCGCCTGAATTACAATATGAACAAAAGGGTATATTCATTGGCGGAACTACTGACAGAACTTCAGGCAGCAGAAGGTTTGTTTCGTCACAATTCTCATATTCACTATGCTGAAAATGGTTCTACTTCTAAACCGAAAGGAAAGAAGAAGAAGAAACAAGTTGGTTCAACAAAGAAAGTGAATAAATCTCAGAGTACAGGATCTAAAGCTGGAATGAAGAAGCCGAAGGGCAAGTGCTTCATCTGCAAGCAGTCAGGGCATTGGAAGGCGGACTGTCCTCGTAGGAATCAAAACAACAAAGGTATATCTCATGCTCTAGTTGTTGAAACATGTTTAGCGGTGTTATCTACCAGCACCTGGTGTGTAGATACGGGAGGCACTGATCATGTCTGCAATTCCTTGCAGGGGTTCCAGGAAACCCGACGACTATTTGAAGGAGAAATTACTGTCTACATGGGCAATACTACTAAGGTGGCGGCTGTTGCAGTGGGAGACGTCTACTTATCTTTTAATAGAAATAGAAATTTAGTTTTAAGAAATTGTCTTTATGTACCCAGTTTTAGAAAGAATTTAATTTCATTTTTTAAACTATTTTTGGATGGATATTCAGTTTCCTTTAGTAACGATGTAGTTATTAAGAGAAATAAAGTGATTATCTGTTCTGGTGCATTAGTTGACAATTTGTATACTTTAAATCCAATTTCTCCTACAAAGCAAAACATGGAAATTTATAACTCATTTTTTAACTCTAATAAGAGAAAAGAACCTTCGGAAATGAACCAAGCATAACTTTGGCATCTAAGGCTTGGTCATATTAACTTAAGTAGGATTCAGAGGCTTATGGCCGATGAACTTTTGGGATCATTAGAGTTGGAAAATTTTTCAACTTGTGAATCTTGCTTAGAAGGTAAAATGACCAAGAGGCATTTTAAGGCCAAGGGGTATAGAGCCAAAGAAGTGTTAGAATTGGTTCACTCTGATTTGTGTGGTCCTATGTTTGTCCAGACAAGAGGAGGTTTTGAATATTTTGTCTCTTTCATAGACGATTATTCAAGATATGGATACATTTACCTAATGCGCCGTAAGTCCGAGTGCTTTGATAAGTTCAAAGAATACAAGGCTGATGTGGAGAAACGACTAGGTAAAAGTATCAAGACACTACGGTCTGATCGTGGTGGCGAATACCTCTTAGGAGAGTTTAGGAATTACTTATCAGATGTCGGGATTCAATCCCGATTGTCTGCACCTGGTACACCCCAACAGAATGGTGTGGCAGAACGAAGGAATAGGACTCTTATGGAGATGGTTAGATCGATGATGAGTTACTCAGAATTACAACAGTGTACATTCTGAACTTAGTACCTTCTAAATCAGTTTCTTCTACTCCCACAGAATTATGGAATGGGCGAAAGCCCAGTCTAAGACATATTCGGATTTGGAGTAGTCCAGCACATGTGCTGAAACCAGATGCTGATAAGTTAGAATCTCGTACAGAAGTTCGCGTGTTTGTAGGGTATCCCAAAGGACCGAAAGGTGATTTATTTTATAGTCCTAAAGACCAGAAGGTCATTGTTAGTACCAATACCCAGTTTTTAGAAGAAGACTATATAATGGATCACAAGCCCAGTAGCAAAGTTGTTTTAGAAGAACTTAGAGAGGATACGTCTACTTCAGTACCAACAGTACAAGATGAAGTACCACAAGAGACTGCAACACGTGTCACACATGATACACAACCACAGACAGTGCCTCGTCGTAGTGGAAGGGTTGTAAGGCAGCCTGAAAGATTTATGTTTTTGGGAGAGTCTTCGGACTTGATCCCGGGTAAACATGAACCTGATCCCCGAACATATGACGAAGCACTCCAAGATATAGATGCAGCATCTTGACAAAAGGCAATGAATTTTGAAATAGAGTCTATGTACTCTAATAAGGTCTGGGAGCTTGTAGAACCACCTGATGGTGTAAAAGCCGTTGGATGCAAGTGGATCTACAAAAGGAAAAGAGGGACAGACGGGAAGGTAGAAACCTTCAAAGCTAGGCTTGTTGCGAAAGGGTACACTCAGAAAGAGGGAATCGACTATGAGGAGACCTTTTCACCGGTAGCCATGCTTAAGTCTATCCAGATACTCTTATCCATTGCTGCTCATATTGATTATGAGATTTGGTAAATGGATGTCAAGACAGCTTTCCTTAATGGAAGTCTTGAAGAGAACATCCATATGAAGCAACCAGAAGGGTTTATTGAAAAAGGCAAAGAGCATCTAGTGTGCAAGCTCAATCGGTCCATTTATGGACTAAAGTAAGCTTCAAGGTCTTGGAACATCCGGTTTAATGAAGTAATCCAGTCATATGGATTTATTCAGTGTCCGGATGAGTCTTGTGTATACAAGAAGTGTAACGGAAATGTGGTGGTATTTCTTGTACTATACGTAGATGATATTTTGTTAATTGGCAACAATGTCAAGGTATTATCGGACGTAAGGGTATGGTTGCCCAAACAATTTGATATGAAGGACTTAGGAGATTGTGCACACATTCTTGGGATCAAAGTTATAAGGGATCGCAAGAAAAGAATGTTGTGTCTGTCTCAAGCTTCATATATAGATACAATTCTTGCTCGTTTTAGCATGCAGGATTCCAAGAAAGGTTTCTTACCTTTCAGGCATGGAGTAGCTCTATCTAAAGAGATGTCTCCGAAGACATCAAAGGAGATAGAGGACATGAAAACAGTTCCTTATGCTTCGGCTGTAGGAAGCCTAATGTATGCAATGCTATGTACGAGACCTGATATCTGTTTTGCCGTGGGCATGGTTAGCAGATATCAGAGTAACCCTGGACAAGGACATTGGACTGCAGTAAAGCATATATTAAAGTACCTGAGAAGGACTAGAGATTATATGCTAGTTTACCAAGCAGACGATTTGCTCCCTGTGGGTTACACGGATTCAGATTTCCAATCAGATAGGGACAACAGTAAGTCTACATCAGGCTATGTGTTTACTTTAGGAGGTGGAGCCATTGCATGGAGGAGTGTTAAGCAGAAATACGTTTCAGACTCAACCATGGAAGCAGAGTATGTAGCAGCCTCTGAGGCAGCTAAAGAAGCAGTATGTCTCAGGAACTTTCTGATGGACTTAGATGTGATTCCTGATTTGCCCAAAATCATCACAATTTATTGTGATAATAGCGGTGCAGTTGCAAACTCGAAGGAACCACGAGCCCATAAAGCAAGTAAACATATAGAGCGCAAGTACCACCTGATACGAGATATCGTGAAGCGAGGAGAAGTTGTCATCGCCAAGATTGCATCAGCGGATAACCTGGCAGATCCTTTCACTAAGGTCCTTCCGGTGGAAGTTTTCGATCGACATGTGGAGGGAATGAGAATCAGATGTATGGCAGAAGATATGGCAGCTTATTCATTAGTATAAGTGGGAGATTGTTGGAATGTATACTGAAATCCTAAGTTTTTGTAAACGTTTATTTTGAATAAAGAATCACATTTGGTCAAATTGTCTACATTTAGTTGTAGTTGTTCAATTAATTTATATTGTAGATAACATAGTATGTGGTGCTACATACAGAAGATGATGTTATCAGTACCTTATAAATTATAAACAGTAGCTCACGATCAAAATGGAAAGGAACAAACCATTGAAAGGTCGTAGTGTAATTAGGAATTAGTTTATCTTGATTATATAATTACACTAGTACACTTAGAGTGTATTGAGTAGGACCATTTGAGGTTGTTTCTTTTATACTGACTTTATAAAGGAACAAATACCTCAGTTATTATGGAAGTGTGTGCTCTTAATGCTAATATAATAACAAGCACATATATTTGATATTTATTTCTTTAATTTATCAATGGGTGAGATTTAGTTCGATAAATCAATAAGCTCGATAAGTTGAGAAATGATATTACTTATAGTGTGTGTTGTTGATTATAGAAGGAAATTGTGTCCTAGTAATCTAGGTTGATAATGTCCCCAAGATGAGCTCATAAAGATTGTCATGTTAAACCCTGCAGGTGGACTTAGTCCGACATGACGATGAGGTTGAGTGGTACTATTCTTGGATAAAGATATTAATTAAATGAGTTGTCAGTAACTCACTTAATTAGTGGACATTTGACATATTAAACACAGGGAGACTAACACACTCATAATAAGAAGGAGCCCAAAAATGTAATTTGGGATTGGTGCGGTAGTTCAATAATAGTTCTCTAGTGGAATGAATTATTATTGATAAAATTAAGTTGTGTGTTCGGGGCGAACACGGGATGCTTAATTTTATTGGGAGACCAAAACCAATTCCTCCTCTCGGTCCCTATCGTAGCCTCTTAGTTATAGAGTACTATATCCACCTATATCCACCTTCTATACCCACCTAAAGGGGGCCGGCCAAGCTAGCTTGGGAATCAAGCTAGGGCCGGCCTAAGCTTGGTTTATGGGTGGCCGGCCCTAGCTTGAACCCAAGCTAGAGGGGGCCGGCCATAATAAAATTAAAAAGAATTTTAATTTTAATTTTTATTATGTGGAAGATATAATTTATTAAAGAGAATTAAAATTTAAATATCTCTCTTAAAAGGGTCTACAAATAATTAAAGAAAGAGATTAGATCTCTTTCTTTATTTGTAGATTGGAAAGATATTTTATTTTCTCTTTGAAAATTATTCACATGTTAAAAAATTAAAATTATAGAAATTTCTTTTTATCAACCATGAAGGGATTTTTGAAGAGAAATTTTATTTTTAAAATTTTCGGAAACAAATAAGGAAGTTTTAATTTGTTGATTGAAACTTGTCTAATTTGTCTCTCTATGATGTGGCCGGTCATTATAAGTTTAATTGGGAAATTTTATTTTATTTTTTTCATTTAATTCATGTCAAGGAAAATTAAGGAAATTTTATTGTAATTAAATTTCCTAATTTACCAAAACCAAGGAATATAAAAGAAGGGGTGGGGGTGCCTTCAAGTGTTACAACCTCTATTATTCTCTCCCTCTTTTCCTTGGTGTTGTGGCCGGCCAACGTCTCTCCCTCTCTTTCTCTTTGTGGTGGCCGAATCCTTCCTCTTGCTTGGAGCTCTTGTGGTGGCCGGATACTACTTGGAGAAGAAGAAGAAGAAGAAGGAGAGAAAGCTTGTATCCCTTGGAGCTTGGTTGGTGTTTTTTTTCTTCATCCTTGGTGAAGCTCTTTTGTTTTGGCCGAACCTAGCTAGGAGGAGAAGAAGGTGCATTGGGGTTTCTCATCTCGGAAGATCGTTGCCCACACAACGTCCAAGGTTAGAAGAGGAATACGGTAGAAGATCAAGAGGTCTTTCTAGAAGGTATAACTAGTAATTTTTCCTTTCCGCATCATACTAGTTATTTTTGGAAATAATACCAAATACAAGAGGCTTACGATTCTAGTATTTCAAATTTATTTTCGATGTAGTGTTCTTATGTTTATTTCTTTTCCTTGTGATTTGATTGTTCCTTTCGGTTAACTTAAAGTTATTTTAGGAAATTAAATATTAGCTTTCTATAAAAGGTTTTGTCTAGTCGGTGGTGGTTGCTCCCATATCCAAGAAGGCCATGTGCCTCGCCACGTCAGTACTGGGAACCAATTATGGAAATTAATATTTAATGGAATTAATAACTTAGGTGATTTGGATCAAACGTGTTAAGTTCCGCAGGAGATCCAAGTCTAAACCTAAAAGAAAAAATAAATTAAGTTTTGGATCAAACGTGTTAAGTTCCGCAGGCGATCCAAAATTTAATTTAAAAGAACACATGGTAGGTAGGAAAAGGTTCAGACGTTTGTACAAAATTTTTGTATAGTGGAACCTCTAGGTTTTCCGAGTAGCAACCAACAGCAACTACACGCCTGACTGAAAGACATCCTCAACGGTCTTCACCTGATCGGATACGAACCCAAAAATCGCGACACGATAAGGTACGCTCTGAATGCTTTTCCGAGGAATGCTTTGTGGGCATCAATTGTAGATGCATACAAAGTTTCCAAAGATCTTTCAATTCTTAAGTTAGACGAATTGTTTTGCGAGTTGGAATTACACGAGCAATCTAACATGAGCCATGTCGAGAAAGGAGTTGCTTTGTATGCAGGTTCAAGCAAAGAGACAAAATCAAAAACGAAGATCGAGTCTGAAAGCGAGTTAGACTCAGATTCAACAAACGAAGAAGAACTAGTCAACATGGTCCGAAGATTGTTGACTAAGAAAAAGTTTAGAAGAAATACCAAAAAGATTCCACTGAACCAGATCCAAAACAAATCAGAAATGATTTGTTATGGATGCAACAAAAAGGGACATTTCAAAAACGAATGCCCAAATCGGAAAGAAGAACGACCCAAATCGACAAGACGGAAGAAGGCACTTCAAGCGACTTGGGACGAAACGTCTTCCGACGAATCCGACACGGAGCAAACGAAGCACTCAAGTCACCTTGCATTTATGGCAAGGAACGAAGATTCTGAGTCCGAGTCCGACGAAGAATACGAGTTCGAGATCGACCTCGATTCCGAGAGAAGCCCCGGATCGAAAGATCCAAATATGGTAACGATTTATTCAAAGTCAAATTTGCTTAAAGTAGTTAAATGTTTGTTTAAAAAAATAGCAAAATCGGAAAAACAAAATAACTTGTTACTTAAGGAAATAGACCACCTTAAGCAAAAAGTTAGCTTGAGTGACTCGACTAACCAAGTTCAAGTCGGAACTTCAACTCAAGTTGAAAAACTCGAGGAAGAAAATTCCGATTTGAAAGGTCAAGTCGAGCGACTCAAGAAAACTTTTGAAAGGTTCGAAATGAGATCCAAGTGTCTAAATATGGTACTTGGATCGCAACGAGCCGTGTACAACAAATCGGGGCTTGGCTATAAACTGAACAAAACAAACAAATCATACATGTCTCTAATCAGTCAAAATGTTAGAAGTTAAGTCCAAGCATGGGTTCAAACAAAACACTTAACCAAACCAATCAAATCAAACCACTACTTGGTCCCTAAGAGTCAAATTTATTACTTAGATAGACCTTATCTAAGCTATGACTCAGGGGGAGCAACTAGAAAAACAATCCAACCAACTTAAACCAAACTCAATACTTAGGATTAGGATTATTAGAACGGTTAGATGAAAAAGGTTTACCAAACCCTATAACATAGCACCGGAATGGATTGAGATGATAGTACGTCAAGGAAACTCTGTCGAAGGCATGTCTAGGTTGAATATGGAATTCTACCTGGTGCACTAGACTTAGTGGATCTGACCGAAGCTACCTCAGTCAAACATGGGCTAGTTAGACCAAAATTTAGTATTAAGTTTTTTGGGCAGGAACAGTTTGAAAAGTCTTCAGCAAATGGTCTAATGATATTCAAGTAGGCCATATGCCTCACCACTGAACTGAAACTTATTCTTAGGACGCCTGCTTGATTAACCCAAAGCTAAGTTTGAATCTAACATGGGTTCAATAACCTCTTTCAAATTAATTCTAATTTGAACTAAATTAATTTTAATCTAATTCAAACTAATTCAATTGAAAACTTAATTCAAACCTAACTAAATTCAAATCTAATCTAATTCAAACCAAAATTAATTAAAATTATTTTAAACTTAATTATTTTTAAAACTTAATTTAAAAATTAACTAAACTTAATTAAAATTATTTTAAAACTTAATTATTTTAAAAACTTAATTAAAATTATTTTAAAAACTTAATTAAAATTATTTTAAAAATTAATTAAAATTATTTTAAAAATTAATTAAAATTATTTTAAAAAACTTAATTAAAATTATTTTAAAAATTAATTAAAATTATTTTAAAAATTAATTAAAATTATTTTAAAAATTAATTAAAATTATTTTAAAAATTAATTAAAATTATTTTAAACTTAATTAAAATTATTTTAAAAATTAATTATTTTAAAAATTAATTAAAATTATTTTAAAACTTAATTATTTTAAAAACTTAATTAAAATTATTTTAAAAATTATTTTAAACTTAATTAAAATTATTTTAAAAATTAATTAAAATTATTTAATTAAAATTATTTTATAAACTTAATTAAAATTATTTTAAAAATTAATTAAAATTATTTTAAAAATTAATTAAAATTATTTTAAAAATTAATTAAAATTATTTTAAACTTAATTAAAATTATTTTAAAAATTAATTATTTTAAACTTAATTATTTTAAAAATTAATTAAAATTATTTTAAACTTAATTAAAATTATTTTAAAAATTAATTAAAATTATTTAATTAAAATTATTTTATAAACTTAATTAAAATTATTTTAAAAATTAATTAAAATTATTTTAAAAATTAATTAAAATTATTTTAAAAATTAATTAAAATTATTTTAAACTTAATTAAAATTATTTTAAAAATTAATTATTTTAAACTTAATTATTTTAAAAATTAATTAAAATTATTTTAAACTTAATTAAAATTATTTTAAAAATTAATTATTTTAAACTTAATTATTTTAAAAATTAATTAAAATTATTTTAAAACTTAATTATTTTAAAAACTTAATTAAAATTATTTTAAAAATTATTTTAAACTTAATTAAAATTATTTTAAAAATTAATTAAAATTATTTAGTTAAAATTATTTTATAAACTTAATTAAAATTATTTTAAAATTAATTAAAATTATTTTAAACTTAATTAAAATTATTTTAAACTTAATTAAAATTATTTTAAACTTAATTAAAATTCTTTTAAACTTAAAAATTAATTAAAAACTTAATTAAAATTTATTAATTATCCGTCGACCGAACAATCGGTTCGGTCGACCGAACCGAACTCTTTTAATATGCCACATGATGAATGTTCAATTATTCGGTCGACCAGACCATTTTATCGGTCGACCGAAAACATAACTCTCATCTGTTCAACTACCTTGTATCCGTGCCAAAATTAAAGTTCCGGTCGACCGAACCGTTTTATCGGTCGACAGAACGTCTGCTCACCGGTCAAAAGGACAAGAGATTTAAGGGATCGGTCGACCTAACCCTTGATCGGTCGACCGATCATCTTCTATAAAAGCAGAAGCTAGCAACCCTCACAACTCATCCAAATCCATTCTTCTACTCTTCTATCTCCTATACTATTCGCCGATTCCAGCCTCTTCCCATCCGAAAATGCCTCGGTAACTTTCTTTTATTCTATTCCTTTTAATATTTTTGCACAAGTTACTTATTGCATTATTATTTATTTTTTTATAGTGAGAAAAGTAGAGCTATTGCACAAAGAGAGGCTAGCTCTCTTAATCCTAGCCAAGATCCTAGGTTTTTTACCGAAGAATTGCGTCTATCCTTTCCTAATAAAAAATTTAAGGTTATCGGTACTCGTTGTTTGGATCTCCAATTCTATCACACCTTTTGTCCTGAGGTCATAGAGATCAATCAACACTATCAACTTGATAGCGTCATCTTTTGTAGACATGCATACAATCCTATTCTCTGTTCGGAATTTTACCACAACTTGTGCGAACTTGATCCCCATCATTTTAGGACTAGAGTTGCTACTCGAGACATGTTGTTTGATCTTGACATGTTTCTTCGATTTCTACGGATCCGACCGTCAGTTAACCGTATATTTTTTAGTAAGTCTCTTCCTGATCCATTACCTGCTCCTTTTTCTCATCTGACTTTAGACCTCATGTATGCTGACTTCTTTGAGGGACCTCGTCCTAAAAAAATGTCAACTGTACCTCTTAGTCCAAGAGATAACGCTTTTTATAAGATGGTTGTGTCTTGTGTTTATCCTTTATCATCTGGAGATCAGGGCGTTTTGCGTCCAGTTCATCTTTTTCTGATGTACGCCCTTAAACACAGACTAGACTTTGACCTAGGCTACTGGGTATTCAGATCTATCATTTACTATTCAGGGTACAGTACTTCACTTAAGGTTCATATGATTCAGTGTCATGTTCTTACTGCTTATATTGCCAATCTCGGAGTAGGAGTTCATCGAGGCGAGTTGATTGAGTTGTCTGACTTTGATCTTGTCGGGGTTAGGCAATTATCCTTGGCTGGGATTAAGACAAGCGCCGAAGGCCTTGTGTACAAACGAACACATCCACACTACATCCCACCTGTTGTTGACGATCCTATTGATGAGGATGATCCGGTTCCTGTTACTGCGCCTCCTCCTGTGGTCATTGATCCTGGATTTGCCATGACACCCTTCTTCGATTTTCCTCAAAGCAGTTCATATGCTCCTCCTCCTCCTCCAACTAGTGACTTCTTTACCCGACTGCGAGATGATATTTTCAGTCGCTTTGACTCATTGGAAACAAAAATGGATAATCAGTACAGCTCTCTTCAGGGACAAGTTGCTAATATTCGTCATGAGATGATAGAACGTACTGATGCATTACAGAAGGAGCAGCAGAGGATTTTTGATTGTCTGAGAGATAATGAGGATGAGGATGAGTGATTTAAGGATTTATCTTTTGTGACTTATTGTATTTATTACTTACCTTGAAGTATGACTATGTTTAATCTTCAGTGTTTCTTTTTTCCAGTCTTTAGTAGTTTTTGATAAATTTTGTAGAATATGTTCTTTGATTATGAAAATTACTATCTAGTCTATTTTTCAAATTTATTTTTGTAAAAATCCCCATTTCAAAATTCTTTAAATTTATTTTCTGGAATAGCCTAGGTCTTACCGTAGAATTGCATGTTCCTATAGTTCTAGGAGCCAGCATCTCACAAGCACAGTAGGATCCCTTTTTTGATAACTTAGAATGGGTGAGATGCTTAGGTCCTAGCCCTAGATTTCAGATGCTTATGTCAGTGCATCGCTATAAATTTGGGCTTTAAATAACAAACATTGATCAATTTGAGTTAACTAGTAAGTAAAACCTTGCTAGTTCTAAAATGCTCAAATTGACCAACTTGAGTCAAATTGCTACTATCTTGTGATAGCTGGCCTTGGACAAGGGTTGGACATTTCATCATAAGGACAAATTTTCCTTAGTTTTTCTATATCCATGCTTGGACTTTAGGAATTTGTCAGTTTTAGGGGGAGCTTCAAAACAAGTTTTTAGGCTTATACTATTTTGATCAAATTTTTCAGAAATTCATTCTCCTAAAAATTTATTTTATTCATTTAAACTTCAAATGCTTTAATTTATTTAAAATTTTAGAATTTTTCAAAATATTTCTTGCTTTAGTTTTTTTTTAATATAATTTTTTAAAAAATGTTGTTAAACTTTTATTCTTTAAAAAAAATAAAAAAAATAAAATGTTTTCATTTACTTAATATTTCATTTTTTTAACATATAATTTTAGAATTTTTCAAACTATTTCTTGCCTTAATATTTTAAAAAAAAATTACAAAATATAATTTTTTTCAAGGTTTTTTACTTAAAAATTATTTTCAACATATAATTTTTGAATTGTTTCTTGACTTAGTATATTTTTTTAATGATTTTTTTATTAGTCTATTCTAACTTTACTTGTTTTTGGTACTGCCCCTATTTTTGATGTGTGTCAAAGGGAGAGAGATAGTGAATTCAGGGGGAGAGTTAGTTAATTCAAAGGGTGAGTTAAAAGTTAAATTGCTTGTTTATTTACTTGTTGCATATTTGTATGCTTGTTTATTTACCTGTTGCATATTCTTAAACTTAACTTTGAACCTTGGTTGCCAAACATCAAAAAGGGAGAGATTGTTGGTGCAAACTGCACCAGAATTAAACCTGAGTTTTGATGTTGTCAAAGGTTCAAGTTAAGTCTTGTTGTGATCTAACAAGTTTACTGAGTGTGCAGAATGTTTACTCAACCGGGAAAGACCTAGTTGGAGGCTTGGCAGAAGAAATCTTAGCAGATCGTGGAACCCAGGTGAAAATCCAAGAAGGTCGAGGGGAGACAAAGCTTGGCAGTGTGATCGAGAGGTCTGAAGGACCGAAGATCAAAGGAAAAGTCCTGGGGAGCCGATCAAGGCTGAGTGAGAAGTCCAAACTAGATCTGGAGGATCAAAGTTTGGCAGGTAGGTTGAGGTAAGCAAACTGGAGGAGCGACAGTGAGGTCGGGTTCCCGGAGGGAACAACTTTAGGTCGCTGATCCAACTGAAGAAACCGAGAAGGTTTCCAAGTTGAGATCAAGAACAGTTCTATGTTCTTTAATTACTCATGCATTATTATACTGTTATGCTAACATCTGTGTTGCAGGGTGTTTTTTTGTTCTAACACTGTTTTGCAGGTCTAGGCGGATCGGTCGACCGAACCAGAGGACCGGTCGACCGAACCAAGTAAGATCAGCACAGAAGTTAGTCCAGATCAGAACTGAGCCAGAGTCCGGTCGAAGCTTGATCGGTCGACCGAAAGGTAAGTTCGGTCGACCGAACCTGTTGACTCAGCAAGCCAGTTCATCAGCACCGAATCAGCAAGCAAAGGAAAGAAGGGCTGATCGGTCGACCGAACAAGAGGATCGGTCGACTGATCCAATCAGCATTTAATCAACATTAAAGAGTGATCTCGACAGATTTCAGCGAACAAGGAAAAACTTTGTTCGGTCGACCGAACAGGGCATCGGTCGACCGAACCCTCAGTACTCCTATAAAAGCAGGCTCGAAGACAAAGGCATAAACAACTTTTCTGATCAACTCTTGTGCTTGTTTGCAATTTGTCCACGCTATCGACTTCATCCGATTGCCGACCGAGCTACGACTTAAATTCTGCAATTGTCGGTATAGCTTTATTTTTGTACTGTACTTTAATTCTGTAAGATAGTAGAAGTGTTACTATCTTACATATCTGTACTTGTACGATTCACTTCTTTCCGAGGAGTTCGGAAAGAAGGATTATAGTGTTTTGCCCATCGGTGCGGTCAAGGACCGCGGGCCTTCGAGTAGGAGTCGAGCTAGGCTCTGAACGAAGTAAACGATTGTGTCTCATTTCTTATTTTCCGCTGCACGATTCTGACTTAAAAATAAAAGAATAGTTTTTAAAAAGAAGCGATATTCACCCCCCCCTCTATCGCGCTACTCGATCCTATCAATAAGTTTTATGATCCCAAAGTAAAGACCATCTTTGAGACGGGAACTGCAACGTTCTTTGAGGATATTGAGTTTAGGGGAAGAATAAAGTAACAGATCTTGTTTTTGAGGAGGAATGTATTCCCACTACTCTTCAAGAGGAAATGGTTTATATTCCTATGATTGCTTCTAATAATGATCAATATTTTATTCCTGTCAATGATCAAGATGCAATACAAGAACAACAAGACATTGCTAATCAACTCCCAGAAGAATAAACTCAACAACCTCAAGAACCAGTGTATGTAGAATAAGTGCCTTTATGAAGGTCCACTAGAGAAAGGAGGAGTGCTATTTCGGATGATTACATATTGCTACTTCAAGAACATGAGGGAAATGATGGTATGGCGGATGATGATTCGATCAACTTTCGTCAAGTCATGCAAGATTCAAATTCTCAAAAGTGGATTGAGGCAATGAATGAGGAGTATAAGTCAATGCAAGACAATAATGTTTGAGAACTTGTCCTATTACCAGAAGGTGTGAAACCCATTGGTTGTAAGTGGATTTTTAAAGCCAAACGGGATTCAAATGGTAATGTGGAAAGGTATAAAGCACGTCTTGTAACTAAAGGCTATACTCAGAAATATGAGATTGACTTTAAAGAGACCTTTTCTCCAGTTTCAACGAAAGACTCTTTAAGGACAATCATGACACTTGTCGCACACTTCGATATGGAACTCCATCAGATGGATGTTAAGATAGCTTTTCTCAATGGAGATATTGAGGAAATAATCTATATGGTGCAACCAGAATACTTTGTATTAGGAGATCCAAAGAGTATAGTTTGCAAACTTAAGAAGTCCATCTATGGGTTAAAACAAGCATCTCGTCAATGGTACCACAAATTTCATCAAATAATTATCTCATTTGGTTATGAGGTAAATGTGGTAGATGATTGTGTGTATCATAAGTTCAGTGGGAGTAAGCATATCTTCCTGGTTCTATATGTTGATGACATTTTGCTTGCCACAAATGATATAGGTATGTTAAACGATACTAAGAGATTTCTATCTAGATATTTTGAAATGAAAGATCTTAGTAACGCATCTTTTGTATTAGGAATCCAA
Source organism: Zingiber officinale (assembly GCF_018446385.1). NCBI lineage: Eukaryota > Viridiplantae > Streptophyta > Magnoliopsida > Zingiberales > Zingiberaceae > Zingiber > Zingiber officinale. The sequence goes on from NC_055988.1 coordinate 119,090,558, forward strand.
ATACACCGAGATCGTTCTCGAGGTATTCTTGGATTATCGCAAAAGAACTATATCGATAAGGTGCTTAAAAGATTTGGCATACAAGATTACAAACCAGGTAATACCCCAGTCGCTAAAGGAGACAAGTTTAGTCTTAAACAATATCCTAAAGGAAGCCTCGAGACTCAAGAAATGCAAAAGATTCCCTATGCTTCAGTTGTAGGAAGTCTTATGTATGCTCAAGTTTGTATGCGTCCAGATATTACGTACATTGTCGGAGTGTTGGGCAGATATTTAAGCAACCCAGGAATAGATCATTGGAAAACAGCAAAGAGGGTAATGAGATATTTAAAGAGAACTAGTGATTACATGCTCACATATAAGAAGTTAGATACTCTTGAGATCATGGGATATTCTGACTCTGATTTTGCGGGATGCCAAGATAGCATGAGATCCATTTCAGGTTATGTTTTTCTGTTGGCCGGCGGAGTTATCTTTTGGAGAAGTGCTAAACATGTATTGACAGCTTCTTCCACCATGACAACAGAGTTTATAGCATGTTATGAGGCATCTAATCATGGAATATGGCTGAAAAATTTTGACACTGGGCTGCGTATTTTGGAAAAGGTTGAAAGACCACTGAAGTTATTTTGCGACAATCGATCAGCTGTATTCTATTCTAACAACAGTAGGAGCTCGACAAAATCGAAGCACATCGATATCAAGTTCCTTGTTGTGAAAGAAAGAGTACAAAGTGGACAGATTTCGATAGAACACATAGGCACAAACTCCATGATAGCAGATCCTTTTACAAAGGGTTTACCACCCAATGTCTTCTATGAGCATACCACTCATATGAGTGTTATTCAGTTTGGTGAATCTAGATCTAGTGGGAGTTTGTAGTATATATGTTTTCTATATATGTTTGGTTATGTTGATGAAATATATGTATTTGGAGATTATCTGATCAGATATAAAGTTCAATGTTTACTTCATTACACTTTGTATAACTTAAGTTAAAGTTTTGATCTCACTTTGATTAAAGAGGACCCGTTGAAAATTAACATGAATAGATCGCCTTGCATGTAATTTTCATGCCACATATTCATAATTGATCTATGTCATTTGATTATATGGATGTACGTGACCATTGATGGTTTAGTTGTGATAGATACAACGAATACTACATTGATCCTATGTCTATATAATTAATGGATGAGATTGTTAAGGAAACCCTACAGCTATGATGACAAAAGTTATGAGCTCATTAAGGTTAACATTTATAAGTTTACACATATGGTCCAGTGGGAGATTGTTAGAATTTTAGGACCATAATTGTAATTATAAATGTCTAATGTCATCAATTAAAGAAGTCATAATTTAATGTGAACTAATTTATGATTAAGGAATATGACTTAAGGGGTTAATTGCTATGAATAAATTAATGTGGATACCATGTGCAATTTCTAGTTTGTTGAGGGGCCAAATTAGAAATAGGTAAATTTATGTTTCTGTAAATAAGGGTTATGGTTCCAGTTTGTAGATGATATTTTTGTTTTGTTTTCTCATCGACAAAACTCTCTGGATACTAAGGAAGATCTGCAAATTGAAGATCTTGCCCAAATCGACTGCATACTATGGATTCTGGTACGCTTCCATAATTTCTGTCTATCTAATGTATAATTTCTTAAGAATTGAATAGAATACATAAATTTTATGTTAAGATTTCTCAACTTTTTTTTTCCGTCATATCAATCTCTTTTTCCTCTTGCAATCTATAAGGAATCGTGAAGCCCAACATTGCTCTATCAGAAAAGAGACCTAAAAACAGCCTTCGAGCTAAGAACAGGACCATCAGTGATGCTTTTGCTCCCCAAATCAAACACAGGCCATGCAATTTCATCACCAGGTTGATTGAAGTATATGCAGTTCTCTTTGCATCCCGTATTCTCAACCAGTAAACATATCGACTGTATATTTCCCAAAAAGATTGCGTGGTTCCTCAAGCTCTCCACCTCCACGAATGATACTCGCGGAAGAAGCATCTGGTAGATCCGGTTTTTCATGTTCACCATCGATGTGTCTTGCTGAAGCTGAAATACTGAGAATCATTAATAGGCCCATTATTGCCTTCACTTGATGCAAGAAGTACCAAAATCTCAGTACCGCGCTTAATCAAGTGCATACTTAATTCCCCTTCATCCATGAAGCTCCATGAGTTAACCAATGATCGTGCAGAAATAGAGTTGGCACCGAGTATTGATTCTAGGACAAAGAGGAAAGCTCTTCTGCAAAATAGAGTTTCCCCTCTGATCGTGCAGAAAACTGAACAAGGAATGCATGAGACAGATTGTCCAATGCAGTCTATTCACCATCCCCAGATGAATCACAGATCAACTCTTTTCATCCATTCTAAATAAGTGAACACTTCCTGACCTGAGGTGGCATGGGCTCTGTGTTCTCATAGGATTGTAATTCTGTACTGCAGCCTTCCATATCCGGCTTACACTACAAAGACTGAGAGGTTTAGACCAGCTTAACTGATTCAGGATTAGTTCAACGATATGAACAGGAAGATAACGCGATGGCAGAGATGATATGTCACATGCTTCACAATTTCCGTGTGGGTTTCCAAACACTCCGTCCATATTGCAGGAGCTCATCTTCCTTTTAACGTATTCAAACTAGCTATTCAGGTCTACATGTTTGGAATGGATGGATTTCTATAGAAAAAAGGGTAATTTCAGCACTAAGGAACATAACAAAAGTTTAAAGAGCAACAAAATTATAAAAGAAATTAACCTTTAAAGAAAAACAAGTCAATTTAATAATTTTGTACAAACAAAAAATAAATCTTTAAGACACATTTAAGTTAGCTGAACCGAGCCACAATTAATTACAATGCATACCAAAATTACTACATCTACAGTATTAGCTGAACTGGGCCGGGATGTACCTCATAGTACACATTTAAGTTGTAAAGATCTTGGGTGCAAAAATAATTTGAGTGCAGCTGAATAAATTAAACAACAAGATCCTTTTCAGAAGATCCATGCGAAAGAAATCGTATGCTAGTTGAATTGAGAGTTGTACTTTTGTTGCGTAAATACAAACTCTTGATAGTAACTTTATTCGGTAGATCTGAGCATGATCAAGTGTTCGCGCTTTTACGGTATTCACATGAACATATTCCGTTCGTCTCACGAACTCATAATTCGGAGATAAATTACAACTGTGGTATTAGCCACACTTGAAAGTTCGGCCAAAAGTAAGAAGAGAGGAATCAACCAAAAGAAGAGGAGGAAGAAAACTAGAACATCAAGAATCATTCATGAAAAATGAATTCAAAAGATCTTTTATATTATTTAAGGAATACCAAAATCTTTGCCTTTTAGTTTCTTTCAATAATGATATCAATTAATTTCTATTAATCTACATTATCTTCATCTAATCATGACTCTTAGGATGGGGATAATACTAACAAAACTTTCCTTATATTAATCAGCACGACAACGATAAATATTATGAACAGTCTAGTATTTTTGCATTAGGACATCCCATTTTCAAACCTAAATTATAAATCATGGATACAGAGAATTTGCAATACAACAAGAAATGAATATGATGATACAGAAACATTAAAAGGAACATAACATTTACAAATAAAAACTAGACACTAATCTGAATCATAAATTTTGTGCAACGTAAAAGTATTACTTTAATAATTAGACTATATAATAACAAAACGTCACTTTTAATCGAGCAAAAATGATTAAATTGTCCCCGCTTAGAGATAGGGGAGTAAAAAAAAAAAAGCTACTGTTGAATCCTCTATCAGGATATGTACTAGCGCTGAATTTAATAGAAACATTTGGACACTCGTGTGTAAAATTAGCTCATAAATTGAAGTATTGATTAATCGTCTCTAGAATTAATTGGATAATAAGAATTAGATATTTAGATTATAAAAAAATCAATTAAATTGAATTAATCCGTAGAATTATATAATTCATTTGTTTTAATCGATTTCATTTGTTTTATGTTCGATTTTGAATCTATTACTCGCCACTACATATATTAATTCATCCAAACAAAAGGTAATATATTATTAAAGAAATGTTATATGAATCCCAAGTTTCATAAACAAAGAAACTCTACACTTCCAAGAAAGAGCACGAGCTGCAGTACAAGGGAGAATAAGCTTTGAGCATCCGCATTGTCCGAAGCCGGTGGAAGAGCATCGCAAGCGAGACCTTCATCTCCTTCGCGACACTCACTGGCAAAAAGGCCTGGAGGGTACTTCCCGTAGAGGTTAATATAACTGAACATGGTCGTGGCGCAGTCATTCGTGCCGTCGTTCAACCGATCAGCGTAAGGGCACGCGAATTCCTTGAAAGCAGCGCAGCAGAGCTTGGCAGGGTACTTTGGCCCCTTGCACTGGCTGGTGATCACCGTGTAGTTCAGGTTTTCGAAGTCGATAGGGCAACCTAAATAATAAACGCGCGCAGAAAATTAATGTATCGGAAACAAGCTCATCGATGATCAGAAGAGAAGAGGGAAATTAATTATGTCGAACAATTTATTACTCGATTGAGCCTGAAGCAAACTTCTCCCCGCTGAGCCACGCGATTCGAGAGCATTATCTGAGATGAAGGCAGAAGCGGCCACTGATATTCGCGCTACGACGACGAGAAGAACAGCGGGGAGGGAAACCTTCCGAATGAAACCCATCTCTTCAATTCCTATCGCCAGACGGAGGGAGAAAGGAAGAGATAGATGGGGAGGCCACGAGAGAAATGGAGGAATGGGAATAGAAGAGGAGGGGGCTTCTGGGGCCGCACAAGTCGGGGAACAGAGGAAGCCATGATCGTTCGCGAGAGCTAATAAAAGAACATTCTATTTTTACAGTATAGCTTTTAACAATCATCTGACCAGTTCGCAATTGTATTTTTTTTTTCCAGAAGAAGAGCTCCTATCGTTCTCGCCATGATTACAGATTAAAATTAGCAAATTGTAGTATTCGCTATATATAAAGCATTTAAACAGGGGCGAGCTTTTAGTTACGTGCTTCGCACACTTTGCAGGCCTCGCCGCAGTCACTGCCGGCGCTTCCGGGGCCGGCGTCTGGAGTCATCGTCGTCGACGACGCAGGAGAATATGATCCAGGAGACGATTGAGAGCCACGCGACGATGACGCAGTACATGGCTTCTCCCCCGAGGCCTTGGATCGTTCCAATCTTTTCCATGATCTCCATGGCTGGCTCTATTTCTCCATCTCCCCTGTTGCTCAGAATTTATAGGAAGAGGACGTTGCTGACGCTATATCGTTGATGCTTGCTTAAGGTTTAATGCTTGTGGAGATCAAATGGTCTGCTGTAATTATGGCGATGTCCCAACGAACTGCGAGTTTAATCAAAGTTGATGGTGATTGGCTTCCCTTCCCTTCCAAGGAATCGCGATCGGTGCAGGCAGCGCTGTGGTGACATTTATCGGGGCGACAAGTTAGGTGGATCCCCATCACATCTTCGTATAGCAATTTAGAATTTTTCGACATCATTTCAGTTTAATCTTAATCAAACCTAAATATTGAATTTAGGCGAGATAATAACATTTTTGTCATCTAAAGAAGCCTGAAATTAGGAACGGCTAGGCTAGGCTAGGCTAGGCTAGGCAAGACAAGAGTCGCAAGGCATCGAACTCTTCCTCAATCATGTAGTTAATTAGGTGGCGATTTGGCTAGAATGGTTTAATGGTGGGTAGATGATGGTTGACTTTGCTGGTCTCTAATCAATATCACAATCTGTAGCATAATCTCTGTTATGTCTCATGGTCCACCCGTTGTTGTAATAAAAAGGTGAAATCTTACGTTCCAACGGTCTCACATAGTCAGTCATACGATTATTTATGATGAAATAAATTCAAAAATTATAGTTGATCATGTATGAGTTCATTTTTTTTTTTTGAATTTGTCAAGACTCAACCTCTTATCCATTATAATAATTTCTATCTTGCAATAATCAACTCAATCATCCTCCGGAGGCTTCATGGTTCATCGGTATGTCTCCTTAAATTTTCTATCTTTTGAAATTGTTGTAAACAATTATTAACTACCTTTAATATTTTATCTCTTTAAAAAATTAACTTATAATTCTGCGGCAGTTACTCTATCTAATTAAGAGCTTTAATTAATTTAATTAGGTGCATTAATACATCAACAGGCTTTAGTTTTTTTCCGGTCCGTTGGTGCATTTAATTTAGCGCACACACATAAAAAAACCCAAGATTTTCTATTTTCTTATTCCAGAAATTTCTTTAGTATTTTTTTGCTGTTTTTATGCAGATGGAGATGGATCATTTTTTAATAAAAGAATTTTTATTCAATGACGTCTTAAGGTTAATAAAAGTAAATTTCTATGATTAAACATTGTTAAATATTATTAGCATAATTAAATTATAAAATATAAACAAAAAAACAACAATATGAACCTTCATAAACTTATTAAAATAGTAAAATATTTATAAAAATAAATAAGAGGATTAACATTCGAATAAAAATAAATATTTAATAGCCCATCTCTAAGCTATGCATTGAATTTATCCGGTAGATAAATTAAGGGAACACCGTCCACCTATAAGATTAATCGGAATTATATAAAAAGTAATAAAAAATTATTAAAATTAAAAATTATGTATTAGATCAGTTAGAATTTTGTTAATATAAACTCTTTTCATCGCTTGTTATTGTTCCGGCGCCTCAGAGATCCAAAAAGCTTGCCCCTTTCTCATCCTCCTCAACTCCATCCAACGACACTGCGCCATGTGCTGCCCGAGCAGGTGCTGCTGTCTCTGCCTCCTCCTCTTGCTGGCGATCCTCGTCGTCGGCTTCGTTTTCGGATTCGGCATCTTCTCTCACGGCTTCCACAAGATCAGGGACGCTCTACACCTCGAGGAGACGCCTACGCCCGGATCCCTCAACCGCCGGCCCTTCCTCGCCGGCGCTGCACCGCCTGCTTTCTGAGAGGCACGCTTTTACTCTTTCTTTGTTTCCCCTCATTCTCTGGATCACTTCGCATGCTTACATTGGACTTCGGAAGGGAAGTCTCGGATTGGTAAATTCTAGGGTTTCTAGATTTCTTTCCTCGATTTGATGTTTGGTTTGATCTGTGGAATTGGATAGATGGGTTGAAGATGGAATTTGTTCCCGTTATGGAAATTTATTCTGGCAAATTCAATGGAAAAGAAAAAAAAATTATCATTGTTTGATGAATTATTTCTTGCCCAAATCCATTCTGTAAAAGTGAAATTCGTCAGGCCCCGCATATAGTCATGAGGATAATTACGATTCAACCCTTGTTCAATTAGGCATTTCTCACCCAAATCCATGATTCCATGGCATATAATTTATATAGATCCTTATCCAAGTTGAAAAATTCCTCTCTTTTTTTTAATTGTTTGAAAAAATAATTTAATAATACGAAATAGCCGTTTGTTTTTGTTTTGTTTTGACCGCAGACTGATGGCAGGACGATTAAAATGAGATGCAACAAAAATGTAAAATAATCTTTATGGTGAATAAGGTGATATGGTAAAAAAAAATAATCCAAGATTGCCCAACTCCAGATTGAAACTAATATTTTTAAAAAAATGTTAATTAGCAATGAAAACATCACATTGTGTTCCTTTCTTGAATCTCAGGTTGAAACGCTTGCATGGGGAAACATTAGCCGTGATAAAAAAAATTTCTTATATTGTATTAATAAATAAACAACTTATTCATAGATTAATATATACATTAACACACTATCTCCATTATATATACGTTAATCCATTATCTTTGTGACGACATCGTTATTAATTTGAATATTAATATATATCATCTCTGTAAACAAAAAAAAAAAAATCACATATTCATTATAATAACATCCTCTTTTTATTAATATACATTCATATTCATTTTAATTAGAACCGTCAATTTAAATTGAGTCCGTTGGGTTGACCCGCCCTATCAAATCAATTAAGCGGATTGAATTGGAATTTTATCAACTCATGCTCGTCACGGACCGGCCCGCCTAGACTCACGATCTATACGGATCGGCTCGCGACGAGCTTAGATTGACCCGTAAATTGAGAAATATATGTTTGTAGATGTGACGAAGGATACAATACTATTTAAGATATAAAATTTTTTATATAGGATACAAAATTAATATTTCATTAATATAATCATAAATTAATTAAAATTGATATTTAAAGATATAATGCGCTAAAGCTGATAATAAACTAATATTATTAACTAATAGTCTAATACATGCAGCAATCAAACGTAGAATATACATTCTACTGTAGGACCTTAGCCTTGTAAATAACCAAATGCTTTACGATTTGAAAGCTAATTGGTTACTGCAATTGTAGAATAATACACAACGTTGAACACGACACGATTGAGCATAATCTTACAACTCCACAATTGAGCATGAATAGGTTTGAGCACACCTGCGCAGGCTCTTATCAATTAAGTGATATTGTTCATCTAAAAATCCCTTCGGGGGTTTCTGATAAGAAGCCGTTTCGATGATGATGTCGGTCACTGTAAAAAGTTTATCCATACAATTTATTATTCCAAACGTTAGTAACCATCCGTGATTTACCTCCTCTGTGTTGGCCTTGGAACGAGTTGACGGAGGCGCTAGGGGCAAGCGTATTCATCTTTTTTTTGCCACAATGAACAGATGAGTTGCTACTGATCCTCGGCAAAATTGTTCAACATTACTAGTTTACAGGGTAGAAGATTATCAAATAACCAATAGCTCAGCGGCTAATCTAGAGTAGAGGGTAGTGTTGAGCTGCTCCTGTTTGTAAACCTAGCTCAACATCTTCACTGTAACTTGTTGGATTAGCCCACAATTCATCTATCTCCTTTCATTGCTTTGATCTTTTTAATTATCTCTTGCAAACCATCAATCTTTTCTTCGAGTAATTTTTTATGAATTTATCTCAAGTTATAATTTTTTGAAGCTACAATTTTCATTCTCCTTTTAAAAGGTTGCATCTCAAGCTAAAGCTGTAGAAGCTCGTTGAAGATATGAAAGTTTTTTTAAAATTTTTTTCTAAAATTTTTATCGGCCCGTTGGTTGGCCCGTCTAACTCTCAACCTGCCTTCAATTGGGTTGGGTTGAGTTGGAGATTTTCTAATCCGCTAAGTTGACGGATCGACTCGTCCCCCGCCAAATAGTTAGCCCACCATAGATCGACCCGTCCCACCACGGGTCGCCCCATTTCAAAACTCTAATTTTAACATTAATAATTATTACTTATATGTTTCACTTGTTTGCTGCTCATTCATCATTATTCTTTATTTTTAAAATTTAGTTTTTAATTTTTTTTTTTTTTTGATAAAATCTACTTATTAACGATGTTAAAGAATTGAAGATTATTAATGTATTGGTATTATAACACTTATCTATGTTGATTGTAATATCATTTGGGTATTATAACATCCATATATTAACATCAATGTGGATACACTAATAATTAATTAATTTCATAAGGACATTGTATTGATTTGAATATTAATACATATCACATTTTTCAAATATCATATCACGTACCCATTATATTAACACTTTACTTTTATTACACACATTCACATTCATTTTAATATTAACATTTATTATTTATGGGTCCACTATTCAATTTTATTCTTTTATCAAAAATTTATTTTTTTAATTTTTAATTTTTTTATATAAAATTCACTCATAAAAAACGTTCAAAAAATTAAATACTATTAATGTATGGGTGTTATAATACTCATTCATATTAATTTATGACACCATATAGATGTTATAATACTCCTAATACATACTGTAATCCATATTAATTTCGGACACCATTTAGATGTTATAATACTCCCAATACATACAGTAGACGCTAACTTTATAATTAAGTTAACATATGTTGACTCTTAATCATATAACAATCACTAACCTATAGCTTCATAACTCATTAATCCCTCCTTTAAATTAATGCTCCAGATATAACAATATTTTGTAGACAGGAATCAATTCCCGGCAATCGGATCTTATAGAAAAAACTCCTAAATCTAATTATTTGACAGTCAGTTATAAACTGACCTGATGATTTATCTCCTTTTACGGATGAACTGTGAGTAACTCTTGGGATGAGTGTTGATGTGTTGGAATGGGGAATCCTCCCGTGTCACCTCAAAAATAAAGATATATGCTTATGTGGAGGACAAGAGTCAACATGAAGATAACTTGACCCGACCAACTATGCCAAGGTTGTCCCGATTGACTATGCCAAGATTGTACCAAGTGGCTATGCCAAGGTCAGAGCCGACCCTGGGCCAGGGCTACCAGGGCACCTGCCCAGGGCCCAAACACTCTTAAGGGCCCATTATATATATATATATATATATATATATAAACGTTATACATATATACGTTTTTTCTCTTAATTTATTTTTTATAAATGTTATAGGTATATATATCTATTAACGTTTTTTTTTTCTCTTAGTTTTTTATTAACGTTTTTCTAATTTCTTCATCCTTCGTCAAAACCCTCGCCGCTTTCGCCGAGCGCCAGTCGCCAACGATTCTCCTCGCCGAAGCGCCGATTCAGCAATTCTCCTCACCGCGCCTTGCGATTCTCCCTCTCCCCAATCCCCACTGAAGCCCTCCTCGCCGCACCTTCCCTCTCTCGCTGCGACGACTGCGGGAGAGCGCATGGTACGACCGTGAATTGGGGGTGGTTGTGAGCTCACGTCCAACACACAAATCAGGCAAAATAGCGCCAAGGACAGAAGGACTTACAGCCGTAAGTTACTGCTGTGGACTGTAGTTGTTGCGAAATCCATCTATTTGGTATTCTTCCTGCCATGTCTCACTTCCCTTTCTTCTGGTGATTTTTTCCCCTTCACAGTTATGAGTTATCCACTTTTATCATATTTATACTTTATATGTAAAACATTTTATGTGGATAAATGTGGGATATCAAAGCACCATGTCAATTCCAAATTTGTGCGAGCCATTTCACCTAATCTATCAAAAAAAAAAAAAAAAAAATCCTATTTTGATATCCTGTTTCGATCAAACTGTATAACTTTGAATTAAAGATAAAGCTTGTGCAGATATACTCCCATAAGGCCAATTTTAACAATTAAACATAACAATGAGAACAATGATATAGAATGTTAGGGCAAATGGCTTAAATAAGGAGTTATTCCTATTTCCTAGCAAGCTGATAGGAACGAATTGAATCATATGTTGCAATCAGAGTCTTATAACTCTCAGTTATAATATGTATTAAATGAATCAAGTATATACTCTCAATTACAAGATGATTTTTGGTGGAATGTTTCATTAGGAGTTATAATCCTTAGGTACAAATTAATAATTTTTTGTGAGAGTATATACTCTCAATCATTTGCAGTTATAATCCTTGTTTAGGCATTTGAACATAAAGATAATTTAATATTAAAGTAGATGCATGTTTCATAATTTCACACAATAGCTCTCTAATTTTTTTTATTGTATTTAACTATTCAAGCTTAATATAAAGAAATTAGCATTGCTTGAAAATCTTATTTTATTTATAATTTCTGAAATGATAGATATTGTTTTAATAAATAGCCTAGTTAACTTCACTGAGTAGTTAGAATACTTCTTTCATAATTAATTGATTATTGATTAAAATCAAATAGCAAACAATATAATATAGCAACCTAACCATGGAAATTTAATTAACTTTAGTGTTATCTTTTTTTGAAACCTTATTTTACTACTGTTTTAATTATACGAATAAGGTCTTAACTCCTAAACAATTGAATTGTGTTTTTTTTATAAACTTGCAGGATATCTGTATAAGGTCTTATATAAGTGGATTTTGAATCAAAAGAAAATTCTCCATATCAGGTTTTATTGTTCTTTGTTTATTGCTTTTTGTTCATAATTATCTATTATCATGAAACAACTCTCTGGATATCAAAAAAGACAAAAAAAGAAAAAAGAAGAAGAGATAGCCCAAAGCTTAAGAGGTTCATTAAATAAATATTTTGGTAAAGAATCACATAACACAACAGAAAATTTAGTTCATATTTTAACTAATGAATCAAATGTTAATGAAGATTTTGTTGAAAACAAGAATGATGAAAATAAAGAATTTGTGAGAAATGAAAGTGATGAGAATGAGAAATTTGTAGAAAATGAGAACAAAGATAATGTAGATGTTAATAATTTGGATGAAATTGAAATTGACAAAACTAAAGATATTGATAAGTTTTGTGATGATGAGCATACAAACAAATATCAATGTTCGACACCTAAATATGATTTGAACATATTTGATCCACGAGTTTGGGATACTCTTGATACAAAAATGAGGGATTTACTTGTGGAAAGAGGTCCTAAAAGAGAAGATATTCTTAAGTTTCCTTTAGATAAAGAATCTCGACACTTTTCTCATACTTATTATGTTCAAATGTTACCAAATGGTGAGACTCGTGATCGAAAATGGTTAGTGTACTCGAAGGAGTTAGACAGAGTATTTTGTATTTGTTGTAAGTTGTTTAAAGTAATACACACCAAAAGTAATTTAGCAAGAGAAGGAGTTAATGACTGGAAACATTTATGTGACAAACTTAAACAACATGAAAATAGTGTTGAACACCTCACTAATCTAAGAGCTTTTGTTGAACTACAAATGAGATTAAAGAAAACATTGACAATTGATAAGGAAATACAAGAACAAATTAAAAAGGACACAAAACATTGGAAACACATTATGCTAAGAATAGTTGCTGTTGTCAAATGTCTTGCTATACATAATTTGGCATTTCGTGGTACACATGACAAAATTTATGAAGATAGTAATGGTAATTTTTTGGGTTTACTTGAAATGATTGCAGATTTTGATCCAATAATGCAAGAACATTTTCGACTCATTCAAGATAAAAAGATTCATTATCATTATCTTAGTCATAAAATTCAAAACGAGTTAATATCTATTTTAGCCTCCAAAGTCAGGAATGCAATAATTAAAAAAGTAAAAGAGGCAAAATATTTTTCAGTAATTCTTGATTGTACACCGGATGCAAGTCACAAAGAACAAATGACACTCATATTAAGATGTGTAGATGTTTCAGAGACTCCAATTAAAATAGAAGAGTATTTCTTAGAATTTATAAATGTAGAAGATACAACTGGTTTAGGCCTTGTCAATGAATTGAAATTTGTTTTACAATCTTTAGAACTTGATATTGATAATGTGAGAGGGCAAGGTTATGATAATGGATCTAATATGAAAGGAAAAAATCAAGGTGTGCAAAGAAGATTGCTTGACATTAATCCTAGAGCATTTTACATGCCATGTGGTTCTCATTCTCTTAATTTAGTTGTTTGTGACATGGCAAATTCTTGTGCTAAAGCAAAATCATTTTTTGGAGCATGTCAATGTATGTACACCGTGTTCTCTAATTCAACAAAAAGATGAAATGTTTTGCTTGAATATATTGATGGATTAACTTTAAAATCATTGTCAACTACAAGATGGGAAAGCCATATTGAAACAGTCAAAGCAATACTATCTCAAGCTTCCCAAATTAGAGAAGCTTTGTTCAAATTAGCAGAAATAAGTGAAGATAGCAAATTAAGTAGAGATGCTGAAACGCTAGCATCTGGTGAACTTTCAAGTTTTGAATTATATTAAGCCTTGTTATTTGGCATGATATTTTGCATAAAATTAACTTAGTTAGTAAAAAATTACAGTCAGAGGATATGCGTCTTGATGTTGCTGTAAAACAATTGGCTGGTCTTGTTTCTTTTTTTGAAAAATATAGAGAAAATGGTTTTGCTTTAGCTATGGTTGATGCAAAAAAATAGCATTTGATATGGAAATTGAGCCTGTATTTCCTACAAAACGTAAAATTAGTAGAAAGAGACATTTTGATGAGATTGCTAATACTGAAAGGGAAAATCAATCACCGGAAGAGTCTTTTCGAATAGATTATTTTATCTTAGTAGTCGATATTGCTCTTGGGCAATTGAAAAGTAGGTTTGAACAGTTGTAATATTTTGAATCTATATTTGGGTTCTTGTATGATGTTGCAAAATTAGTTTCAATGGATGATGATGAATTAATGAGTTCTTGTGTGAATCTTGAAAATACTTTGAAAAATGACGACACTTCTGATATTGATGCAAAATATATGTTTTCAGAATTACAAGTTTTGCAAGTAATGTTACCAAGTGAATCTTATGAAACAAATAAAAAATGATCTTCCATTCAAATATTAGAGTTTTTAAAAACAATGGATATGTTTCCAAATGTGATGATTGCTTATAGGATATTATTGACAATACCCGTGACAGTGGCATCTGCCGAAAGAAGTTTTTCAAAATTAAAATTAATAAAATCTTATTTACGGACTACAATGACTCAAGATAGGCTAAATGAATTAGCAATTTTATGTATTGAAAAAAATATGTTGGAAAATATTGAATATGATGATATTATTGATGATTTTGCCTTTAAAAGTGCATCACGAAGACACTTTAAATGAGTTGCTTCTGTGTTTTTTTTTTTACTTTTTTTTTCTTTTTGTGATCCTTCTACACTTGCTACTTTTCTGTTATTAAGTTGTTTGCTTAACAAGTGAAACTACTTAATCTGACCTCACCTTTTGTCCATGCAGGCATTACAATATGAATCGTATACAATTGGTTTGGTCCTGCATCTGGAATGTTCTTTCTGCATTTTTTGTTTCAGTTGGGTTGTCAGAAAATCTTTCGGTCGCAATCTTTGTAATGGATTCACTAAGGCAATTAGCTATGAAATTTTTGGAGCGAGAAGAACTTGCTAATTATAACTTCCAGAATGAATTCTTGAAACCTTTTGTGGTCATCATGCAGAAAAGTAATTCTTATGAAATTTGTGAGCTTATTGTTCGATGTGTTTCTTAGATGGTTTTGAGTTGTGTTAATCATGTGAAGTCTGGGTGGAAAAGTGTTTTCATGGTATGCTTGAATTATCTTATTGCTTTTCTATAATTCTTCCCACATTCTCAAACAGTATCTTAAATTATGTTTGCTTTCATGGTGATTATGTTGGGTTAGAATTTGTAAACTTTTGTATAAATGATATTAATGCTTCTCCTATGTTTAGGTTTTCACAACTGCTGTCGCTGATGACCGCTCCCTCCATTGCCTATTGACAGTCTATACATGGAAGAAGTGCACGTTAAGGTTAGTATGCGGTCTTAGTTGGACCCTCTCCTATTTGATATTGCTTCTAAATGATGCTTCCAGAACATCAATAACATGTTACTTAAGTTTCTTGTTTTAGCTTTTATTTGTGTGATTCTAAAACATTCCACCACCACCCGTGGCATTCATTTCTTCGTTGAATATGTGGATTGAAAAGATACAGAAATTCTAAATATTGATCTATTTTTATAAATTCTCCATAAATGAACTTCCTTTTTTATTCCTTGTATGTAGTTTGGAGAGGAATTATGCTTCACTGTTGGAGGTCAGCATATTCCTTTTGGTGCATCACCACAGGTAAGTTTATTTTTCCTTTCTCTAGTTATGGTATGCTTCCTTAAATTATCTCCCATCATCTCTATTGGAAATATTGCTGCTATATATCTAGTAGTCACTTCTTTCTAACATGCCCCCTACATATCTCTATTTTCCTCAATAAATTATAAAGTTTTTTCATAGTTTCACCCAAATGTGTTTCCACGCCTTACAAATTTTTATGATTTTTTGTAGAATATCTGGACTGAACTTGGACCTCCTTGTAGAATCTATCAGAAGCAAATAATTCTACTGTTCAGATATCTTTTTCTTGTGTTTTGCTATTCTGAACTCCTTAGTACTACTTTATAGGGACTAGTATTTAGAAAGATTTTAATTCTTAACCACTGAATACATTGTTTAAGTTTCGGTGGAAAAATAAAATTGGGGCATAACTAATAGTTTTGCCCAGGGCCTTTAAACAACCAGGACCGGCTCTGGCCAAGGTCATATGCTCTGGTCCTCTCGATGGTCGTTCGGGTGTCATCTAACCACAAGGCACACTCCTAGTCGGGAGACACAACTACCAATCGAGTATTCCTAATCGAATGCTCCTAGCTTTCTCTCGACCAGCTATGTCATGGTTGTCCCAAGCAGCTATGCCAAGGTCATATGCTCTGATCCTCCCAAACTAAGGATGACTTCATCGTATTGATAATGTCAGCTCAAATCCTTCTCTACCTTAGTGATCCCATGCTCTATGGGATGGACCCTCCCCATTTATATTTCATATTTAATATACTTTTAACATTAGCCATCAGTAAAATAATCATTAAGGCATTAGGCAAGGGTGGAGTCAAAATTTGTAGCCTGTCCGGATACAAATAACCTCCCAAGTTATGCTCAGGCTAAAAGAACTTTGTTACAGCCCAAGTAAACTACTACTTGGCTTCGCCGTTGGTATTGGGAAGACGTAAAGCCAATACAAGTGATAAACGGTCATTAATACATAGGAAAGTAAAAGGGCATCAAAGGTAGCATAAAAGGAAGGGAGAAACATAAGATGAGACAAGTTTTTCTAATCTTAAAACTCTTGACTATTCATTGGGACATCCTAGTGTCATTCTAACTATTGTCTTCAATTTTTGTTTTTTTCCAAGATCTCAGCCGGTAGTGATTTCACCTCTAGGACTCCTCTATAATAACTAACTGGTAGATGATTCTCTAAAAGTCTTTTTGTAGAATCAAGCGGAATCACTTTTTACTGTAACAGATATAACAATGCCAAACTCTGATAGTACTGTCCCTATTGAAATTTTCATATGCTAGGCGACATCAAATCAATCTTCATTTGTTGGGACTTTTTCCGGCCAACGATGAGAAGATCTTTGTCAAAGGTGGGAATATCTCTAATCAATCTTCATTCTCATATGCTATTGGAATTCTTTGTCACGAATCACTAACTCCTCCATCACTAAATATGCACTAATTCATTAATTCCATAATAGATACGATTAACCCACTAACACCATGATACATATATTACTCTACTAATGTCTCCACATGTGCCCCAATTAATTAGAGGGTGATAATTTTATTGGCTGCTATTTGGAATATCGTACCGGTTTCTTTGTACAAAAATTTTATACAAGTCCTGAACCTTTCCTAACAACCTATTACGTTCTTTAGAAATTAAATTTGGAATCGCAAACAGAACTTAACATTATTGATTCCAAGTTCAACTTATATCTGTTCTTAGTGGTTTAAACTTGGATTGCAAACGATGCTTAACATTATTGATCCAAATCCACCCATGTTACAAATTCGATTAAATATTATTTCAGAGATCGACTTCCAGGTTAAACATGGCGAGACACTAGACTTTCTTCGTTATGGGAGCATCCACCACTTCCTAGACAAAGTCTTTCAACGAAATTCAATATTTAATCTCCTTATAGTAACGCTAGGTTTAACCAATAAGAACAATCGAATCACAAGATCGAAAAACAAAAGAAACACAAATTCGAATCATAAATCCGAAACCTAGAATCGTTAGCCTCTTGTATTTGGTATTTCAAAATTTATACAAAGAAAACTAGTATGATGCGGAATAAGACAACAAGTTATATCTTTCTTTGTAACTTATAGACCTCACGATCTTCTATTGTATTCCTCTTCTTATCTTGGACTTCGTGTGGGCGACGATCTACCAAGACGAGAATCCACCCAAGCCTTCTTCTTCCTTCCAAGTTTCGGCCACCAACAATCTCATAGAGATGTAGAACTTCGATCACCAACTAAGCTCCAAGGGATGCTAGACAAGAGAACCTCCTCTTCTTCTTCTCCTTCAAGCAACCGGCCATCAATATGCGGCCGGCCACCAAGAGGGAAAACAAAGGAGAAGAGAGAAAGAGTAAGGGCCAGCCACCACCAAGGAAGAGAGGAGAGGAATAGAAGATGTATTCTTGTGTAAGGTGAGACATCTCTACCCTCTCTTTTTATATTCCTTGGTCTTGGCAAATAAGGAAAGTTTTATAACAAAAAAATAAAACTTCCTTTCTTATCTATGACATGGCCGCTGACCACATGTTTATTCTCCAAGCAAGGAAAGATTTTAAACAAAATTAAAATCTCTCTTTTAAAATCCCTTTTGTGGATAGTTATAAAAGGAATATTTTATAAATAAAAATCTCTCTCTTTTAAATCCTTTTATGGATATCTATAAAAGATAAGATTTAAAATAAAAACATGGTTTCATAAAGGAAAGTTTTATAACAAAAATTAAAATCTTTCTTTCACATTATAGATATATACAAATAAGGAAAGATTTCAAATATCTCTTTTATTTCTTTGTAGAAATTTATAAAAGAAAAGATTTTAAAATTTAAAACTCTCTTTTAAAACCAACATAAAAGGAAAATTTTTAAAACTCCCTTTTATTTCCTTTTATGACCGATATAAAAAAGGAAAGCTTTATATTAAAATCATCTTTTTAAATCCTTTTAATGGATCTCTATAAAAGGAAAAATTTTACAAAATAAAACTTCCTCTTCTTCATGGTGTGGGCGACCCCTTACTTGGGCACCAAGCAAGGCTTGGCTAGCCCTAGCTTGGGCTCCAAGCTTGGCTTGGCTGGCCCCTTGCTTGGTCTCCAAGCAAGGCTTGGCCGACCCTAACTTGGGCCTTAAGAAGCTAAGCTTTGGGCGGATATAAGACTTTATATAAGAGGCTACAATAGGTACCAAGAGGAGGAATTAGTTTTGGTCTTTCGATGAACTTGAGCTTCCCGTGTTCGCCCCGAACACCCAACTCGAGTTCATCAATAATATCTCATTCCACTAAAGAGTTATTATTGCACTACCGCACCAATCCCATATTACAATATGAGCTCCTTCTTATCATGAGTGCGTTAGTCTCCCTGTGTTTAAGATATCGAATGTCCATTAATTAAATGAGTTACTGACAACTCACTTAATTAATATCTAGCTCCAAGAGTAGTACCACTCAACTTTATTGTCATGCCGGACTAGGTCCACCTGCAGGGTTTACATGACAATCCTTATGAGCTCTTCAAGACGACATCATCAACTTAGATTACTAGGACACAGTTTCATTCTATAATCAACAACACACCATATAAATAATATCATTTCCCAACTTATCGGACCTATTGATTTAACGAGCTAAATCACACCCTTTGATAAATAAAAGAAATAACTATTATGTATACGTGCTTGTTATTATATTATGATTAAGCGCACACACTTCCATAATAACAGAGGTATTGTTCTTTTATATAATCAGTATAAAAAGATACTATCTTAAATAATCCTGCTCAATACACTCATAGTGTACCAGTGTAATTTATTAATCAAGATAAACTAATATCTAATTACACTACAACCACTCCAATGGTTTGCCTATTCCATCTTGGTTGTGAGTAACTGTTTATAATTTATAAGGAACTGATAACATGAACTTCTGTGTGTCTCCTCACACTATGTTATCTATAATATAAATTAAATGGACTACATTTAGCATAAATGTAGACATTTGACCAATGTGATTCTTATTTCTAAATAAATGTTTATATAAAAAGCTAAACTTTTAGTATTCATTCCAACAATCTCCCACTTATACTAAAAGACTATGCTGCCATATATCCTGCCATACATCTGATTTCCAACCCCTCAACATGCCCATCAAAAGCTCTTGCCTTAAGGACCTTAGTGAAAGGATCTCCCAGGTTATCACCTAATGCAATCTAGGCGGCAACAACTTCTCCTTATTATACGATGTCTCGTATTGGGTGGTACTTGCGCTCTATGTGTTTACTTGCCTTATGGGCTCATGGTTTCTCCAAGTTTGCTATTGCACCACTTATTATCACAATACATTGTAATAATTTTGGGCAAACCAGAAATCACATTTAAGTCCATCATGAAGTTTCTAAGCCATACAGCTTCTATGGCTGCCTCAGAGGCTGCCACATACTCAGTTTCTAGGGTGGAGTCCGAAAAACATCTATGCTTAACACTCCTTCATTGTTATGACTGTACCTCCTAAAGTAAACACAAAACCTCGAGGTCGACTTACTATTATCTCTATATGATTGGAAGTCAAAATCTATGTAACCCACAGGGATCAAATCATTTACCTTGTAAACTAGTATATAATCTCTAGTCCTTCTCAGGTACTTTAATATATGCTTTACGACAGTCCAGTGTCCCAGTCCTGGGTTACTTTGATATCTGCTAACCATGTCCGCAGCAAAACAGATATCCAGTCTCGTTTACAACTAGCATACATTAGGCTTCCTATAGCTGAAGCATAAGGAACTGTCTTTATTTTTTCTATCTCTTTTGATGAATTCGGAGACATCTCTTTAGATAAATATACTCCATGCCCAAAAGGTAGAAAAAACCAACCTTTCACAGAGTCTTGCATGCTAAAACGAGCTAGGATAGTATCGATATATGAAGCTCGGAATAAGCACAACATTCTTTTCTTGTGATCCCTTATTACTTTGATCCCGAGAATATGTGCGCATTCTCCCAAGTCCTTCATATCGAATTGCTTGGACAACTATATCCTTACTTCCGACAACACTTTGATATTGTTTCCAACTATCAAAAATGTTATCTATGTATAGTACAAGAAATACCGCCACGTTTCTATCACATTTCTTGTATACACATGACTCATCCGGACATTGAATAAATCCATACCGGATGTTCCAAGGCCTTGAAGCTTGCTTTAGTCCATAAATAGACCGATTGAGCTTATATACAAGATGCTCTTTGTCCTTTGCAATGAACCCCTCTGGTAACTTCATATGGATGCTTTCTTTAAGACTTCCATTAAGGAAAGCTGTCTTGACATCCACTTGCCAAATCTCATAATTCATATGAGCAGCAATAGATAAAAGAATTTGGATAGACTTAAGCATGGTTACCAGTGAAAAAGTTTCCTCATAATAGATACCCTTTTTCAAAAAGCCTTGCTTTGGAAGTTTCCACCTTCCTGTCTGTCCCTCTTTTTTCTATTGTAGACCTATTTACGCTCAATGGCTTACACCATTTGGTGGTTCTACAAGCTCCCAAACTTCATTAAAATACATAGATTCCACTTCTGTATTCATTGCTCTTTGCCAAGATGCTGCATCTTTATCTTGGAGCGCTTCGTCATATGTCTGGGAATTAGGCTCATGTTTACCAGGGATCTAGTCCAAAGACTTTCCCAAAACATGAATTTTTTAGGTTGCCTAACAACCCTCCCACTATGACGAGACACTGTCTGTAATTGTGGATCATTTATGACACGTGTTGCAGTTTCTTGTGGTATCACATCTTGTACAGTTGGTACTAGTTTAAACGTGTCTTCTCTAATTTCCTTAAGAACAATTTTACTCATAGACTTATGGTTCATAACATAATCCTCTTCTAAAAATTGGGCATTGGTGTTAACAATAACCTTATGATTTTTTAGGACTATAAACCTTTCTTTCATTTCTCTAGGATAACCCACAAACAAGTGAACTCCTGTCTAACTTATCAGTGTCTCCCTTCAACACATGTGCTGGACTACCCCAAATCTGAATATGCTTCAGACTAGGCTTACGCCCATTCTACAATTCTATGGGAGTAGAGGGTTCTGACTTTAGAAGGTACTATGTTTATTGCCGTTTCCAGAGTATGTCCCCAAAACGAATTTGGTAATTCTGAATAACTCATCATCGATCTAATCATTTTCATAAGAGTCCTATACCTTCGTTCTGTCACACCATTCTATTGGGGTGTATCCGGTGCAGACAGTTGGGATTGAATCCCGACTTCTGATAAGTGACTCCTAAATTCTCCTAAGAGGTACTCGCCACTACGATCTCATTGTAGTGTCTTGATACTTTTACCTTGACATTTCTCCACATCAGCCTTGTATTCTTTGAACTTATCAAAGCACTTAGACTTGCGACGCATCAAGTAAATGTACCCTTATCTCGAATAGTCGTCTATAAAAGAAATGAAATATTCGTAACCACCTCTTGCCTGGATAGTCATAGGTCTACACAAATCAGAATGAACCAATTCCTACACATCTTTGGCTCTATACCCCTTAGACTTAAAAAGCCTCTTGGCCATTTTTCTTTCCAAGTAAGACTTGCAGGTTGGAAAGTTTTCCACCACCAATGAACCCAAAAGTTCATCGACTATTATCCTTTGAATCCTACTCAAGTTAATATTACCTAGCCTTAGATGCCAAAGATATGATTGGTTCATTTCCGAAGGTTGCTTTCTCTTATTAGAGTTAGAAGATGTGTTATTAATTTCCATTTATTGTATCGTGGGA
Source organism: Zingiber officinale (assembly GCF_018446385.1). Classification (NCBI taxonomy): domain Eukaryota; kingdom Viridiplantae; phylum Streptophyta; class Magnoliopsida; order Zingiberales; family Zingiberaceae; genus Zingiber; species Zingiber officinale. The sequence continues at coordinate 119,112,916 of NC_055988.1, forward strand.
GTTTTTGGATTTAGAATATATAAATTGCCAACCAACATACCAAAATAGATAACTTCTCTATTTTTCTTGATAACAACTCTGTTATCAAAAGAGATAGAATATCAAGTTCTTTGAATAGTTTAGAAACTAAAATCAAGTTCTTTCTAAACTTGGTACGTAAAGACAATTTCTCAAAATCCATGTTTTATTCTTATCAGAGGATAAACTTCTCCCACTGCAACAGCTGCTGCTTTTGCAGCAGTGCCCATGTAGACGGTGATTTCCCCTTCATATAGTTATCGGGTTTCCTAGAACCCCTGCAATGAATTGCAAACATGATCAGTGGCTCCTATATCTATACACCAGGTACCGGTAGATAACACCACTAAACATGTTTCAACAACTAATGAATAAAATACACCTTTATTGTTCTCAATTCTGAGAGATAGTCCACCTTAGTGTCCAAGTTTTTGTTTCCAATCATTATAATTAGGACTACTAAGTCTATTCTATAGTATAACAGCTAGAGGATTGGAAAACATTTGAAATCCTAAGAATCACAAAAATATTTGGTCAAGACCAACACCTCAAAATCCCCGTGAATTTTGTATGCCACGTTAGTGTGGACGTATACAAATTCAAATATTTGTAAGAGGAGATTTTATCCATTAATTTTATTATCTCGTCAACCTGACAAATAAAATTAATAGTTGGTCTGTCTTTGATCAAATATTTAGTCAAAACTTTGAATTTAAAATAATATTGATTCCTCAAAACAATATCATTTAAATTCACCAACACCTCAAACACTGTGAATTTTGTATGCCATTTTAGTGTGGACGTATATAAATTCAAACATTAGTAAGAGGAGGGTCTTACCCATTAATATCTTGTCAACCTTAAATTACCTCAAACACCATGAATTTTGTATGCCACGTTAGTATGGACGTATACAAATTCAATTGTTTGTAGGAGGAGGTTTTACCTATCTTTATGATAAATTAATAGTTGGTTTTCCTTTGGTTACACAAATAATAGCAGTGACTCCGTTGGGGAGGATACTATTAAATGCGCCTAAGTGTATACCATTACTTGATACTTAGTCCATTAAATGGGATTGCACCCCTTCAGTTAGAGAAGATAACACGCTCCTAAATAATTTCCTATAACCATCCAAAAAGGAAGTTTGATCTAGTGATCCACAAACAAACTCATTTGTTGTGGAGGGAGGCACTCAGAGGCAACCCACAAGTTTGTTGCATCACTTACAAACCAATAATAGAGACCGTGGAATTTATTTAAAATCCCTCTCCCACTTAGTTATTTAAGATGAGGAATTTTAACCATGCAAGCACACATCACACACATCACAGTAAATAAAAGCAATAAATATGGAAATATAATTTTCCAACTATTACGACCTCTTCCATCACTGTCCTCCGTGTGCTGCCAACCCTAACTGCTGCCTTCTTTAGCCACCGCAATCGGTTCTAGTCGTTGCATCTATCTTGCTTCTTTTTCTGCTGCGCCTCTAGTCCTCAAATAGCACCACGCCTCGCAAGGATACGATCCGCGACAAAAATAAAATTTTACATTTATCGATCCTATATTCCATGAAGGAATGTATATATAATCTAGATCGAATAAAAAATAAAATCCTAAAACTAATACAGCTCCTGTTATATTTAATAAATACAATCATGCACACACATAAAATACCCTTGACATGTCCAAGGGTCCAATCACACACAATCACAATAAGCCATAATAGTTGGAGCCTGCAACGACAGAGTTAGCATATCCTACTATTATCCTTCCTAAATTATGTATGACATGTGCATAATTAAACAGAAAACCAAACACATAGAGGCAAACCCTAGTTCTGATACCAATTGTTGGTTGCTACTCGGAATATCGTATCGGTTCCCTTGTATAAAAATTTTGTACAAGTCCTGAACCTTTCCTAACAACTTATTGTGTTCTTTAGAAATTAAATTTGGAATCGTAAACAGAACTTAACATTATTGATTCCAAATTCAACTTATCTGTTCTTAGTGGTTTAGACTTGGATTGTAAATGATGCTTAACATTATTGATCTAAATTCACCCATGTTACAAATTCGATTAAATATTTATTTTAGAGATCGGCTTCCAGGTTAAATATGGTGAGACACTAGGTCTTCTTGGTTATGGGAGCATCCACCACTTCCTAGACAAAGCCTTTCAATGAAATTTAATATTTAATCTCCTTATAGTAACCCTAGGTTTAACCAATAAGAATAATTGAATTACAAGATCAAAAAATAAAAGAAATACAAATTTGAATCATAAATCTGAAACCTAGAATCATTAGCCTCTTGTGTTTGGTATTTCAAAATCCATACAAAGAAAACTAGTATGATGCGGAATAAAACAACTAGTTATACCTTTCTTTGTAACTTATAGACCTCACGATCTTCTATTGTATTCCTCTTCTTATCTTGGACGTCGTGTGAGCGACGATCTACCAAGACGAGAATCCACCCAAGCCTTCTTCTTCCTTACAAGTTTCGGCCTAGAGATGAAGAACTTCAGCCACCAACTAAGCTCCAAGGGATGCTAGACAAGAGAACCTCCTTCTATTCTTCTTCTCCTTTAAGCAACCAACCATCAATGGATCTCCACACCAATATGCCGCTGGCCACCAAGAGGGAAAACAAAGGAGAAGAGAGAAAGAGTAAGGGCTGGCCACCACCAAGGAAGAGAGGAGAGGAATAGAAGATGTATTCTTGTGTAAGGTGGGGCACCTCTACCCTCTCTTTTATATTCCTTGGTCTTGGCAAATAAGGAAAGTTTTATAACAAAAAAATAAAACTTCCTTTCTTATCTATGACATGGCCGACCACATGTTTATTCTCCAAGCAAGGAAGATTTCAAACAAAATTAAAATCTCTATTTTAAAATCCCTTTTATGGATAGTTATAAAAGGAATGTTTTATAAATAAAAATCTCTCTCTTTTAAATCCTTTTATGGATATCTATAAAAGATAAGATTTAAAATAAAAACATGGTTTCATAAATGAAAGTTTTATAACAAAAATTAAAATCTTTCTTTCACATTATAGATATCTACAAAGAAGGAAAGATTTCAAATATCTCTTTTATTTCTTTGTAGAAATTTATAAAAGGAAAGATTTTAAAATTTAAAACTCTCTTTTAAAACCAACATAAAAGGAAAGTGTTTAACAAAATAAAAACTCCCTTTTATTTCCTTTTATGATCGATCTAAAAAAGGAAAGTTTTATATTAAAATCATCCTTTTAAATCCTTTTAATGGATTTCTATAAAAGGAAAGATTTTACAAAATAAAACTTCCTTCTCTTCATGGTGTGGCCGGCCCCCTTGCTTGGGCACCAAGCAAGGCTTGGCCGACCCTAGCTTGGGCTCCAAGCTTGGCTTGGCTGGCCCCTTACTTGGTCTCCAAGCAAGGCTTGGCTGGCCCTAACTTGGGCCTTAAGAAGCTAAGCTTTGGGCGGATATAAGACTTTATATAAGAGGCTACAATAGGGACCGAGAGGAGAAATTGGTTTGGTCTTCCGAAGAACTTGAGCTTCTCGTGTTCGCCCCGAACACCCAACTCGAGTTCATCAATAATATCTTATTCTACTAAAGAGTTATTATTGCACTACAACACCAATCTCATATTACAATATGGACTCCTTCTTATCATGAGTGCGTTAGTCTCCCTATGTTTAAGATATTGAATGTCCATTAATTAAATGAGTTACTGACAACTCATTTAATTAATATCTAGCTCCAAGAATAGTACCACTTAACTTTATTGTCATGCCGGACTATGTCCACCTGCAGGGTTTACATGACAATCCTTATGAGCTCTTCAAGGGGACATCATCAACTTAGATTACTAGGACACAGTTTCATTCTATAATCAACAACACACCATATTAATATCATTTCCCAACTTATCGGGCCTATTGATTTAACGAGATAAATCACACCCTTTGATAAATCAAAGAAATAACTATTAAGTATACGTGCTTGTTATTATATTATGATTAAGAGCATGCACTTCCATAATAACAGAGGTATTATTCTTTTATATAGTCAGTATAAAAAGATACTACCTCAAATGGTTCTGCTTAATACACTCATAGTGTACTAGTGTAATTTATTAATCATGATAAACTAATACCTAATTACACTACAATCACTCCAATGGTTTGTCCTATTCCATCTTGGTCGTGAGCAATTATTTATAATTTATAAGGAACTAATAACATGAACTTCTGTGTGTCTCCTCACACCATGTTATCTACAATATAAATTAAATAGACAACTACACTTAGCATAAATGTAGACATTTGACCAATATGATTCTTATTTCTAAATAAATGTTTATACAAAAGCTAGACTTTTAGTATACATTCCAATAAATTTTACAACAATAGGATAAGAGTGTTGGTGCAATATTCCCCAGGTCAAGGTTGACCGTGTTGACTGAGCTTGAATTGAGTCAAGCTCGAGTCTTGATGTTGTGTTGATATTGTGGTTTCGATGTTTGACAATACATGTATTCAATACATGAAGATTGCAGGTGCAATTGTTCATGTGTGAAGGAGAGCCAAGTAGGTCAAGATTGACTGGATACTTGACGAGAAATCCTGGTGAGTGAAGCCAGGTGAAAGTCCTAGTGAGTGAAGCTAGGCAGAAGAGAAATCCTGGTGAGTGAAGCCAGGTGAAAGTCCTGGTGAGTGAAGCCAAGTGAAAGACCTAGTGAGTGAAGTAGGCAGAAGGGAAGTCCTGGTGAGTGAAGCCAGGCAGACATGAAGTCCTAGTGAGTGAAACCAGGCAGACATGAAGTTCTAGTGAGTGAAGCCAGGCAGACATAAAGTCCTGGTGAGTGAAGCCAGGCAGACATGAAGTCCTAGTGAGTGAAGCTAGGCAGAAGGGAACTCCAAGTAGGTCAAATGGATTGACCGGATACTTGGCACAGGGAAAACCCAGATGGATCAAGGATGATCGGACATATGGTGTTGGGAAGCCCAAGTATGTTAAAGGGATTGACCGGATACTTGGCACGGGAAATCCAGGTGGATCAAGGTTGATCGGACACCTGGTGAAGATAAGTCCAAGTGGGTCAAGGTTGACCGGACACTTGGTGAGAGAGTTCTAGTAGGTCAAGGGTGACCGGATGTTAGGCATAATATACTAACAGGTCATAGGTGACCGGATGTTGGTTTAGGAGGCTTTAGACTTGAGTTTAGGGAGAAATCATGAGCTGGATCGATCAGCCGATCGATTGGCTCATGCCCAATCGATCGACCGATCGATTGGGCGAGTCTTCGCCACAAGCCTCCTCCCAATCGATCAGTGGATCGATTGGGACAAGTGCGCGATCGCACAGAATGGTGCTGGATCGATCGGCTGATCGATCCAGAGCCCCCAATCGATTAGTGGATCGATTGGGAGGTGCGATTTCGCGCGATAAGCCCTGGATTGATTAGCCGATTGATCTAGGCAATTTCTGAGAGCACAGAGGCGCTCTGGATCGATCCACTGATCGATCCAAAGCCTCCCCAATCGATTGGGAGCAATCCGATCGATTGGGATCCGACCGTTGGCGTCGTATTTAGCTGCTGGTGAGCTGTTCTCTTAGTAGAACTTACAACATTCATCTCAGATCTTCACCAGTGACTCCACATCATCTCTCTGAAGTTTAGATCACCAGTTCTTGAAGATTCTTGAAAGTTTTCCAAGTCAAGAGGCGGATCAAAAGCAAGAAGGAGAAACTAGGGTTAGGGTTTTCAGTTGTCAAACCTGTAAGAATTCTTGTATTTGTTTTCCTTTGTCTTCTTCTTGTACTGAGAGTATTGTAGGACTTCTCCGCCTTTGGTAGTTACCAAAAAGGAGTGTTTTTCATAGTGGAGGGTGCGTGAGTGTGTGGATCATTGGATTAGTCACCTCTTGTGAGGTGGATACCAAGTAAATCCTCTTGTTAGCGTTGTGTATTTTGTTTCTTTGTATTTTCTGCTGCATATCTTGAAGAAACAAGTAACGACAAGCAAGACGAGCGCACCGAGCTATTCACCCCCCTCTAGCTACATAATCGGTCCCAACAAAGAGGTCAATTTTCGACCGGCATATGCCCTTAGAAAAAAACATTCTTTCTATCCTCTAGTCATTTGGTGGTTGGCTATAAGTTAACATTGTGATTTATTTTTCTTTATATAACCTAGAGACGGATTATGAGGGACGCATGAGCATAATCATTTTTTACAATAATATTGATCTTATCTGAACGCTGAAGAGATGGCGTGTTGGACAAGTAACTCTATGTTGACTAGGAGAAAACTTTAAACTATAGAAAAAGTATCTGAGCTGGAGTAAAAAAGGGCTTCGGGTGTCTCCTTCCTCTCTACATACACCAAAGTGAGAGAAAATAGAACGTTAGAGCGAGAACCAGGAAAGAGCTCCGAGGCTCAAGTCAATACGGTGACCAAGCGAAAAATGGAGAAGAATAATAGATGTGTATGCCCAAAAATATTACATAATAAAGCATATCTTGCCAACAGAGAGAACCTCCACTTTTTATATCACCTTTCATAACCTCCGCAATAATGAGACAATAAGGAATATTCGGTGTCAGAAGATATCAGGTATTGGAAGGTGTACAATCTTCCTCCAAGTAATCTTCCGTTACATGTATATAAACAATCTTTTATAACTTTCGCAGTAATGATAGAACTGTATAGCCACCTTCATAAGAAGGTTTTATTACATGTATATGTCGGATATCAGAATATTCCCTGATGAATAGCTGTTATTCTGACAGTTTATTATGATTCCTTGACAATATTGTCTCCAGGAGGTAGCCAGATCAGATTTTTAGCCGACCGAGGCAGCCCAATCAGATCTATGACCGATCAAAATTATAATGAGAATTGCCCTATGCATTTACCTCAAGCATATATATATGAAATGAGAACAGAACTTGGTAAACTCGACCGACCTCATGTGATATGATCTCTATATCTTTGAACGGGGAGTTAAATCCCATAAATCTGACCCGCTATAGTGTTGGTCGGATATGGACTCGTAGGCTCTGATGCTGAAGATCTGATAAGTAATGAGGAGCCTAATCTTATAGGTCTGGTCATTGCTAGGACCAATCGACCAGATGATGGGAGACTGACTCGAAGAAAAAGGAGTTCAGCCCCATAAGCCCGACTAGCTGTGGGGCCAGTCGGCTTTATACTGAAGGTTATATTGTAGGACTAACGATCTGTAAGATGAGAGTTACATTGTAGAAGTGGGGAGTCGGGTCCCGTACATTTGATCGACACATTAAGACTGACCGAGTTTATCTTAAGTGTTGCACATTTACCTTGTATATATACGAAGGCAGTAAGCCCTATAGACCAGACTGACATTATGATTGACTAGTCATACTCTTGGAAGTCCGACAAGCTATTGAGCCGACTGATTACATAATGAGTTATATTGTAAGTCTAACCAACTGTATAATGAGTACCGTAGCTTTGCAAGCCCGCACAACCTTTATATCGACCAACTATTTATAAGTAGAGCACTAGATCCTTCAAGTCCATTCAACTCTTGGACCGATCATCCTTATATCGAAGGTTTTAGTGCTGGGAGTGAAGGGTTGAGCTTTGGTGAGAATGATCCGTTTCTTTGACTTTGATTGTCACCTCATCTTGACTTTGACCGCTACCTTACCTTGACCTTGGCTACTATATTACCTCTAGGTTTGCTTACAACATACCGTATCAAATATATTATTCTAGTAACACAATAATGCATACAAATACATACAGTCGCCCACTAACTCCATGATACATATATAATACATATAGTTACACACTGACTCATTAATTATGGATCAACATTCACTAACCTTTAATCATGGAACATGCCCTAACCCAGTAACTCTATAACTAAACATGCCATGCTATTGAGTTGTAGACAGACTTCCAACCATTGCTTCGCTTCACCTGGCTATCTTCTCTGAGTTGCGACGCAAGGGCATTAGGGTCGACTCAAGCTTTTTGAGGCCCTAGGTGTTGGTGCGGCTAGCACTAATGATTTAACCTAGGTTTTGATGAATGACAAATAGGTTAAGTTAGTCTTGTTGTTGTCTGACACTTTGATCGAGTGTGCAGGAGAAGTCCAGCTAGGTCGACGGGCTGACCGGATAGCTGGCGAGAAGTCCAAGCGGGTCGACAGGCTAACCGGACGCTTGGCGAGAAGTCCAGCTAGGTCGACGGGCTGACCGGATAGCTGGCGAGAAGTCCAAGCGGGTCGACGGGCTGACCGGACGCTTGGCGAGAAGTCCAGACGGGTCGACGGGTCGACGGGCTGACCGGACGTCTGGCAGGTAAGTAAGGTAAGTCACTGGAAGGGAGTGACTGTGAGGACGCGTTCCCGGGAAGGGAACATTAGGCGTCGATCCGGCTTAGATCCATTTCGGATATCTAAGTCGAGATCGTGACTAGATTCCGGTCTCGGAAAGACGGAATCTAAGTCATACTCTTTTTATTTATCTGTTGAACTTTAACTGTGCTGACAATCTGTGTTACAGGATATACATTTGCCTCGGACTAACTTTGTTTTGCAGGAAAAAGGAGTTTTCTGGAACAAGGTGGTCCGGGCGCCCGGAGGGGATCCGGGCGCCCGGAAGGGATCCGGGCGCCCGGAAGGCGAATTCTATCCAGCCGAGTCGTCGCCACGTGGAGCATCATGGTTTGTGCAGCTACGTCACATTCCAGGCGTCTGGAACAGCATATAAAAGAAGCCCCAGACAGGAGCTTCAGAATAAATCAATCAAGCTGGGAATTCTTCTACTGCTGGTCTTGCTGCTCAACGTTCAGTGCGACGCCAACAAAGCTCCGACACTACGCTCCATTCTTTTCCTTTCTTGTCGGTATTTTGTTTTTAGTTTTCATTAGCATTCACTGTACGATTCTTTTGTAATCATTATTTCGAATTGCTAGTGATTGCCCAACGAAAGTGGTCAAGGACCACGGGCCTTCGAGTAGGAGTCGTCACAGGCTCCGAACGAAGTAAAACAACTGTGTCTATTTTACTTTTCCGCTGCGTTTATACTCGTCTTTTTCGAATCGATATTCACCCCCCCTCTATCGAATCTAACGGTCCTACAAGTGGTATCAGAACCAGGTTCCGCTCTGATTTGGTGCAACCACCAATCAGACAGGGGGTGAATTTTTTTAAATTAACTTTAAAACTGTTGTTTCATTAACTTAATATTTCTCTAATCAATTTAAATTAGTGCAACACGAATCTAGATTCCTTTCTATTTTTCTCTTCCCGCACTACTAATCCAAGACCAAGTCTTGGGTTTTTTTTTGGTTATTTACCTGTGCACAGAATGTCCCAACAAGAAGGATTCAGCACAGTGCGACCTGCACTCTTCAACGGGGACGACTTCCCTTACTGGAAGAAGCGCATGGGGGTCTACCTCAAAACAGACTTCGACCAGTGGATGAGCATCACGAGACCCTACAAAATTCCAGTGGACAACGCCGGGAATCTAGTGGATCCTGAAGACTGGACAACAGATCTCAAGAAAAAAGCATCAACAGAAAATAAGGCGATCAACACTCTACAATGCGGATTGACAAGAGAAGAACTGAACAGAGTCGGTCCACACAAAAATGCTAAAGAGCTATGGGATCGAGTTGCACGAGGGAACGAGCGACGCCAAGGTAACAAAACGAGACCTTCTCTTAAATAAAATTTTTAATATAAAAATGCAGGAAGGTGAAACGGCGAATCAACTACACGCGAGGATCAAGGACATCCTCAACGGGCTCCATGCGATAGGCCACCAGATGGAGAACAGAGACTTAATAAGGTACGCATTAAACGCCTTTCCACGTAATAGTTTGTGGGCATCAATAGTGGATGCCTACAAAATTTCTAAGGATCTTTCTAACTTAAAATTAGATGAGCTTTTCTGTGAATTAGAATTACACGAACAAACTAATGTTGGAGCCGAGAAAGGTATAGCTCTATTTGCAGGGTCCTCCAAAGAAAAGAAAAGCAAGCCTGAATTTGAAGAAGAATCTGACCAAGACTCCGAAAACGAAGAACACCTGGTGAACTTGGTAAGAAAAATGTTCACCAGGAGAAAGAGGAGCTTCAGCAAAAAGGATCTTCAAAAGATCAGCTCTCCCTCAGAACAAAAGAACGTGACTTGCTACGGCTGCAACAAAAAGGGACATTACAAGAACGAATGCCCAAAACTAAAGTTCGACAAACCAAAGCCAACAAAAAAGAAAACACTCAAAGCAACGTGGGACGACTCCTCGGACGAATCAGAGGAAGAAGAGCAGAAACATCAGAGCCACCTCGCACTGATGGCCCGCGAAGCCGAAACTGAAAATGAGTCAGAAGATGAAGACGGGTCTGAACCCGAAACAAGCCACGAGTCCGTACTCGTTTCCGAAGGCTCGAATGAGGTATATTTTAATTTAAACAAAAAGATTTTTAGAATCATTTCTTGTTTCAATAGTAAATTAACCAAAGTAGAAAATGAAAACAAATTACTTCTTGAGGAAAATCAAAACCTCAAGGAACAATTAAAAAATTCAAATCCAACTCAAGATTTAACACTTGAGGAGGAGAATTTATCATTAAAAAATGAAATAAACAATTTAAAGGAGATGTTAGAAAAATTCACAACAAGATCAAAAAATTTAGACTTAATCCTAAATAATCAAAAAACATGTTATAATAAAACCGGACTAGGATATAAGTCGAATTCAAATAAAACCTTCAAATCATTAATAACCCAATACAAGTCAACCAATCTAGCTTGGGTTCCGAAAGCGTGTCTAACCACGCAAGTAGGACTTAATCAATATTATATACCTAAAGAAAAAATACATTATATAAAATTAAATAAACCAAACCAAAATCCAAAATACAAACCTAAATCAAATTCAAAATCTAAACAGTTTAAAAAACAACAAAATTATCACCAAGTTAACTATAACTATAAAAAGAATCGACACAAGCCTAAAATCAAAACTTAAATTAATGGCCAATAATTCAGGGGGAGGCTCCAGAATAGCTGGCACCTCCAAAACTAACTTACCCGACGGGGTAACCCAAAACTAACAAACCCGGCAGGGCAATTAGAATTAGAGATCAAGTTTAACTTGAATCATGGTACTGGTGAAATTTTTGGATGATAGTACGTTAGGGAAACTTGGGCATCGCATGTCTAGAAAGATATGGTTTCGATCTGGTGCATTTGGCCAAGTGGAACTGACCGAAGCTACCCTTAAACGAATCCTAACCAGTTAGACCAAGATTTAGTACTAAGTTCCGTGGATAGGACTATTCGGAAAACCTCGAAAGGTTGGTTACTTCTAATGATGTCCTTGTGACTCACCAAGCTTAGAAGTTTATCCGAAGAATGCCTATTTGTGGAAACCAAAGCTAAGTCTGAATCTAACACAAGTTAAACCAAAACTCTGTAATCAAACCAATTTCATCTCACAAAATCATAGGATTCCCTGATTGATAATATAGATCGGGTGAGATCAATAAGGCTTAAAAAAAATTAATTTTAAAATTTTAAACTTAAATTAATTTTAAACTTAAATTAATTTTAAACTTAAAAATTATTTTCAAAATTTTAATTTTAAACTTAAAAAATTATTTTCAAAATTTTAATTTTAAAAATTATTTTCAAAATTTTAATTTAAAACTTAAAAAATTATTTTCAAAATTTTAATTTTAAAAATTATTTTCAAAATTTTATTTTAAACTTAAAAATTAATTTTAAAATTTTAATTTTAAAACTTAAAAATTAATTTCAAAATTTTAATTTTAAACTTAAAAATTAATTTTAAAATTTTAAACTTAAAAATTAATTTCAAAATTTTAATTTTAAACTTAAAAATTAATTTTAAAATTTTAATTTTAAAACTTAAAAATTTCAACATTTTAATTTTAAAACTTAAAAATTAATTTCAAAATTTTAATTTTAAACTTAAAAATTAATTTCAAAATTTTAATTTTAAACTTAAAAAATTAATTTCAAAATTTTAATTTTAAACTTAAATTAATTTCAAAATTTTAATTTTAAACTTAAAAATTAATTTTAAAATTTTAATTTTAAACTTAAAAATTAATTTCAAAATTTTAATTTTAATTTTAAAATTTTAAAACTTAAAAATTTATTTCAAAATTTTAAACTTAAAAATTAATTTTAAAATTTTAATTTTAAACTTAATTTCAAAATTTTATTCAAACTCAAAACTTAACTTTAAACCTAATTTCAAAAAAAAAAAAAAAAAAAAAGTCAAAAACCAGGGGCGGGTTCCGGGCGCCCCGCCCTAGCAACCCCGGGCGCCCGGAAGGGATCCGGGCGCCCGGAGTCCCCTATAAATAAGGGGCAGCAGGCGCCCCCAACCTTTGCCCCACCAATTCTCACTTTTGCCAAGGTTCACTTTGAACCTCAGTGCGAAAGTACTCTAAATCAAAATTTTCTTGCGGTGAAGACGCTGTTGCGATTCAACCGAAGCCGTCAAATCTATATTTTTCGATGGCTCCTCGGTAAATAAAATACTTCTCCTCTCTAAAATCTTATTAGAAGTTGTCTTCTCAATTTTTTCTTAGAATATTCTTTTATTTATATACAGTAGGAAACGAACAAATACTGGTGCTGGACCCTCCAATACTAGTACAGACCCTAGGTTTCCCACAGACGAACTTAGGATTAAGTTTGAATCCACCATTTATAAGGCCATTAGGACTACCTGCATAGATAGATCGTTCTTTCTAAGGTCATGTCCCTCTGCTTTAGAGGTTATAGGCCACTATAACTTAACGAACCTTGTCGAATGTACCAGTCCAATAAACATAAGTCTGTGTGCCGAATTTTGCAATAACCTAGTAAAAGTAGACGATTTCACCTATACCACTAGGGCAGCAGGCACTGATATCGTATTTTCCCCTACGACTATCCGAGAGTTTTTAGAGTTGCGTCCATCTACTTGCTCCTTTTTGTGCTATCCTCCGAGGGATCTACCGTTCGAAGATCCCTACTCACATATTACTCTCGATACGATTTATTCATATTTTTTCGGAGGAGAGAGAGATCCCACTGTGACACAGTTTAGGTCAGTAGAACTTCGAGTCCAGGACTACGCTCTTTATAGGGTTGTAGTCCTTTGCATTTTACCACTGATTACTCGGGACATCGCTGTGATGCGCCCATTCCATTCGTTCTTACTTTATGCCCTGATTCATAGGTTAGACATTGACATCAGCCTACATATCTTCTCCACCATCATCTATTCAGCTGGATTTGTGACTGACAGTCGAGTCCATATGCCATTTGGTCACATTCTGACAGCCTATATGTCCTCGTTGCACATTGATGTCACTAGGGGAGACGTTGCCCATATGACCGAGTTCGATGTTATAGCCACTCGGAACTTTTCCCTAGCCGGCATCCATATAGATAGAGATGACGGGACTATGTCTTGGCGGAGGGGGGCACAGCACCAGCCCGATCCAGACGCACAGGTGGACGAGTTCATGCTCGCACTATTTCCAGAGGAAGCCGCACCGGCTCCACCACCACCCCCAGCTCGAGCACCACGACACGCTCCTCGCACTCTAGCCGACCGTATGACCGGACTAGAGAGAGCTATGGCGAGTCTCCAGCAGGAGAACTCGGATTTTCATCGGGATATACGGCGAGAGGTTGCCGAGTTACGAGCTGCCGGAGACACCCAACACACTGAGCTGATGGCACTTCTTCGATCCTTGGGATCTGGACCACCCCCTTCATCATCTCAGTAGCTTTAGTGATGACCTACTTCTGTAGCTACACTACTTGTAAAATATTTTGGATTTATCTAGTGGTATTTCAGACCTACATTGATTATGTTCTATCTCGGTAGACTATAATTTTTCTAAAAACTAGTTTTTTAAACTTATAAGTTAAAACTGTATGTTTTCAAAAACTTACCATTTTTAGATTTTCAAAAACAGTTTTGGCCTTAGACTAGTTTTTGAATCCTTAGAAAGCATGTACCCATAGGACTAGTTTTTGAGCATCTCACCAACACCCTAGGCTTACCTTGCCTGTGTTTGACAAACATAGAAAGGGGTGAGATGCATAGGCCAACTGTCTGGACTTAAGATGCTTATTTCAGTGCATCAACATAAGTCTGGACGTTAAATACAACTCAGATATTAATCAGATTAAAGTTAATCAGTCAAGTCAAAAAACTGACTGCTTGTAATCAACTTAATCTGACTAACCATGTGAAAGCTACTATCTTCTGATAGCTAGTTAGTACCTAATTGGTTAGACAGCTGGTTAAAGTTAAATATCAAGTTTAGGGGGAGAATTAACTCAAATTTTGTGTGTTTGAAAAATGCCTTTCAAAACCTAACCTATGTTTGAACATTGATTTACAAAATTTAAATTTAACTAAGTATTTGAAAAATGTGAAAGTTTAATCCCACCCAATTTTCAAACCTGATTTGAAAAATTAACTATTTCCAAATTTAGCCTTTATCAAATTAGCCTTAAAAATTAATTTTGGCAAAAATTTTATTTCTTGAAAAATTATTTAATTTTTGCTTTGTTTTGAAAAATCGAAGTTGAAAAATTTACCTTTTTGAAAAGTCGATGTTACTTAAACATAAAAAGTAAATTTGAAAAACCTATTTTGAAAATTTCCACATGCTTGAGAGTTAAACTTGATTAACCTTAAATTTATACTTTTCAAAACTCAACCTGTCTCCCCAAGTCAACTTGACTATTTTTTGACTTGGTGTTAAAAATTGCACTTTTATCTTTCAAATTTTGAACCAAACTTAGATATCTTTCAAAATTTGATTACCTGTTACAGTAACTCTTCACTATGATTATTTACCTTTGTTCATTTTTTTTATGAATGCCAAAGGGGGAGGAGGGTTAGGTGGTTAAGTTTAGCTAAACCAATTTGAAAACACAAACTAACTTTAAAACCACACAAATGCATGTTGTTTCTTGCATATGCTTTCACTAACTTAACCAGGTTGTCATTCCATCAAAAAGGGGGAGATTGTTGGTGCTGCTAGCACTAACGATTTAACCTAGGTTTTGATGAATGACAAATAGGTTAAGTTAGTCTTGTTGTTGTCTGACACTTTGATCGAGTGTGCAGGAGAAGTCCAGCTAGGTCGACGGGCTGACCGGATAGCTGGCGAGAAGTCCAAGCGGGTCGACGGGCTGACCGGACGCTTGGCGAGAAGTCCAGACGGGTCGACGGGCTGACCGGATAGCTGGCGAGAAGTCCAAGCGGGTCGACGGGCTGACCGGACGCTTGGCGAGAAGTCCAGACGGGTCGACGGGCTGACCGGACGTCTGGCAGGTAAGTAAGGTAAGTCACTGGAAGGGAGTGACTGTGAGGACGCGTTCCCGGGAAGGAAACATTAGGCGTCGATCCGGCTTAGATCCATTTCGGATATCTAAGTCGAGATCGTGACTAGATTCCGGTCTCGGAAAGACGGAATCTAAGTCATACTCTTTTTATTTATCTGTTGAACTTTAACTGTGCTGACAATCTGTGTTACAGGATATACATTTGCCTCGGACTAACTTTGTTTTGCAGGAAAAAGGAGTTTTCTGGAACAAGGTGGTCCGGGCGCCCGGAGGGGATCCGGGCGCCCGGAGGGGATCCGGGCGCCCGGAGGTCCGGGCGCCCGGAAGGGATCCGAGCGCCTGGAAGGCGAATTCTATCCAGCCGAGTCGTCGCCACGTGGAGCATCATGGTTTGTGCAGCTACGTCACATTCCAGGCGCCCGGAAGGGATCCAGGCGCCTGGAACAACATATAAAAGAAGCCCCAGACAGGAGCTTCAGGATCAATCAATCAAGTTGAGAATTCTTCTACTGCTGGTCTTGCTGCTCAACGTTCAGTGCGACGCCAACAAAGCTCCGACACTATGCTCCATTCTTTTCCCTTCTTGTCGGTATTTTGTTTTTAGTTTTCATTAGCATTCACTGTACGGTTCTTTTGTAATCATTATTTCGAATTGCTAGTGATTGCCCAACGAAAGTGGTCAAGGACCACGGGTCTTCGAGTAGGAGTCGTCACAGGCTCCGAACGAAGTAAAACAACTGTGTCTATTTTACTTTTCCGCTGCGCTTATACTCTTGTTTTTTGAATCGATATTCACCCCCCCTCTATCGAATCTAACGGTCCTACACTAGGAAGGAAAAAAAACTCACTCTTTTTCATTTAGACTTGGGACCAACAAACTTTCAGACTTGGGATCGAAAATGGTGGTTTAATTTTTTTTTAACAAATTTAAATATTAATTTTAAAAAATAATTTTTTATATAAAATTTAATTTTCTCACTATTTGAGATGCAAATTTATTAATTAAATTGTCATATTCAAGTTTTGATAACCTAATTTAGAGAAGTATAAATTTTACGGTATTAAAAGTGTATTATTATTAGATATAATAATACACCTTAAAGAGATAATAAGTGTACAATTCACTTAGCTGAAAATAAGTGTATTGAATTGTTTAAAAATAAAGAAAGATAGAAGTATGAATAATTACTAAAATGAAAGATGGAGTGAATAACTCTTACAAAAATGAACAAAATTAAGGAAATATGGAGCAAAAAAGGTGGGATCCGCCATCCAGCAGCCCCACGATCATCTGTGAGGAGGTAAATCGGGAAGCTGTAGTTGACTAGTACGGAGAAAAGCTTTTTTTTTTCTTGACTTTGCCGAGATTTGAACCCTTTCCCTATGGTAGCAACTTTGCTCTACACTAGACAACTTAACCTTGCCCCAGGGGTACAAAAAATATAAAAAATATACCAGCCATTATCATGCCCCCTGCTCAACTCATCATCATCAAGCACAAAAAATAAATAAATAAAAAGCACATGTACAAAATAACAAAACTCAATACAATTCTTAGAAAAAAAATATCGCAACGAGAGCAAATCATCCATTATCATTTATCAAGAACTAAATGAGAGCCTTTTTAGGCATAGAGCAAAAAAAAATCATATTTTTCATCATCTAAACCAAAATAGTTATAAATGATAGAATGGAGACAAAGGAGAAATCAAACAATTTGTGATTATAAATACATCTAAATAAAAACTAAACTTAATGTCTATTAAGGAAGTGAAATGGTAGAAATATCTAACTCGTTATTGTTAAAAAATAATAAAATCATCCATTTTGATCCGACACAATACGGACGAATGCATAGAGAGTAGCACAAAAACTCAATAATAAAATATCGCAACGTGATAGTGTTAAGTGTGGTTTCTCTTTCTCAATATCAATGAGCAAGAGTAGCAAAGAGAGGAAAGTTGGAAAAGAGGAAGGGAAGGAACTAAAAAAATACTAGTATTTTTATTTTACATTATATGAATAAGATAAAAAATTTCTAATTCAAATTCTTATTGATCAAAGGAGAAATCGTGACCAATGAAAAAGAAACGTAACGGGAAAAGGTTAGGATTGAGAGATATTAAGAAGGAATAAATTAGATCTTATAAAATAACATGCATAATTAAAAATATATTTAAAATATTCAAAAAGAGTCCTTTATGACTCTATTTATTCATTCTCTTCACATATATATATATATATATATATATAAAGAATGAAGTCATGTAAATGTTTTATCACATGAGTCTATTTTTTTTATTCACTTAAAGAAATACATAAAAAATATATTTAATGTATTAAAAATAATAACTCCCAATAAAATTTATTAGGGCTAGGCCATTATTACTGCCTATGCGTAAAGCCGGTCTGAGAGGGCATGATGCGACATTTCCTACAAGTATATGAGACAAGGAGAGGGGAGCTTGTCGACGCCTTGAATTCCCGCTAGACCTCTACAACAGCAAAGATGCAACACACAAGCTCGGCAAAGATTCGACTCTCGTTGTACGCCCTTCGAAGCGTCAAGTGTGATAAATTCTCTAATTTCCCGAGAAGATGAAGGGGATTCGACTCTTCATCACCCAGTTGAGAATCCATCAAGTAAAGGTGTGTGAGGCTACTTAGGGCACTCCAATCGTTAAAACTTTGAATGAGCTTTTTTTAGAATTCTAACATGCCACATCAACATTATAAAAACTCATTGAAACATTCTCAATCGTCAAAGCTTTGAGTGAGTTTTTTTTTTAATTTTCTCTACATGTAGTTGCATGCTCCATGCATATTACATCAATTTCAATACAAATCTACTATTCTCTCCACAATTAAAAAAAACTTGCATATAATTTTTACATTTAATATCTTTATATAGTTTTCATTTGATATTTTAATTAATTATAATCTTTAATTTAATTTATTTATAATTAACAATTAATTAATTAATTAATTTATAATTTATAATTTAATATAATTTATCATTTTATTTAATATTTAATTATTTTATAAATTTAATTTAATTATAATCATTTGTATATATTTTTTAACTTATCTCAAATATATTTATTTTTCAAAGAAAAAAAAATTAATTATTACTAATTATTTATAAACTGAAACATTATAATTATAATTAGCTCATCAAATAATTTATTTTTAAATTATTTAAAAAGGTTAATCATGTATATTAATTATTGACTCCATCTTTAAGAGAAAAAGTTGGTTTGAAAACTCAAACTTGTTATTAAATTAAAAATCTCAAATTTCTCCTACATAATCATAAAAGATTTTTTAATACGGCAATTTACCAAAGGACGCATGTAGAGATTTAAATTTACTAAAAGTGTACGCTACTTTGGTATTTATCAAAGAATGTACTTTTTAAGTGCATTTCCTATTTTACTCTCCTAACAATTTGACTTTTTTTACAGTTTTCTTTTCTTCATATATTTTGTTGGTGCAGGAAGCATCCGACGATCAAACCTAAGTTTTGATAATGGCAAAGGGATTCAAAGTTAAGATTCATTGTTATCTAATGTGCTTAAATGAGATTCCAGGAAAGTCCTAATTGCGGTTAGGCAGGTGGAAAAACCTAAGGGGCGGTAACCTTAGGTCCTAGGGGGTGGTAACCCTAGGTGGAGAAAAACCCTAGGGCGCGGTAACCCTAGGTCCTAGGGGTGGTAACCCTAGGTGGAGGAAAACCCTAGGACGCAGTAACCCTAGGTCCTAGGGAGTGGTAACCCTAGGTGGAGAAAAACCCTAGGGGGCGGTAACCCTAGGTCCTAGGGGGTGGTAACCCTAGGTAGAAAGTCCAATCAGTCTGGAGGACCAGACTGGCATCAGGTAACTCTCCTGAGTGGAGTAGGTGAGGGCGCGTTCCCCATAGAGGGAACAGTAGGCGTCGGGTCGACCTAGGGTTTCCGGTCAGAAATCTGAAGTCAGACCCGGACAGTTCGATGGCTGTTAATTACTTGATTTATCATATTTATATCTGTTCTAACTTTGTCTTGCAGGGTATGTATTGATACAGTCTGACCTGGATGTTGTTTTGCTGTTGACACTGATTTAAGTTTGTATCAGATATTTAACTCAGATTAATTACTAATCTAGGTTGACTAGGTTGACCTGATTGAGAAAGTCCTAACTGGGATGTTAGGCAGTTGGAAAGTCCTGGTGAGTGAAGCAAGGCAGATTGGAAATCCTGGTGAGTGAAGCCAGGTGAAAACCCTAGTGAGTGAAGCTAGGTGCAAGTCCTGGTGAGTGAAGCCAGGCAAGGGAAAATCCAGATGGATCAAGGGTGATCGGACATCTGGTGTTGAAAAGTCCAAGAAGGAAGCTTGACATGCGAAGTCAGAGAGGGCTCGGTAGCTCGTTCTCTAGGACCAGATGAAGTCGGAGAGAGCTAGGAGCTCGTTTCTCTGGACTAGGTCGAGAGGGCTCGACCCGGATCGAAGTCAAGCTGGATCGGCCGCACCGATCCGGTGAAACTGGACACCGATCGGGTCTGCGGACCGATCCGGTGGCTTTATACGATCGGCCCGCCGACCGATCAGAATTGACGATAGCTAGCGAACGCCATCGACGGCCTGCACCGATCGAAATCGATCGCAGCTCATCAGGATGTTACTTGATCGGTCGGAGACCGATCGAAGTCAAACGCTTGGGAAGAACGCTATCTGATCGGTCCGGGACCGATTAGATTAGTTCGATCGTCCGCACCGATCGGGAGCCGCGTATTTTCAACAGCGCTATCTCGATCGGTCCGGGACCGATCGATAGTTCCTGATCGGTCCGCAGACCGATCGGAGATGATCGAGCATGGATCGGTCTGCACCACGGTATTGTTTGTTTTGCATGTACTTTTTCTGATTGCCGTATTTGTCTTCACCATCTGTTTTTAACCATCTGCTGTGAGTCTTTCTAGCTTGCAGGTTGCAGGTCACATTCTCATGTTTGGATTCAAATTAAGCTTCATTAAGAGAAGGAGACAAGTACCCTTTTCACTGTAATTTGCTGCAACAGATACATTTGGGGCATCAACGTTCACTGGCGAAATCCGATTACGATTGGGCTGCTCAGTTTGACTTCTACCCATTGGTTGGTATCCAGAGACGCCAGTGATTTCCATTGGCATGTGTTCAGAGAATCAGAAGAGGAGGAGAGGTGATTGGCTACGCCTTGCTGGCAGCAGCGATTCTGCAGACGGCGGTGATTCGAGCCAGTAAAGCAGAGAGACATAAGAAGGAAGAAGAGGAGTTCAGAAAGGTCATTCTGAATTCTTTGTCTTTTGTGATCAAGCCTTCGAGAGAGCAAGTTGGTGAAGCTGTGAGCTCCTTGCTGAGAAGGTTGATTGTGCGCTCTCTGCTCTGTTCTCTTCTCCGCGTGGCTGTAAGCTCATCTTAATATTTTTCTCAGCCACTGTAAGTCTTGTGCTTAAATCTATAATCAACTGAGACTTTGTTGAGAGGTTGCTCCACCGAGAAGGAGACATCTTTAGCCGGATCTTGTCCGGGGTGTGATCTACCGAAAGATCAAGGAGTTGTCCTCCTTACGGACACGCCGAGGAGTAGGGGCAAGTTATCCCCGAACCTCGTATATCCTTGTGTCTGCTGTGTGTTTGTTTTTCCTTCGCTTTAGTTTTCTGTTTCCGCTGTGCTGTGCTAACAAAGTTCTTGAAGAAATTTGCGTTTAGTGTTTTTCAAAGAGGCTATTCACCCCCCTCTAGCCATCTAAGATCCCAACAAGTGGTATCAGAGCCTGGTGCTCTTCATCTGGACTAACATTCCAAGGAGCAACAAGATGGCCATGAAGGAAGGATTCAGCACCAATAGACCACCGTTCTTCGATGGAGCAGATTTCCAGTATTGGAAGAGTCGCATGGAGTATTACCTCAAGACTGATATCTCCATGTGGTTCTCGGTCAAGGAGGGATTCTCACCTCCAAAGGACGAAGAAGGTAAGGAACTTGACTCATCGAGATGGTCAACCGAGCAAACTCGCAAGGGACAAGCCGATGCCAAGGCGGTTGTCACTTTGCAATGTGGGATAGCCAAGGATCAACTTGTCAAGGTTGGTCCTTTCACAAGTGCGAAGGATCTATGGAACAAGCTCATCGAGCTCCAAGAAGGGACTCGAGACTCTCGGATCGCCAAGAGGGATTTGTTCCTAAACCAACTACAGAACCTTGTCATGAAGGAAAATGAAACTGTAAGTGAGATACATGGAAGGTTCAAGGAGATCATCAATGGTCTCCATTCGATGGATGAACGAGTAGAAAACCGTGACCTCGTAAGGTATGCTCTAAAAGCTTTTCCTAGGAATGCCTTGTGGTCATCCATGGTGGATGCCTACAAGGCATCCAAGGATCTTTCCATTGTTAAGTTAGATGAATTTTTTTGTGAAATGGAATTACATGAACTTGCTAACAAAGGGCAAAAAGAGAAAGGTATTGCTTTGGTTGCAGAAGAAAAGAGCAAGGAGGGAAGAAGAAAGAAAGAAAAAAAGAAGGAGAAAGAAATTGTTTCATCTTCATCCTCCTCCGAGTCCGATGATGAAGGTGAATCATCATCAAGCGAGATGGCCAACTTCGTGAGAAGAATCATGAGAAGGAGCAGAAGATACAAAGGGAAAGGTAAACCTAGTGAACAAAATATTGACAAAACTAATGTTACATGTTATGAGTGCAGCAAAGAGGGACACTATCGAAGCGAGTGTCCGAAATTAAAAAGGAAGGAGGAACGAGCCAAAAAGAAGGAGGAAAGAGTCAAGAAGAAGAAGGCTCTAAAAGCTACATGGGATGAGTCTTCTTCAAGTTCATCTGAGGAAGAGAAGAGGGAGAAGAGTACACGGCAGTTAGCCCTCATGGCAAGAGAGGAGTCCGAGTCCGAGAGTGAGGACTCAAGCTCTTCAGCCGCGACTTCATCATCTTCGGATGATGAAGAGGTAACCTCTCCCCATTTAGAAAAGTGTTATAAAATAATTGCACATTTGTCTACTTCCCTTAAAAAATCAAAAACAGAAACTAAACTGCTAAAAGATGAAATAGAGAAATTAAGGGCCCTTAGGGAAGATGAGGTCGATGACCTTTATCAAGAGGCCCTAGAGGATGAAAACAAAACCTTGAAGGGTGAAATTGAGAAGCTCAAGAAAATGCTTGAGAAATTCTCAACCAGCTCTAAGACCTTAGACATGATTCTAAATGCCCAAAGGGCGGTTTACAACAAGGCTGGATTAGGATACCAACCTAAGGAGTCTAGCTTTATTTCTTTAGTGTCAAGAACCCAATTTCATAGAACACATGTTTCTAGGGTTCATGAGACTAGGAAGAAGGTGACTAAGGCATGGGTGCCTAAGTCTCTCATTGTAGATGCATTAGGTCCCAGAATTTGGGTACCTAAAACATCCGTCTTTCGTGTCTTGTAGGCATTGGTCGAGGGGGAGCGTCTATCAACTTGGTTTGTTGATAGTGGATGCTCCAAGTATATGACAGGGGACAAGTCACTATTCTCTACCATACAAAATAAAAATAGAGGTAATGTGTCTTTTGGCAATAATGGTAGTCTTAAGGTTATAGGGGTTGGAGACATTCATATATCCGAATGTCTCCACATCAAGAATGTTCTTCTAGTCAAGGGGATGACTTTTAATCTCCTAAGTGTCAGCCAATTGTGTGATACGGGTTACACAATTGAATTTCATTCAAGTCAATGTTTGGTTAAACACATTGACACACTTGACACGGTACTAGTAGGCACAAGGGTTGATAATATTTATCAAGTATCGTTTAAAAGTGCTACTAATGCTTTGATTAAGTGTTTCATGTCAAAAGAAGAAGAGTCTTGGCTTTGGCATAGAAGGTTGGCACATGTAAACATGAAGAACATTCGGAAGTTGGCCAACAAAGGACTAGTACGAGGCTTACCAAGCATCAAGTACCAAAAGAACAAACTATGTGATGCATGTCAAATGGGTAAGCAAACAAAAGCATCTCATAAAGGTAAAAGCATTGTGAGTACATCTACTGCCTTAGACTTATTACATATGGACTTGTTTGATTGTAACAATGTTATTTCATTGAATGATAGTAGATATTGTTTAGTAATTATTGATGATTTTACTAGATATACATGGACTTTCTTTTTGAAAACTAAGGATCAAACCATAGATATTTTTATTTCTTTTTTAGAAGAACTGAAAATGAAAAATCAACAACAATTAAAACCATTAGAAGTGATCATGGTGGTGAATTTCAAAACCATAGGTTCTTAGAATTTTGTCAAGCAAAAGGGTATAGACATGAGTTCTCAACTCCAAGGACCCCACAGCAAAATGGGGTTGTGGAGAGAAAGAATCGAGTCTTACAAGAGGCTGCACGAAGCATGCTCAATGAGTACTCACTACCGAGTTACTTGTGGGCTGAAGCTGTGAATACAGCTTGCTATGTGCAAAACCGAATCCTGATACATAGGTTTTTAGGAAAGACTCCTCATGAACTTTGGTTTGGGAAACCACCTACAATTAAACATCTTAGGGTGTTTGGTTGTAAGGTGTTTATTTTGAACACCAAGGACCATCTTGGAAAATTTTCGGCCAAGGCTGATGAAGGGATACTGGTCGGGTACTCGCTCACCAGCAAAGCCTATCGAGTCTACAACAATAGGACTAAATTGATTGAAGAGTCCTCTGATGTAGCTTTTGAAGAAATCCCTAAATCAAATGATCAATCAAGGGATGTAGGAGAAATTCAACTTGAACTTAGAAATCTAAGTTTGAATGATCAAAATGAAGAAAGAGTCGAGGTTGACTCTGATGACGATGAGCAAAGGCAACAAAGGGCTCCGGTTGATCCCTTGCCTGATATTGAGTCCTTGCCTGTGCCTAGTGAGACCATTCATGAGGCACCACCAACACCAAGACAATCTAGGATAACCACTAGTCATCCCCAAGACCAAATTGTGGGAGATATCCAACAAGGGGTTAGGACTAGGTCATTCTTTAGAAATGAGTCTAATGAAGTCGCATTGATTTCAGAGATTGAACCAAAATTAGTTGATGAGGCATTGCGCGATCCTGATTGGATCATAGCTATGCAAGATGAGTTAGGTCAATTTGAAAGGAGCCAAGTGTGGGACTTAGTTCCTAGACCTAAGAAGACCACCATTATTGGAACTAAATGGGTCTTCAAAAATAAGTTAAATCAAAAGGGAGAAGTTGTAAGAAACAAGGCAAGACTTGTAGCCAAGGGCTATAGTCAAGTCGAAGGTCTCGATTATGATGAGACTTATGCTCCCGTGGCCCGATTAGAATCCATTCATTTGATGCTAGCTTTTACTGCACATAGAGGTTTCAAGCTCTATCAAATGGATGTTAAATCTGCCTTCTTAAATGGCTTCATTAAAGAAGAGGTCTATGTTGAACAACCCCCGGGGTTTGTGAGTACCGAAGCTCCAAACCACGTATACAAGCTCAAGAAAGCTCTTTATGGGCTTAAACAAGCACCTCGAGCTTGGTACGAAAGGCTGTCAACTTATTTACTAGAAAAGGGCTTTGTAAGAGGCCAAATAGACCCAACACTATTTCTGCGTATAGATGGTGAAAACATTTTCGTAGCCCAAGTATATGTCGATGACATAATTTGTGGCTCAAATAACAAGGGCTATTTGAATGAATTTATCTCTCACATGGAAAGTGAGTTTGAGATGAGTCTAGTAGGAGAATTGACATTCTTCCTTGGATTAGAAATCAAACAAACTCGAGATGACATTTATGTCCATCAAACGAAATACACTCAAGAGATGCTTAGAAAATTCAATATGAGTGACTCTAAGGAAGTGTCCACTCCAATGGCGACAAACACTCGCCTTGACAATGATGAGAGTGGAAAACCAATTGATCTAACGCAATATAGAAGCATGATTGGTAGTCTTCTATATCTCACAGCTAGTCGACCGGACATACTTTTCGCTGTGGGCATGTGCGCTAGATATCAAGTCTGTGCCAAGGAATCTCATTTAATTGCAGTTAAGAGAATATTGAGATACCTTAAGGGCACAATTCGAGTAGGTCTATGGTACCCTCGTACAGAGTCTTTTGACTTGATAGGCTATACCGATTCCGATTATGCTGGGTGCAAATTGGATCGGAAAAGTACTAGTGGGGGTTGCCAATTTTTAGGTTCATCTTTAGTTAGTTGGTCAAGTCGGAAGCAACATTGTGTTGCTCTCTCCACGACCGAGGCTGAATACATTGCCATGGGAGAGAGTGTATCACAATTGTTGTGGATGATACACACCCTAGAGGATTATGGACTTTCTTATAAGGGTGTACAAGTGCTATGTGACAACATTAGCACGATCAACCTAACTAAAAATCCAGTCCATCATTCGAGGACCAAACACATTGAAGTGCGTCATCACTTCATAAGAGATCACGTAGCTAGGGGAGACATTGCACTCACATATGTTGAGTCAAAGTCAAACCTAGCTGATATTTTACCAAACCCTTCCGGAGAATGAATTTAGTCATTTAAGGAGGGAGTTGGGAATGTGTTTGGCTCCTTAGGTCATTAGAACTTCACCATGATCAATAAGGACTATTAAAATGACAAGAGTAATTGGGACAATATTTTGGGCAACTTGGGAACATCTCACACAAACTATAAGGTTTAACAAAATATTTTTGTTTGCTAGAAATGGGGTGAGATGCTAGGAACAACCAAATTATTCAAAATGTATCATGCATCCCTTGAATAATTAGGTTGAAGAGACATTAATTGAGTATGGGGAAGACCATTACATAATTCATGTGTATTTGGTTCCTAGATCTTACTCATATATTCCAACCAAGGAAACTTGGTTGGACTTTTCCTTATAAATCATGTAACCTTGATTGTTGGAATGTTTGATACCTTTGATCGATACCTTTCGTGATTTTGATTGAAACTAGGATAAGTCATTGAAATAATGATAGAAATTTGGACATATTTTGCCAAATTTGGGACTGAACATAGCAAGGTTGAAGATTTCAGTCTTTAACCTTGAGTTGTCTATTTTGACAAACTTGAAACTTGTCTGAAATCTCAGTGTTTGTGGTCGAATTTGAAAGTCTCAAGTTATAAACAAATTCACACCATAAGAGCCCATCGTTAGGACATAGTTATGCTTGTAGATTCTCAGGGTTCTAGATATTGATTTTGAAAGTTTTACTGGAGAAACTTCTACGAACTATCAAACATATCTAAGGATTTCGGTTACTGAAATCACTGAAAATTTCAGTATCAGACACTGATCGGGCTACAGCCCGATCAGGAGAAGATGGATCGGTCGACAGCCCGATCAGGAGAACATGGATCGGTCGCAAACCGATCCAATAACTTCCCAACCTTTCGGTCTGTAATCTGATACGCATAGGGCTCTTCTGATCGGTCCATAGACCGATCAGTGGTTCCATTGGTTAAGTCTGTGACTTAGGGGCTTACTGATCGATCTCTGATCGGTCTACGGACCGATCAAGAAGTTCACTGGGCTACTGATCGATCTCTGATCGGTCTACGGACCAATCAGGAAGTTCCCTGATCGGTCCGAGGACCGATCAGCTTCGCTGAATGCTACTGATCACTTTCTGATCGGTCTACAGACCGATCAGGAGGTTCCTTGATCGGTCTGGTGACCGATCAGGGGGCTTCGGATACCTTCTGATCGGACAACCGTCCGATCATTTCTTCACTGTACACCCATCTAAACCCTTAAAACCTCCCGATCCCTCTTTTCCTCATTCACGCGAAACCCTAGCCGACTCTTCCCACAGACCACCCTTTCTCTTCTCTTTGCACGCCAAACCTAGCCGAAGCTCTAGCCCTCAGAAGCCCTAGTCTAAAGTTCAAATGGCACCAAAGTAACTTCTTGCCTCTCTAAGAACTTGGCATTGTGTTTTCATTTCTCACTGAATCTTCTGTTGTTTTGTTGTCTCGGTTCTTAATTGTTGATGGCTCCGGTGCTCACTCATTGCCCCATTTTACCCCATTGTGTCCCCTTAGGAAGAAATCAGTAGGTGAGGGTACTTCCAAGTCCAAAGATAAATCCAAAGCTCCTGCTGCTCCTTCCCGACCTCAACCATCCAGTTCGGGAAGATTTCCCAACCAACAGTTTGAACAATCCTTTAAGGAAAGGACCTTCAAATTGCTCCCATGTAGATCAGTCGATAGAAAATACATGAATGAGTTTTGTCCAGCCATTACGGAAACCATAGCCTACTATAAACTTGATTCCTTGGTCTATTTAGAGAGAGATATCAATTTTGACCTAGTCTCAGAATTCTATAACAACCTTCATCAGACTATTGATGGTAGTTATAGATCAAGAGTGGCTAAGCAAAACATTGATTTCAGCTTAATTGCCTTCTTTGGTTATTTAGGCTGTCGTATGTGTTCGGGGACGGTGTTCTCATTCTATCCTTCTTTGCCTGAACCCGTGCCTCATCCTCTTGATGTCTCATCTGATTCGATTTATGAGTACTTCTTTGGACATCCGAGACCAGATGGATTAGATGAGTTAGATGTCGACTTTCCTACATTTGCAGCCCTTGGCCTTTCTGCTCCTGATTACATTCTTTTCAAAATTGTTACAAACTGTCTTCTCCCTATTACTTCTAAACCATTGGCAGAGATTCGACCGTATCATTGTCTGATGCTTTACGGGTTGCGTAGGCGTCTTGACTTTGATGTCATGTCGAGTGTCTATACTTCTATCATATCCCATAGCGAGCCAAGCGGTTACACCATCTATATGCCTTTTGGGCATGTAATTACTGACTGGCTTGAGACCCTGGGTATTGATGTCTCTAAGGGGAGGATAGTAAAGATGGTTAAGCAGGATTGTCGACTTGGGAAACGTGCATTTTCCAAGTCTGGAATCTTAGGACAGGATGGGACAGTTAGGTGGAAGGATGGGAGGGCACTTGGTGAGTTACCTCGACGACAGGTTGCTCCTGTTGCTGCTCCTCCTGCTGCTGACGATGGGGAGGCCGATCCTGATCTGCGCTGGCAGATCGCCGAGCTGGAGAGTCGCTTTGATCGACACGAGGAGATGGTGGCTGCTGAGTTCGATGGACTACGTATTCGGATAGACCAGCGCTACGATGACCTGCGCGGGCATATTGACCAGCGCTTCGATGATATGCGCAGTCATCAGGTGGTGACACAGCAGTTGCTACTCGGATGGATGGCACGCTACCCGCCTCCGCAGTCTTACCCAGGCTATTCATCCTCCAGCGTGCCGCCTCAGGATTTCACCCCTCCTGCCGATGATGGCGGTGTTCCTCAGTGTGAGGATGTTGATTGATACAGTTTGTTTGTTGGCTGTCTGCATTTTGGATGTTATTTGTTAGTCTTTATGTCGGACCTGGATGTTTGCACTTCTGATGCTACTCCTATATTTATGCTACTCGGTTTTATATTTGCTTGCTCCTTATTATGCTTCATTTTCTATGTTTTTTTTTTATTATTATGCTGTTCCTATGCCATGATTTGATTGTATCTTTTGTCTTTCTTACTGTCATATTGTGACCTTAGAGGGAACTCTAGGTCAGTTAAGAGAAGGCAGTATGGATTTAGGGGGAGCCTTTTGAGTTTTTGTCACCTCATTTGCACCTTTTCGGTGTTTGACAAAGGGGGAGAGGATACCTAAGTTTAGAAATGTATAGAAGCTTGATTTTAGGGGAGAGGATAACGGGAAGGATCTTGATTCCCGTCATTGACTTGGTGGTGTATCCGTCTTAGGGGAGGATCCTGATTTCCCTAAAATTATGGGTAGATGAGCATTTCTGATCTAAACTTAAATCGTGTTGTCAAACAACAAAAAGGGGGAGATTGTTGATACAGTCTGACCTGGATGTTGTTTTGCTGTTGACACTGATTTAAGTTTGTATCAGATATTTAACTCAGATTAATTACTAATCTAGGTTGACTAGGTTGACCTGATTGAGAAAGTCCTAACTGGGATGTTAGGCAGTTGGAAAGTCCTGGTGAGTGAAGCCAGGCAGATTGGAAATCCTGGTGAGTGAAGCCAGGTGAAAACCCTAGTGAGTGAAGCTAGGTGCAAGTCCTGGTGAGTGAAGCCAGGCAAGGGAAAATCCAGATGGATCAAGGGTGATCGGACATCTGGTGTTGAAAAGTCCAAGAAGGAAGCTTGGCATGCGAAGTCAGAGAAGGCTCGGTAGCTCGTTCTCTAGGACCAGATGAAGTCGGAGAGAGCTAGGAGCTCGTTTCTCCGGACTAGGTCAGAGAGGGCTCGACCCGGACTGAGTCAAGAAGCTGGATCGGTCGGATCCGGTGAAACCTTGGACACCGATCGGTCGCGGACCGATCCGGAAGCTCTTATCGATCGGTCTGCCGACCGATCAGGAATTGATCGCAGCTACGAGCGCCATCGATCGGCCCGGACCGATCGAAATCGATCGAGCCTCATGATGTTACTGATCGGTCGAGACCGATCGTAGCTAAACGCTGGGAAGAACGCTATCGATCGGTCCGGGACCGATCAGATTAATTCTGATCGTCCGCACCGATCGGGAGCCGCGCGTATTAAACAGCGCTATCTCGATCGGCGGGACCGATCAGATTAATTCTGATCGGTCCGCACCGATCGAGATGATCAGCATGGATCGGTCTCGCACCGATCCATGATTGTTTGTTTTGCATGTACTTTTTCCGATTGCCGTATTTGTCTTCACCATCTGTTTTTAACCATCTGCTGTGAGTCTTTCTAGCTTGCAGGTTGCAGGTCACATTCTCATGTTTGGATTCAAATTAAGCTTCATTAAGAGAAGGAGACAAGTACCCTTTTCACTGTAATTTGCTGCAACAGATACATTTGGGGCATCAACGTTCACTGGTGAAATCCGATTACGATTGGGCTGCTCAGTTTGACTTCTACCCATTGGTTGGTATCCAGAGACGCCAGTGATTTCCATTGGCATGTGTTCAGAGAATCAGAAGAGGAGGAGAGGTGATTGGCTACGCCTTGCTGGCAGCAGCGATTCTGCAGACGGCGGTGATTCAAGCCAGTAAAGCGCAGAGACATAAGAAGGAAGAAGAGGAGTTCAGAAAGGGTATTCTGAATTCTCTGTCTTTTGTGATCAAGCCTTCGAGAGAGCAAGTTGGTGAAGCTGTGAGCTCCTTGCTGAGAAGGTTGATTGTGCACTCTCTGCTCTGTTCTCTTCTCCGCGTGGCTGTAAGCTCATCTTAATATTTTTCTCAGCCACTGTAAGTCTTGTGCTTAAATCTATAATCAACTGAGACTTTGTTGAGAGGTTGCTCCACCGAGAAGGAGACATCTTTAGCCGGATCTTGTCCGGGGTGTGATCTACCGAAAGATCAAGGAGTTGTCCTCCTTACGGACACGCCGAGGAGTAGGGGCAAGTTATCCCCGAACCTCGTATATCCTTGTGTCTGCTGTGTGTTTGTTTTTCCTTCGCTTTAGTTTTCTGTTTCCGCTGTGCTGTGCTAACAAAGTTCTTGAAGAAATTTGCGTTTAGTGTTTTTCAAAGAGGCTATTCACCCCCCCTCTAGCCATCTAAGATCCCAACAGTATGTTGTTGTTTTGGGACTAACGTGTCTTGCAGGTACGAAAGGAACAAGCTAAGCCTCGGATGAACAATGGCCGAGGCGCCTCCATGGAGCTTGGAGGCGCCTCGGGTGCAAAGTGGGAGCTAGTTGCGAAGCAGTGCTGGAGGCGCCTCAGATGAAGCTGGAGGCACATTGGACCAAGGCTTGAAGGCGTCTTGAAGAGGCTTGGAGGTGCCTTAAAGCATATAAGTGCGACCAGTTCTGTGCTGATCGACGCGTGCGACTCGGGCAGCCTAGAGGCACCTCGGACGTGCTTGGAGGCGCCTTCAGCAGTGTATAAAAGGGGTTGTCGAGGCAGCACTCACACAATCAATCCTCTAGAGCTCTTTCTCCTGTGTGCTACTAACAAGACGATCCGACTGAGCTACGGTAAGACCCCGACAACTTGAAGCTTCAAGATAGTGATTTTCATCGTCGATATAATTTGTATTCCAGTTTTAATATTGTACTTCAAAGTTGTACTCTCATTTACGATATTATAGTTGTTGGCCACCAAAAGCGATCAACGATCGCGGGCCTTAGAGTAGGAGTCGCCACAGGCTCCGAACCAAGTAAATAATCTGTGTCTTTGTGTGTTGTTCTTTTTATTTCCGCTACTTTAACACTCGAGTTTTACGAATCGAACGAAATAGCCACGAATACTATTCATCCCCCTCTAGCGCTTCTCGTTCCAACAATTGGTATCAGAGCGGGGTAACGTTGATCTGGTGCAACCACCAATCACGCAATTTTTTCGTGGTGTTTTCTATTTTTCGGAGTCAATTGGAAATTAGCATAATTGCTATTTTTTGGTTAAGTTCTTTTTCGTTATCGTACTCTTTTCTCGAAGTCAGTGCAACACCACTCGAGAACTCAATTAATTATTGTCTTTCATACAACACTACTAATGCAGGATCAAGTCCTGGGATATTTTCTTTCTTTCTTCTCTCTGCGGCAGATCTAAAATGGCCCAACAAGAAGGCTACAGCACTGTCCATCCCCTGCTTTTCACCGGAGAGGACTTCGGTTACTAGAAGGGCAGAATGGAGAACTTCCTCAAGATTCAGTTCGAGACGTGGATGATCGTCAAGACTGGATTGGAACTACCAACTGATAAAGACGGCAAACCTACACCCTGCGAGGACTGGGAACCAGCATTAATCAAGAAGGTGGAGGCAAATGCCAAAGCAACTTATACCATCCAGTGCGGACTAACAAAGGAGGAGCTCAACCGCGTTGGTCCATTCTCGAGCGCTAAAATGCTATGGGAGAAGCTGATCGAGCTTCACGAAGGGACCTCCGATACCAAAGTAAGCGAGATTTGTTATTCAATAAATTGTATAACTTAAAAATACAGGAAGGTGAGACGGCTAGCCAGCTCCACGCTCGAATTCAAGAACTACTCAATGGACTCCATGCGATCGGACAGAAGGTAGATAACCGGAACATCATAAGGTACTCCTTAAATGCCTTTTCGAGGAACACCTTGTGGGCATCCATGGTAGATGCGTACAAGGTTTCTAAGGACCTCTCTACTATTAAATTAGATGAGTTGTTTTCTGAGTTTGAGCTTCATGAACAGACTAACTCACGTCCGGCCGAGAAAGGGTTGGCTTTGATTGTAGGTACAGGAAGAGCACGCGAGTCAAAATCAAAACGTAGAATCGAACAAGAATCAAAAGAGGAACAAGATTCGGAAGACGACAATGAGTTCACAACCGAAATCGTCAACCTGATGAAGAAACTCTACAAAAAGAAGGGCTTCAACAAAAAGGATGTCAAAAAGGCTATCCAGACCAAAGAAGCCCAAACAAGCTCAAAGGTCAAATTCGAGGTGACTTGCTACGGGTGCAATCAGAAGGGGCACATCAAGGCGAACTGCCCGAACCAAAAGGATCCAAAGAAACCAAGAAGGAATCCGACGACGAAGAAGTCGAGCAGGCAAGCTTCCTCGCATTGACAGCCCGGGACGACACCAGAAGCGAGGACGAATCGGAAGCCGAGTCTGAGAGAAGCCACAGATCCACATCCATTTCCGAAGGGTCAAACCCCTCTGTAAGTAAATGTCGTTTATATAGTTTAATCATTTACTTAATGCATAAAGTAGCTAAGTCCAAAGTTTGAATCAAGTCGCTTCTAAAGGAGGTAACATTGCTTAAAAAAGTGACTAATACCGAATCCTTGACAAATCCAGTTCAGACTGGAACCTCAACTCAAGTTCAAAAACTTGAGGAAGAGAATTCCAACCTGAAAAGTCAAGTCAAGGATTTGAAGACTGCTTTTGGAACGGTTCACACTGGGATCCAAGAATCTTGACTTGATTCTTGGGACACAAAGAGCCGTTTATAATAGAACTGGACTAGGTTTTAAATCCAATAGGAAATATCGATCCTATCTATTCTTAGTCAACAGACCAAATAGTAAACTAGTCCAAGCATGGGTACCCAAGTTCAACTTAGTCAATCAAGTTGGACTTAGTCAATATTGGGTCCCCTAGGATCAAGTTCATTATCTTGATAAACCTTATTGAGGCTATGATTCAGGGGGAACAAAAAGAAAAACTGTCCTAATAAATTAATTAATAAATAAAAACCATCTTAATAAATATTTTTTTTAAAAAAATAATTCAAACTTTAAATTAAATAAAAGTTATAAAGGAATATGAAGGGAGGCTCTAGAATAGCTGGCACCTCCAAAAGGAATCTGCCCGACAGAGTAACTAAACGCAACCTACCCGGTAGGGTAATTAGGACTAGAATAAAAAGGGCTAAGTTTAACTTGACTCACGGTACTGGTAAAGTATTGGATGATAGTACGTTAGGGAAGCTTAGTCTATGCATGTTTAGGAAGATATGACTTTGACCTGATGCATAAGTGGAACTGACCGAAACTACCCTTTATAGATCCTAACTAGTTAGACCAAGATTTTGTACTAAGTTTAGTGGATAGGACTATTTGGAAAACTTCGAAGGCATGATTACTTTAATGATGTCCAAGTGACTCACCATAGCCCAGAAGTTTATCCAAAAATGCCTATTTGTTAAGCCCAAAGTTAAACCTAAATCTAATATAAAGTTAAAACAAACCCTACAATTGAACCTAATTCATCTCACAAAAATTATAGGATCCCCTGATTGAAAAACTAACATCGGGTGAGATGATTAAAATTTAAATTAGAATATAAATTCGATTAAATTAAAATAAACTAAAATTAAATTAATTCAATTCAATTAAATTGAAAATCAGTTAATTTACTTAATATTAAATCTTAATATTTTTTTTTTCAAAATTTAATTAACTTAATTTGTTCAAATTAAATTAAATCTTAATATTTTTTCAAATTTAATTAACTAAATATTTTTTCAAAAAATTAATTAACTTAATATTTTTTCAAAATTTAATTAACTTAGTATTTCTTCAAATTTAATTAACTTAATATTTTTCAAATTTAATTAACTTAACATTTTGCAAAAATTTAATTAACTTAATATTTTTCAACTTTAATTAACTTAATATTTTTCAAATTTAATTAACTTAACATTTTGCTAAAATTTAATTAACTTAATATTTTTCAAATTTAATTAACTTAACATTTTGCTAAAATTTAATTAACTTAATATTTTTCAACTTTAATTAACTTAATATTTTTCAAATTTAATTAACTTAACATTTTGCTAAAATTTAATTAACTTAATTTTTTTTCCAAATTTAATTAACTTATTTTTTTAAAAAAAGTATTTTCAAAACTAAAATTACGTTTAAACTTAACTTAATTATTTATTCAAAAAATTAAAATCATCCTTAAATTACAAAACTCAATCAACTTATTAATCAAAACTTAAATAAAAAAAAAGAAAAGGGCACGTGGAGCCTCTCGGAGGCGCCTCCCATATAAGGGAGGCGCCTTAGAAAATGGCGGGAAAAGTCCCGCCGACTTCAGTTAAGGTGCCTCAGACCATCTCCAAGGCGCCTCCAATAGCACAGTCAAGGCACCTTAAAGAACGGTTAAGGCGCCTTCAATACCTAGTTTCACCATGAACAGAAGCTTTCTCTGCTCGTTTCTGCTAAAACTTTTCACGCGCCGCCGAGGCGATTTCTTCGTGATTTCCCCACCTAAGGTGCCTTCAACCCAAGTCTTCCCTTTCAATCATCCTATAATGCCCCCTAGGTACATCTTAAACCATCTTATTGTCCTTATATGTCATTCTTCTATATTTTTTTTCTAGTAATCTGTTGCATAAATTAGAAAACACTGACATGCTGATCCTACACCGGCTAGGACCCCTTCTATGGATCCTAGATTCCCCTTAGAGCGGCATAGGGTAGGCTTTGCTAGATTTACATTTGAATCTATTAAACCTAGGTATATAGGTAGGACATTTTTTGCCCAGTTCTGCCACCCCGCAGTCCAAATGATAGAATACTATCAGTTAGGGAAACTGGTTTACTGCAACAATACAGTAAACTAGAATTTGTGTGCACAGTTCTATCACAATCTCGAGAAGGTTGATGACAGTACGTATTCCACCAGAGTTGGTGGAACAGACCTTCAGTTTACTCCCACCCTGATTCGTACTAGTTTAGAGCTTAGGGAGTTTACATGTACATTCCTATGCTACCCTAGTAGAGATCTACCATTTGGTGATCCCTATTCCCATATCACATTAGACACCATCTATATGCATTTTTTAGGGGAGGAGAGACCATTTGGCCTGACTGAGTTCAGGTCAACTCGTCTTAGGGTTCAGGACTACGTTATGTACAGAGTCCTGACAGCATGCATTTTGCCAATCACATCTCAGGACGTCCCGAAGATGCGACCCTCTCACTCATTCTTTCTGTACGCCCTGAGTCAGCGTTTAGATATAGACATTGCACTACATATGTTCTAGAACATTGTACATGCATCTAGTACAATCACGTCAGGAGTAGTCCACATGCACTACTGTCATATCTTGACTCAGATCTTTTCGACCTTCAGGATAGACACGGCCATAGGGACACTTATCACGCTTACACCATATGACGAGTTAGGGCAGCGTAGTATTCGGTTAGCCAGTATAGAGGTCACCGCTGAGGGGATTCTAGCCTGGAAGGGCCGGCCACAGCCAGTTGCCGCTCTGATTGAGGCCGAGGCAGACGATGA
The DNA here is from genome assembly GCF_018446385.1 of Zingiber officinale. Taxonomy (NCBI): domain Eukaryota; kingdom Viridiplantae; phylum Streptophyta; class Magnoliopsida; order Zingiberales; family Zingiberaceae; genus Zingiber; species Zingiber officinale. The sequence continues at coordinate 119,149,111 of NC_055988.1, forward strand.
GTTTCATGCCTTCTTCACTCCAGTCGAGGGAGAGCACGTGTTAGAGTTCACTGCCGAGGACTTTCTTGGACAGCCCTCCAGTTCGGCAGGGCCCTCAAATTCGACTCGACCATCCACCTCCTTATATGTTGAGGACTGACTCGCACACCTCGAGGCTTACTCCGCTCAGACATGACAATTATGCTGGATGAGTTCCACTTGCTTTGCACAGACATAGCTTCTGGCTTTGCCTCTCTTCGTCAGGGACAGCCTGCTCCCGAGCAGCCCCTTGCACCACCTCCAGCTGACAACCCTCCAGTTGATGATCCTACTGATTGGTCCTTTCATGCATTGTACCCTGGATTTCGGACACAAACACTTTAATCTCCTAGTCTGGTTGAACTTGTACTTAGTAGAATTTAGTTACTTCGCTTATTTCTTCTTACCAGTTTTTTTTTGCCTAACTCTGCATACATAGGAATGTGTTGGGTAGAATAGATCTTGATTTTCAAACAAATTTCTTACATCTAATTTTAATTTTTTTTTGGTATTCAAAATTTCTGAATTCTAGGAAAAACAATGTTTTCAAAATCCCAATCTTATTAGTTTTTTTTTTTTTTCAAAATATGGACTTAGCCTAGGATCTTCCCCCTAGAAATCATGTTCCCCTAGTTCCAGCCAGAGCATCTCACAAACACACTAGGCATAACTTGTTTGTATTCTGAAAGAAACTTAGAACGGCGTGAGATGCATAGGGTACAACCTGGACTCCAAAATGCTTATCTCTGTGCATCATAGTGAGTCTAGGCGTTAAAAATCAACTTTGCATTAATCAAGTTAAATAATCCAACCCTAGTCAAATCTAACTGGATTACTAACTTAACTTGACTAACCAAGTGAAAACTGTTGCCCTCTAGGTATTCAGCCAGTAGCTAAAAGTTAGACAGTTGGTTAAGGATATTAAAATTTCAAATTAACTCAACTTGCACTTTAGGGCTCTGATACCTTGCTAAAGGAAATTGATTAATTTACAATCTATTTAACTCAACTCATGCTAGGACATTAGGGTTTTAAGCTTATTGCTCCTCCGTTGCCTTTAAAGATTTTCAAAGTTCTTAAAAATTCCTTTCTTTTGACTTCTATAGCCTTAATCAAAATTAACTAAGTCATATCAAAAGAATTTTTGAACTTTATTTCAAAAATTAAGGTCTCCACTTAACCTAACTTTTTAGAAGCTATTAAACTAATTAAAAAAAAGAGGCTATTTTTAAAGGCTTTAAGAATTTAACGAAATATTTTTTCAACAAAGCCTTTTTCTCTCTTTTACAAAACTTAGCCTACTATCTTCGAAACCTGCCTTTCACAAATTCTGGCTAAGTAAAAAGAGTTCTTCAAACACTAAAGTAATTTTAAAGTAAAACCTACAAGAAATGTTGTTTTAAAGTACAACTTTTTGGTTGAAAACGTAATCTATTGGTTTAAAAAACTTACACCTTTCATCTTGCCTCCTTTTTCCTACAAAGGTTTTTGATATATGGCAAAGTGGGAGAGTAGGACAAATTCAAAATACTAACTCAAGTGATAAGAAAAATAGAGCTCTCATTTGTTGGTGCAACCTTAGGTCAAGATTGACCTGGGTGACCCGACTCGAGTTGACCTGACTCGAGGTATATTTTGATGTTTGACAAGAATAGAGAAGTTGTATTTTGATGTTTGACAAGAGTAGGAACTTGGGGGATTGTGGGTGCAACCTTTGGTCAAGGTTGACCTGGTTGACCCGACTTGAGTTGACCTGATACGGGAAAAGTCCAAGTATGGAGACTTGGCACGGAAAAGTCCAAGCAGGGAACTTGGCACGGGAAAAGTCCAAGTATGGAGACTTGGCACGGAAAAGTCCAAGCAGGGAGCTTGGCACGGAAAAAGTCCAAGCAGGGTGCTTGGCACGGGAAAAGTCCAAGTATGGAAGCTTGGCATGGGAGGTCGGAGAGGGCTCGGTAGCTCGTTCTCTGGACTGGATGGAGTCGGAGAGGGCTCGGTAGCTCGTTCTTTGAACTAGGTCAGAGAGGGCTCGGTAGCTCGTTCTCCGGACTAGGTCAGAGAGGGCTCGGTAGCTCGTTCTCTGAACTAGATGGAGTCGGAGAGGGCTCGGTAGCTCGTTCTCTGGACTAGGTCAGAGAGGGCTCGGTAGCTCGTTCTTCTGACTAAGTCAGAGAGGGCTCGGTAGCTCGTTCTCCGGACTAGGTCAGAGAGGGCTCGGTAGCTCGTTCTCTGGAATGGACGTGGAAGTCGGAGAGGGCTCGGTAGCTCGTTCTCCGGACTAGGTCAGAGAGGGCTCGGTAGCTCGTTCTCTAGATCAGGAAGGCTTTAGGTTTAAGGCTGGGAAATCCAGTGATACTATGGGTATCTGGATCGGTCTGCTGACCGATCCAGTGATACACTGTGGTTATCTGATCGGTCACCAGACCGATCAGTAACCAAACAGTAGCGTTCGGTCTTCGGAGAAAGGAGAGGGGATCGGTCTGTGGACCGATCAGCGTAGGGCCTGATCGGTCCCCTGACCGATCAGTGATCGGTCCAGGTCTAGCCATTGAGTCACAACGGCTAGATTTCTTTCTGTGTCTTCTTCTTCGCAGGTTCATATAAGAGGGTCACTACAGGGAAGAGCTTTTTTGTTCTTGTTCCTTGCGATCTGAGCTTTGCTGAGCTCTCCATTACTGAAGCTTCGTGTGAGCTTCCCTCGGCTGGGTTTCCAACTGATCAGTTGCTGCTGGTTGGCATCCGTGAAGTTGCTGCTTCATCAACAGTCGACGAGAAGGCAAGAAAACCAGTGTTTTTACATTCATATTGTTCTTGGCTTCTTGCTATATTTCTTGTACTCTGATCTTGCTGTTGCAAGAGAAATTGTGGCGAGGTTTCTCCACCCAGAAGCAGTTTTCATTAGCCGATTTTCCGGGGTCTCATCCACCAACGGATTGATAGGATTCGTCCACCTTACGGACACGCCGAGGAGTAGGAGTATCATCTCCGAACCTCGTTATATCGTCATGTTTGAGGTTTGATCTTCTCTATTTTCGTTTCTACTTTTTATTTCTGCTGCGCTAACTCAAATTGTAGGAAGAAACGAGAATTTGGGGTCGGCTATTCACACCCCCCCTCTCTAGCCGCATCCGAAGGTCCTAACAAGTGGTATCAGAGCGAGGCCGCTCTTCGTCGGATTAACACCCGGGGGAGCACAAGCTAGAGAATGGATCAACTTGGAGAAGACGTCACGATTCCACCCTTCTACGATCGCGATGACTTCGCGTATTGGAAGGTAAGAATGAAGTATTTTCTTATGACTAACCTAGTAAATTGGAATTGTGTACAAGTAGGTTTTATTCCTCCGGTGGATAAAGAAGGAGAACCTCTCGAGAAGAAGAAGTGGATGAAAGAACAAATCCACCAATCCATAATCAACGACGAGGTAACGAAAATCTTTGAATTTTCATTACCTAATGATATCTTGTGTAAGATAGGTGGGTACAACAGTGTCAAGGAGTTGTGGAACAACTTGGCTAAGTTCCATGAGGAGAGCTCCAATTCAAGTCATGAAGAGGAGTCAAGTGAGCCAAGTAGCTCACATCATGGAGGTATGGAATTAGAAGTTGAGGGCTACTCAACATCTAAGGAAGAAGAGGAGGAGAGTTCTTCTTCAAGACTGGAGCAAGAAGAAGAAGCCTCTACCTCCGGAAGGGATGAAGGAGAGAGCTCATATCCATCCTCAACCCTAGGTAACTCAAGCAACTTAATTTCAAGTAAATTACATATAATGTGCTTTGAGTGTAGGGATTATGAGCATTACAAGAGTAAATGTCCAAAGAGGATTAGGAAGACTCCACCGGCACCATAAGTCAAGGAAGCTGGAGTCCCGATACGCAAGGGCAAGGAGCATGTGGTGTGCTTTCAATGCAAGCAAAGGGGACATTATAGGAGTCAATGTCCAAGGGGGAGGCAACCTCACAAGGACAAGAGACCAAGCACATCTATAGGGGGAGCTAAGGCAAACCCTGAGGTATCCTTTAAGGCACATTCTTGCAATTCTAATAAGACACATGCTAGTAGTTTTATTGCAATTGTCAATAATGATAAGCATGATAACCATAGAAACCGATACATGTGCTTAGGTGCCAAACATGTTAGCCTAGATAAGGACAATGCTAGAAATGTCAACCCTAGAGTTAACTCATCTAAGGTTAAGGAAAACCTAGATAGGAATCCCAAAACAACTAGATATATGCCTAGCAATACCTCAAAGAAAAATGGAAAATTAAAGCTTGAGGTATTAAAGAAGGAAAATCAAGTCTTGAGGTCAAGACTTGACACTTTAGAAAAGACTCTTAAGAATTTGGAGAAGTCAACTCTAGGGTCTAAGGGTCAAAAATCAAAGCCCAAGGACATGAGAGGTTTGGGTCACAAACCTAAGTCTCAAGTGGTCAAGCCCGCTTATCATAATGTTCCATTCGATTATGGAACAAGACCTAGGGCTAAGAAGACTATCACCAATGTCACAAGGGGAGTCACCCCTAGAGTTGATCTTGATGAGTCCCAAATGACAAAGGCTTTAAAGCCTAGGAGGGTCATTAGGAGGGTTGCTAGGGAAGTCATCCCTAGTGAATATTTAGTGAACCCAATGAGTTCAAATAGGTATTGGGTTTCTAGGAGCGTGATTCCTTCACGCTAGATGGTTTAGGGTGTGCCAACCTTAATTGGATAGGAAGTTAACCTACTCATGGCAAAAGGTGGCATTTTAGGAATTTTTAAGGTATAATCAAGCTTTGAAAATGAAATTAAAAATTATTCCTAAGGTGATTAGGATGTGCCAACCACATTTGAGGAGTTTTCTAAGGTCAATCTAATTGGCACATAGTGATCTAAAAATCTTTAGTATATGATTTTAGGTCTATTATACTTAGGAATATAGAATTTATGCTAAAATGATCAAAATTATCAAAAATGGCAACTAAGGCTAGAATTAGGTATTTTCTATACCTTTATATGTTATTTTCCATACATTGTTTGTCATATGCCATGTCATGACATCATATTTATTTTATTATCATTTGAAATGTCATGATAATACTTAGGTTAGTTATATGTCATGCCTTATTTAAGTTTCATACTTGATGACATGACATCATGACATTGGCACATGTTTCCACTTATGATATTATTTTATGCCATGTCATCATCTCTTGCATTTATGATCAATTAATTTGATTTAAGGATAGAAACACAATTTGATATGGAGATCAAATTGTTGTTTAGAAAATGCATGAGAACTTAGCTTAAGATGACCTAAACCCATATCTCACATCAAAATTGACTTGGATGTGTTTGATACACCTTAGATGTGTGTGAGATATTAGGATTATGAGTTAGAATCAAGGTGCATAGTTCTTGTACCTAGATGAGCCTAATTCGAATTTGAGGATCAGATGGAAAACTTGTGTACAAGTCATGTACATTTAGCCCTAAGATTGTGGTCCTAAATTGAATGGTTTAAGATCATTTCAAAATTTATTTGAAAAACCTTGATGAAGCTTTTCTAGTGATAGCATTCATCATTGAGCAAGTTGATACAAAGATGGATTAACCTTGAGCTATTTCAAAGTCTTTCGAACTTTGTATCAAGATTAAAAAATGGGAGTTATTTTCATAGAAAACTATTTTTCCATGATAATATATGTTATGAGGAATGTATCTTCAAAATTTTACAATTTTTGGAATTTTCTGTAATTTTTTAGGGGTTTCTGAATTTCGGGAGAAAAACCAGAAATCCTTATTAGAGAGTCGTGGACCGATCAGAGGAGATCCTGATCGGTCCAGGGAAGTCTGGATCGGTCACTGGACCGATCCAGGGTAGTGTGGATCGGTCTGGTGACCGATCCAGTGAAGTTCTGATCGGTCTGGTGACCGATTAGAGCGTGCCAAAATGCTGATTTTCGACTGTTGTCTGAAATTTCAGCTATGGAAGTGGTGCTTTAGATTTCTAAAGGGTTGAAACTCTCCAAGACATTGTTGGTGCAATGGTCAAGGAGGAGTTGAACTTTAGGGGGAGTTTTACCTAATTGTCAAGGGGGAGTTGACTTTTATGGGGAGTTTTTACTCGTCAAGATTTCTGAGGATGAGTGATATGGGATTATCACTAAGTTGATTGTTGACTTTAGTATCAAGGGGGAAATTAAGGGTTTCAATGAAAGGTATGGGACTTTCATTAGGAAGAAACTCTTGACCTTGATTCACTCTTTTTGATGTGTGTCAAAAAGGGGGAGAATGTCCAGAGAATGTTCAGAGAATGTTCAAGGAAGAACATTGGAGTTTGGGGAGAATGTTCAGAGAATGTTCAAGGAAGAACATTGGAGAGCTATTGGAAAACCTAAGTTAGGTTATCGGGTTAACCTAACTTGATTATGGTTTTTGTCAAACATCAAAAAGGGAGAGATTGTTGGTGCAACCTTAGGTCAAGGTTGACCTGGGTAACCCGACTCGAGTTGACCTGACTCGAGGTATATTTTGATGTTTGACAAGAATAGAGAAGCTGTATTTTGATGTTTGACAAGAATAGGAACTTGGGGGATTGTGGGTGCAACATTTGGTCAAGGTTGACCTGGTTGACCCGACTTGAGTTGACCTGATACGGGAAAAGTCCAAGTATGGAGACTTGGCACGGAAAAGTCCAAGCAGGGAACTTGGCACGGGAAAAGTCCAAGTATGGAGACTTGGCACGGAAAAGTCCAAGCAGGGAACTTGGCACGGGAAAAGTCCAAGCAGGGAGCTTGGCACGGGAAAAGTCCAAGTATGGAAGCTTGGCATGAGAGGTCGGAGAGGGCTCGGTAGCTCGTTCTCTGGACTGGATGGAGTCGGAGAGGGCTCGGTAGCTCGTTCTCCAAACTAGGTCAGAGAGGGCTCGGTAGCTCGTTCTCTGGACTAGGTCAAAGAGGGCTCGGTAGCTCGTTCTCTGAACTGGATGGAGTCGGAGAGGGCTCGGTAGCTCGTTCTCCGGACTAGGTCAGAGAGGGCTCGGTAGCTCGTTCTCCGGACTAGGTCAGAGAGGGCTCGGTAGCTCGTTCTCTGGACCGGACGAAGTTGGAGAGGGCTCGGTAGCTCGTTCTCTAGACCGGACGTGGAAGTCGGAGAGGGCTCGGTAGCTCGTTCTCCGGACTAGGTCAGAGAGGGCTCGGTAGCTCGTTCTCTAGATTAGGAAGGCTTTAGGTTTAAGGCTGGGAAATTGGATCGGTCTGCTGATCGATCCAGTGATAGTATGGGTATCTGGATCGGTCTGCTGACCGATCCAGTGATACACTGTGGTTATCTGATCGGTCACCAGACCGATCAGTAACCAAACAGTAGCGTTCGGTCTTCGGAGAAAGGAGAGGGGATCGGTCTGTGGACCGATCAGCCTAGGGCCTGATCGGTCCACAGACCGATCAGGGATCGCAACCAACTCTCTGTGAGAGTTGGGATCGGTCTGGGGACCGATCAGCGTAGGGCCTGATCGGTCCCCTGACCGATCAGATCCTTCCTGGATCGATCAGGGTGGAGCCTGATCGGTCCAGGTCTAGCCGTTGAGTCACAACGGCTAGATTTCTTTCTGTGTCTTCTTCTTCGCAGGTTCATATAAGAGGGCCACTACAGGGAAGAGCTGATTTGTTCTTGTTCCTTGCGATCTGAGCTTTGCTGAGCTCTCCATTACTAAAGTTTCGTGAGAGCTTCCCTCGGCTGGGTTTCCAACTGATCAGTTGTTGCTGTGGTTGGCATCCGTGAAGTTGCTGCTTCATCAACAGTCGACGAGAAGGCAAGCAAACCAGTGTTTTTACATTCATATTGTTCTTGGCTTCTTGCTGTATTTCTTGTACTCTGATCTTGTTGTTGCAAGAGAAATTGTGGCGAGGTTTCTCCACCCAGAAGGAGTTTTCATTAGCCGGTTTTCCGGGGTCTCATCCACCGATGGATTGATAGGATTCGTCCACCTTACGGACGCGCCGAGGAGTAGGAGTATTATCTCCGAACCTCGTTATATCGTCATGTTTGAGGTTTGATATTCTCCATTTTCGTTTCTACTTTTTATTTCCGCTGCGCTAACTCAAATTGTAGGAAGAAACGAGAATTTGTGGTCGGCTATTCACACCCCCCTCTCTAGCCGCATCCGAAGGTCCTAACATCATTAAGGGGGAGCCTTACACACTATGTTTTAGCTTAAATCATGCTTGCACTGTTTATAGCTTGCTTATCTTTATTTTGTGTATCTTGTTTTACTTAACTTTGAATTTTTATTGTCATAATCAAAAAGGGGGAGATTGTTGGTACGGGAAGCATCCGACGATCGAACCTAAGTTTTGATAATGGCAAAGGGATTCAAAGTTAAGATTCATTGTTATCTAATGTGCTTAAATGAGATTTCAGGAAAGTTCTAACTGCGGTTAGGCACGTGGAAAAACCTAAAGGGCAGTAACCTTAGGTCCTAGGGGGTGGTAACCCTAGGTGGATGAAAACCCTAGGGCGCGGTAACCCTAGGTCCTAGGGGGTGGTAATCCTAGGTGGAGGAAAACCCTAGGGTGCGGTAACCCTAGGTCCTTGGGGGTGGTAACCCTAGGTGGAGAAAAACCCTAGGGGGCGGTAACCATAGGTCCTAGGGGGTGGTAACCCTAGGCAGAAAGTCCAGTCAGCCTGGAGGGCCGGACTGGCATCAGGTAACTCTCCTGAGTAGAGTAGGTGAGGGCGCATTCCCCGTAGAGGGAAGTAGGCGCCGGGTCGACCTAGCGTTTCCGGTCGAAAATCTGAAGTCAGACTCGGACAGTCCGATGGCTGTCAATTACTTGATTTATCATATTTATATATGTTCTAACTTTGTCTTGCAGGGTATGTTGTTGTTTTGGGACTAACGTGTCTTGTAAGTACGAAAGGAACAAGCTAAACTTCGGATGAACAGTGTCGAAGGCGCTTCCATGGAGCTTGGAGGCGCCTTGGGTGTAAAGCGGGAGCTGGCTGCGAAGCAGTGCTGGAGGCGCCTCAGATGAAGCTGGAGGCGCCTTGGACCAAGGCTTGAAGGCGCCTTGGACCAAGGCTTGAAGGCGTCTTGGACCAAGGCTTGAAGGTGCCTTGAAGAGGCTTGGAGGCGCCTTAAAGCAGATAAGTGCGACCAGTTCTGTGCTGATCAACGCGTGCGACTCGGGCAGCCTGGAGGCACCTCGAACGTGCTTGGAGGCGCCTTCAGCAGTGTATAACAGGGGTTATCGAGGCAACACTCACACAATCAATCCTCTAGAGCTCTTTCTCCTCTATGCTGCTAACAAGACGATCCGGCTGAGCTACAACAAGACCCTGACACTCGAAGCTTCAAGATAGTGATTTTCATTGTCGGTATAATTTATATTCCAGTTTTAATATTGTACTTCAAAGTTGTACTCTCATTTACGATATTATAGTTGTTGCCCACCGAAAGCGATCAACGATCGCGGGCCTTGGAGTAGGAGTCGCCACAGGCTCCGAACCAAGTAAATAATCTGTGTTTTTGTGTGTTGTTCTTTTTATTTCCGCTGCTTTAACACTCGAGTTTTACGAATAGAACGAAATAGCCACGAGCGCTATTCACCCGCTCTAGCACTTCTCGATCCAACATATTTCTCTCTCTTCTCTTTTTTTATCGACAGAACATATGAATAACATTAGTCAATTTTTTAATAACATTTTAATACATTTAAAGAAGAAAAAATAAACAATGAATAGCATATTTGAACTTCTTGCAATTTCGGAAATCCACTAGAACTAAAATGAGTGTAATCAGAGCTCTCTAGGTCAATCAATGAGTTTTGGTCAAAACCCACTGATGGACCTAGAGAGCTCCGATTGCACCCATTTCAATTTCTATGAATTTATGAAATTGCAAGGAGTTCAAATATGGTGTCCATTATTTATTTTGGCTTTTCATAGATGTTAATATGCAAAATCAAAGAATCGACAAAAACACCCACATTGGGTCTGATATCATTCCCACTGATGGAGCTAGAGAGCTCTGATTGAACCCATTTCAGTTCCTATGGATTTTTGATGTTGCAAGAAGTTCAAATATGGTGTCCATTATTTATTTTAGCTTTTCATAAATGTTAACATGTAAATCAAAGAATCGGCAAAAACCCCCCACGTTGGGCCTAATATGAGTCCATATCAGGCTCAACATGGGCCTGATATGGAATCATATCAGACCCAACGTGGACTTGATATGATTCCATATTAGGTCCAACTTTCATCAACGTTGATATGATTCTCTGAATGCTCCACAACCACCCAACTAAAAGTTTGTCCTCACTATGAGGTATCAATTATCAAATTATTCATGCTCATGGTCTCTGCCAAGATAAAAATACTCCAAGCTTGGAAATTCAGTCACTATTAAGCATAGGTCGATGTTTAAGCATAGGTCGATGTTACAATACAAAACCATTCCCCAACTCAATGAATTACTTTCTATAATCATTTTCAGCTTGAGAATTAAAAGGGCAAACAATATACAACCTGTGAAAAGATGAAGCAGATAAGTAGGGGAACCAAGAAGATGAAAGGGAGAGATTACAAATAAAGAAGCAGCAGATCATTCAAATATGGAAGTTGGGCTTGATAAGGAATCATATCAGGTCCACGTTGGGCCTGATATGATTCCATATCAGGCCCACGTTGGGCCTGATATGAGTCCATATCAAACCCAACGTGGGGGTTTTTGTCGATTCTTTGATTTTGCATGTTAACATCTATGAAAAGCCGAAATAAATAATGGATACCATATTTGAACTCCTTGCAACATCAGAAATCCATAGGAACTGAAATGGGTGTAATCGGAGCTCCCTATGTCCATTAGTGGGTTTCGGTCAAAACCCACTGATGGACCTAGAGAGCTCCGATTGAATCCATTTAAGTTCCTATGAATTTTTGATGTTGCAAGGAGTTCAAATATGATGTCTACTATTTATTTTAGATTTTCATAGATGTTAACATACAAAATCAAAGAATCAGTAAAAAAACCCCACGTTGGGCCTGATATGGACTCATATCAGGCCCAACGTGAGCCTTTTTGCCGATTCTTTGATTTTACATGTTAACATCTATGAAAAACCGAAATAAATAATAGACACCATATTTGAACTCCTTGCAATTTCAAAAATCTATAGAAATTGAAATGGGTGCAATCTGAGCTCTCTAGGTCCAGTAGTGGATTTTGACTGAAACCCACTGATTGACCTAGAGAGCTCTGATTACACTCATTTTAGTTCTAGTGGATTTCTGAAATTGCAAGGAGTTCAAATATACTATTCGTTGTTTATTTTTGATTCTTCAAATGTATTAAAATGTTATTAAAAAATTGACTAATATTATTCATATGTTCTGCCGATAAAAAAAGAGAAGAGAAAGAAATATATGTAGAAAAGAAAAGGTAGAAAAAGTCAAATTGCCAGGAAGGTAAAATAGGAAATGTATTTAAAAAAGTACGTTCTTTGATAAATATTAAAATAATGTACATCTTTTGATAAATTTAAATCTCTACGTACGTCCTTTGATTAAATTACCGTTTTTAATAGGGTTCAGTGATTCCAACATCAATGCGTCGTCCAGTGAAGCATTTATACTGAGGGAGAGAAGCTCCCGCTTCATGCTCAAGGATATGCAAAGATCAGACCCCTGTTTTTCTTTAAGGTTCTCAAGCCCAAGACGCCTGAGATGGATCAGTGTTCCCATGCCCTCGATGATTGAAGAATCTACTCCGACTGTTTTCAGAGTCAACAAGTCTTTTAATTGCCACACCCACGAATGAATATGTGTGGTCAAATAAATTAGGATGTCGTCCTTGGTGTGGAGCTTCGGTTGGTCCATTAGCAGGTGGCGTAATCTCGAAAGCTTTCTTATCCTTCGGGCAATGTATTCAACTCTTGTTCCCTTCACATCCAAGGTCTCAAGCATCTGTAGTTTGTCGATGTGCTTGGGGAGGTTTTCCATATGAGTTCGCCTCAAGCTCAAGTACCTCAAATTAAATAGATCAGCCACTACATCTGGGACATGGGTAATAGCAAGATTCCTCAATTCTAATACCTTCAAGAGCATGAAATTGGGGGACATTTTCACAAAAGAAGCAGCAGAGTCCATGCCACCTAAAAACAAGAACAGAGATCGAAGGCGATTGGTAACGTTGTCTGCCACAGTTGCTTGCTTGTCTTTCTTTTTGCCTTTTGGAAGGGAAACTGGGGATTTCTTGATGCTCTTCTGGATAGATAGGCGACGTGTGGAGCTTATCTCTGGTTGCAGCGAAGGATATTTCTCTCATCAAGACATGTACTCGACAAGCTTTTGTTCTTCCCATTTCGTTTGCAATTGCTACTTGAATAAGGTTAGCTCTGACCAGCTCATCCATGTAATCCTCTGCTATTTCCTCCATTGTTAATATTCCTGGCTTTCCCTCCACAAATCCTTCTGCCACCCACAACCTTATTAGCCAATTTTTCTTGATAACTCAGCTGTCGGGGAAGATGGCACAGCAACACAAGTAGCACAGCTTGAGATTGGATGGTAGATCATAAAAGTCGAGCATCAAAACACGTGACATGTGGACGAGCATCTCGTTGTCCTTGAACTCCATGCTATTGTAGAATTGCTTCCAAGTTATAGTTTTCCTATCTTTGGTCGACATAACGCCTGCAAGCGTCACCATAGCTAAGGGCAACCCTCCACACTTGGCCACAATCTTCCGAGCCCAATCCTCCAAATCCTTCGGGCAAGGGTTTGATCGGAAAGCCTAAAAGAGATATAACATAATTATCCAAATTGACCGGATCAAATTACCAAATCAAATCATATTAGTATTTGAATTATTCTAATAATTCTGTTATAATTATTCTCAGAATTATTCTAATAATTCTGTTATAATTATTCTCAGAATTATTCTTAGAATAATTCTGTTATTTATTAATTAGTTATTTGACCAAGTACTTTTGAACATTATATATTGTATTGTCCTTAGGGTAAATATCAATGAACAATAGATTTTATTATTCTCATCTTATTCCTTTCTCTCTCTCTATTCTTCTTCTTACATGGTATCAGAGTCATCTCTCTTTTTTTATCTTCCCTCAACTTCTTGAGGCGGAGATCGTATAAACGGCGAATTTTTAAATTTTTCCCTCAAGCCTCTTATTTTCTCCTACGTGTTTTAATTTTCTTATTCTTCTCTATTTTTCAGAACAAACGAAAAATACTTATTTTCTTCCGCTGCCAACCCCTTTGCTTCTCTTTCCTCTTTCTTAATCTCTATTTTTTTTTCCCACTATCACCGGACAAGTTATTTTTTACTTTAGATGTCAAATACTCGACGACATCAAAGAGGACAAAAGCAAAGTCCAGACCGATGTCAAATTTGTCACATCGTTGGTCATACTGGAAATATATGCCCTAAAAGACTTGATTGGTCTAGGGTAAAATGTCAAATTTGTCTTGGAATTAGACATTTTGGTATTCAATGTCCTAGTCCATTTGATTCAAATTTCATTGGTGGTCCTACAGCCTCAAGACAACCATCTATTTCACAAGTATATCCTAAAGTTCTTTCGTCTGTGCCTACTTGTGGTAAAAACCCAGAGTTCTCATCTACTGATTGGTATATTGACACTGGAGCAACTCATCATGTCACATCAGATTATAATATCCTTACAGACGTAATGCCATATTATGGCTCAGATACGGTGCAAGTAGGCGATGGTTCAGGTTTGCAAATTGCTAATCTTGGAAACACATATGTTCATTTATCTAATCGAACTTTTCACATGCGCAATGTCTTTCATGTTCCATCTATCACTAAAAATTTACTTTCTACACGCCAGTTTTGTCTTGATAACAATGTCATTTTTGAATTTCATCATAATCATTATCTTATAAAGGATAGAGGAACAAATGCTATTGTATTTTATGGGAGAATCAAAAATGGCCTCTATTGTCTTCAGAGTTCTTCAATCAAAGTTTTTGTTGGTGAACGCACAAATAAACCAGCTTGGCATGCTCGACTTGGTCATCCTTCCCTTCGTATTGTTTAGTCAATCATCAATAGGTATGGTTTACCTACTTCTATTACCTCCTCTCCATCTTATTCATGTAGGGCCTGCATGGAATCTAAAAGTCATAAGCTACCTTTCTCTTTATCTGATCATGTTTCTAATTTTCCACTTGAAATAATCCATTCTGATGTTTGGGGGCCCTGCACCTATTTTGTCTAATCAAGGTTTCCAATATTATGTTACATTCATTGATCATTTTAGTAGATATACTTGGCTTTATCCTATGAGAAGGAAATCTGATTTATTTGATATATTTTGTAATTTTCAAATTCAAGTTGAACGATCATTTAATCGTAAAATACTCTCTTTTCATTCTGATTGGGGAGGCGAATATCAAGCTCTCCATCGTCATTTTGTCTCTTGTGGAATTGTTCATCGAGTTTCTTGTCCTCACACTCCAGAACAAAATGGCTCTGCTGAGAGAAAACATAGACATATAATTGAAACTGCCTTAGCTCTTCTTCATCATGCATCGATTCCGCGCAAATTTTGGGATGTTAGCATTGCCATATATCTCATAAATCGACTTCCTACACCATTGCTCAATCATAAATGTCCTTTTGAAAACTTTATAATCAAACCCCGATTACACTTTCCTTGAATTTTTGGTTGCGCATGTTATCCATGGTTACGCCCTATTCTAAACACAAACTTGACTCTCGCTCACTATGTTTTTTTTTTGTTATAGCAATTTGCACCATGATTATCGTTGCTTGCATATACCAGACGAATTTATATTTCACGACATGTTACTTTTGATGAGTCTTTATTCCCTTTTTCGACAGCTTCTTCTCCTCCGGATACAAGTGGCACCTTCTTAATTCCACCTAATATTATCAGAAGTGATGGAATTCTAGGTCCTGCTCCGGAGCTCTCTAATAACTCTCCTATACCATCAGAATCACCTCCGGTTGCTGCTCCAATCTTAGAAGTCTCGCCGATCGAAGATAATATGCTCTCTGGTTCCTCGGATAATGCAAGTCCGTCATCTACATCACCATGTCAGCCTACTTCCTTATCGTCATCAACAAGTGATTCAGATGATAATGCTCCTCGTCGCATGCTTCCCATTAGTGATATTTATGAGCGTTGCCCACCAAATGCAACTCGATATCCCCTTCCACGAGCTCTAGTGGTTTCTTCCAAATCTATTGAACCAACCTGTTTTACATAAGCAAACAAGGATCCAAACTGGCGTAGTGCAATGGCTACAGAATTTGATGCACTTCTTCGCAATGGAACATGGACTCTAGTTCCACGCACTCCCTCAATGAATGTTGTGGGCTCTAAATGAGTATTCCGTCTTAAGCATCGAGCTGATGGTTCTCTTGAAAGATACAAAGCTCGACTTGTAGCTAAAGGATTTAGTCAACAGCCAGGTATTGACTTTAATGACACTTTCAGCCCAGTCATCAAAATTACATCTGTCAGACTATTATTATCAATAGCTGTTAGTTCTAATTGACTTGTACAACAATTGGATATTTCAAATGCATTTCTCCATGGTCATCTTGAGGAAACTATATTTATGGAGCAACCACCTGGTTTCATTCATCCACAATTTCCATCTCATGTTTGCCAACTCAAGAAATCCTTATATGGTCTTCGACAAGCTCCTCGTGCGTGGTTTCATCGACTATCTAAATGGTTACAAGCTCAAGGATTTTCTGGATCAAAGACTGACTCGTCTCTATTTCACAAATATAATGATGAAAATATGATATTTTTTCTTATTTATGTGGATGACATTCTGATAACTGGCAATGATCACAAGGGTATCACAACTTTATTAAGCCTTCTCAATCAAGAATTTCCTACTAGAGATTTGGGTATTGCTCGTTTTTTTCTTGGTATTGAGCTTATTCCACATGAGGATGGCTATCTTCTCTCTCAGAGCAAATACATTACTGGACTTCTTCAAAAAGCCAAAATGGATGGAGCACGTCCGGTCTCTACACCAATTGCTATAAACAACTCTCCAACTTCATCCTCTCCTGCTCTATCTGATCCACAAATTTATCGAAGTATTGTTGGGGCCTTACAATATGTCACTATCACACCCCTGATATTACTTTTGCGGTAAATCGTGCTTGTCAATTCATGCATGCTCCAACTGAACAAAATTGGGATAATGCAAAAAGAATACTTCGCTATCTCAAAGGTACTATTCTACATGGTCTTCTTTTATATCGCCAATCGTCTCGAGATTTACATGCATATAGTGATATAGATTGGGCAAGTTCTCCTGAAGATAGACTCTCTACTAGTGGATATGCAATATTTCTTGGACGAAATCTTATCTCATGGAATTCGAAAAAGCAACCTACGGTATCTCGTTCAAGCACTGAGGCAGAATATAAAGCTATAGCAAATACAACGTCAGAAATTATTTGGCTTCAATCACTTCTATCCGAACTTCATCTTGCATCAAATATTGCACCAAAAATTTGGTGCGACAATATTGGAGCAACATATCTCACAGCAAATCCAGTCTTTCATGCTCGTACAAAACATGTGGAAATTGATTTTCATTTTGTTCGTGAACGTGTGGCAACTCAGCAGTTATCCGTCTCTTATATTTCTACTGAAGATCAAATCGCTGATATCTTTACCAAGCCACTATCCAGACAACGCTTCAACAAGTTAGCAAGCAAACTCAACGTCAGAGATCTCCCGTTGAGTTTGTCGGGGAGTAAAAGAGATATAACATAATTATCCAAATTGTCCGGATCAAATTACCAAATCAAATCATATTAGTATTTTGATTATTCTAATAATTCTGTTATAATTATTCTCAGAATTATTCTAATAATTCTGTTATAATTATTCTCAGAATTATTCTTAGAATAATTCTGTTATTTATTAATTAGTTATTTGACCAAGTACTTTTGAACATTATATATTGTATTGTCCTTAGGGCAAATATCAATGAACAATAGATTTTATTATTCTCATCTTATTCCTTCCTCTCTCTCTATTCTTCTTCTTACAAAGCCTTGTTGCAGAAAAGAGACCAAACTTCTTCCAACGACAAAAATTGGAGGTTCAAGACGTACCTCTCCTCAGTCGAGAGTCAGGATGCTATCCGATGGTCTCTTGTCGTCAGGAGAATCCTGCTTCCTGGGGCGCCCTTCTGTAGCAGGAAGTGAGAAAGTTCGTCGCATGCATTTCTGCTGCTCACGCCATCCAGGACGATCACATACCTCTTGCCATGAAGGGAGTTTTGTAGTAAGGTTAGTAGATCTTCCCTACTTTTGCTGGGCCGATGGCATCGTTGGCCACTTGCCTTGCGATGCTTCCCATAAGCTGGTCGAGGCTGCAAGATCCAGACATGGAAACCCAAGCAGAGCAATCAAAGCACTCCTTGATTCCTGATTTGCTGTAGACTTTCATTGCGAGGGATGTCTTGCCCAAACCGCCCATGCCGCAACTAGAGATCATCGCTATGATCCTCGGGATGTCGACGTTGTTCTTGTGCAGGAGCCACTCAGTTAAAATGTCTTCGGGAATGTCTTCGTGTTGCTCCATCCTACGAGCTACGCTACGGTATAAACATTAAGAGAAGAAAAAGAATTAATTATATTATTGAATTTTAAATTTGATATAGAGTATAAATCCTAAATTTTATAAAAAAAGAAAAAGTCCAAATTACTCTAAAAGCTATAAATAAATAAATATATAATCTAACATCCCCCTCAAACTCACGATGCTACAGCTAGAAACATTGAGAGTTTGCCAGATAAGAAATGAAAATATGAAGCGGAATGTGCCTTGATAACATATCAGCAATTTGTAGCTTTAAAGAAACAAAAGGTAATGTGATAGTGTCAATCTGAAGATGATGACGAGTAATGTGACAATCAATTTCAATATGTTTTATCCGCTCATGAAAAACTGAATTACGTGTAATTTGAATAGCACTCTGATTATCACAATATAACGGAGTAGGTTGATGATGAGAGACACCCATATCCGCAAGCAACCAATGCAACCAAACTATCTCACAAGTAGTTGAGGCCATAACACGATACTCAGCTTCTGTGGAAGATCTAAAAATAACATCTTACTTTTTACTCTTCCAAGAAATGAGGGAATCACCAAGAAAAATGCAGAAGTCAATGGTAGATTTGCGATCGGTAGGATCACCAGTCCAATCCGCATTAGAGTATGCACACAACTCAAGAGATGAAGTAGAAAAAAATAAAAGGCTTTGAAATTGAGTGCCCCGAAGATACCTGAGAATACG
This sequence comes from Zingiber officinale, assembly GCF_018446385.1. Lineage (NCBI taxonomy): Eukaryota > Viridiplantae > Streptophyta > Magnoliopsida > Zingiberales > Zingiberaceae > Zingiber > Zingiber officinale. The sequence goes on from NC_055988.1 coordinate 119,167,465, forward strand.
AAGAATAACATCCCAATGAACTGTAGTTAGTGCAACGATAAATTGACTAACCACATGAACAACATACGCAATATCTGGACGAGCCACGATGAGATAAACCAAGCTTCCAACAATAGTTCTATACAATCTAGGATCCGACAAAGGTGAGCCATCAGATGGAGAATATCAAGCATTAGTCTCAATAAAAGTACCAACAACTCTATTATCAGTAAGACGAGCACGCTCAAACAGATTAGATATATACTTTGACTGAGATAAAAGATAATTTTTTGGGGAATAAACAACCTCAATGCCCAAAAAGTAGCGTAGTATACCCAAGTCTTTTATAACAAAATAATGAGCTAACTCAGACTTAAAGGAAGCAATTCCATTAGAATCATCACAAGTAATAATCATGCCATTAACATATAATGATAAAATAATACGACCTGCACTCATACATTTGACAAATAATGCTGAATCATGATTACTAGGATGAAAACCAAATGAAGTAATCACTATAGAGAACTTCTCAAACCAAACACGAGGTGCTTGTTTGAGACCATAAAGCACTTTAGGAAGTCTGCAAACTTCACCAGGTTTGTGTGAAATACCAGGAGGAGGTATCATATAAACTTCTTCATGAAGATCACCATTTAGAAATGCATTCTAGTCATCCATCTGTGATATTCTCCATCGACAAACGGAAGCAACAACAATCAGAGTACGAATAGTTGTCATTTTTGCAACAGGAGCAAATGTTTCTTCATAATCCATGCCATACTCCTGAGAATAACGTTTAGCAACAAGATAAGCTTTGTATTATTTAATAGGTCCATCAGATTTAGTTTTGATCTTATATACCCAACGAGAACCAATAGTATGTTTTCCTGGTAGTAATGGAACCAATAGTATGTTTTCCTGGTGGCAATGGAACTAAATCCCAAGTATGACTCTGATGCAAAGCAGTTAGTTCCTCAGCCATAACAATATGTCAAAGTGGGTTACAAACAACTTCTCTATATGATTCAGGCCTAGAAAGACAATGAATAGATGCAACAAATGAAGCAAAAGAACGAGAATAACAAGAGTAAGCAAAATCTCGTAGTTTAGTAGACTTACGAACATGAGTGGATTGACGACGGCGGAGAGAAGGATCATCCGTAACCTCAAGAGATAATTGGGTAGTGGCAGAAGGAGGAACATGTGGAGCGGATATCTCAGGGACCAAAGTACCAGGTTCAGTTGAACTACTAGTAGAATTTGTGGGTGAATCTTCCTCAGTATCAGTATTGAAAGGATCAATGCAAAGCAGATCTGACTTTGTCACATTATGCGAACTAGCCGGAATAGAAAAGAATGGAATGTGCTCAAGAAACACAACATGACGAGAGACATACAATTTTTGACTAACGAGATCAAAGCAACGATATCCTTTTTGACTAACACCATAACCCAGAAAGACACAAAGAGCAGATCGAGAGGCTAACTTATTACGCTCTGCATGTGGACGAAGGACAAAGCAAGTACAACCAAAAACACGCAAAGAGGAATAGATAGAAATATACCCATATAATTTTTCAAAAGGTGACAAACTTGAATTGTGTGAGGTTGGAATTAAATTAATGACATGAGCAGTAGTAAGGATTGCTTCCCCCCAAAAGGCACTAGGAACACTGGTACACAATAAAAATGAACGGGCTGTTTCAACAAGATGTATATGTTTCCGTTCAACCACGTGATTTTGTTCAGGAGTATCTGTACACGAGGTTTAATGAATAATACCATCAGAAGCAAGTAAATGTGAAAATTGATTCGAAGTGTATTCACCCCCCAAATCACAACGAAAACACTTTATGACACTTGAATGTTGAGTTTTCACAAGAGCTCTAAAGTTATTAAAAATTATAAGATAATCAGACCTGTGTTTCATAAGATATACCCAAAAGTAACGAGTGCAATCATCAATAAACGAAACATAATATCTTGACCCCCCCTTTTGTAAGAATAGGAGAAGGTCTCCACACATCAGAATGGATAAAATCAAATGGAGCAGAAGAAAAAGAAAGACTTTTAGAAAATAGTAAGTCAGAAAATTTGACCAGTTTACAACCATTACAATCAGAAATATTAAAACTTTTTAAAGGTTCTAATGCCCTTGTAGAGGCTAAAACTACAAACGAGGCGCTGAAACATGACCTAAGCTAGAGTGCCACAAGTAAAAATCAGAAGATGAACGACTTAGATGAAAATACGATAAATCCACACTCGAAGCCACAACTTCCAGTAATTTGAGTTGATCTAAAACATAGAGTCCTCCTTGCTTATGGCGTGCCCGAATCAGCCTCTGAGATTGCGGGTTCTGAACATAACAATTAGATGAAGAAAAAGAAACTAGGTATCCAAACTCACATAATTGACTAACAGAAATACGATTTAAAGTAAGACTCGGAATAATAACCATTAATAAGAGATAAAGAATATGTAACAATTGAATCAACACTTACTAATGACATAGGAGTACCATCAGCAGTCACAATAGATATAGATGAACTGAGAGAAAAAGAAATAAAAGATGATAAATTGGATGACATATGATGGGAGACACCAGAGTCTAAAATCCACAAGGATAAAAATATATCTGAAATACTAGACGATGACAAACCTATATGAGAGGAAGCTGACATGGCAGAGGGCTGTGAAGCAAGGAACTGTTGAAACTGCTCAAATATATATGAATCAGATTTTCATGAAGCATCTACACGACTAGGCAGGATGACAGAATGAATAATTCTCAGAATAACCAAATTATAAGGATACACATTTGTATGATCTGCAAAAATTGATGTCAGGACGACCCGTGGTCACACAAAAAATCTGTGGCAAACAAGGATGTCAAATGTAGAAATCAGTAGCACAAGGCGTCAGTGTCAAAATCAATAGAAAAGGGCGTCAGTGCCGAAATTGGCAACATAGGGCTTCAGCATCAAAATTGGTAGAAAAGAGCGTCGGTGTTGAAATTGACAGCATAGGACGTTGGTGCCGAAATTGGTAGAAAATAGCATCGGCGCTAAAATTGACATAAAATAATGTCGGCGTCGAAATCGATAGGACAGGACGTCGGCGTCGAAATCGACAGAAAATAGATGTTGACGCTGACATCAACAACAGCAGGACAGAAAATAGATGTCGGCGCCAAAATCAATAGCAGCAGTAGGAGACGACATCGACAACAATAACAGGAGACGGTAGAAAAAATTAGGTCAGAGAAGAAGAACCGCTTTGATACCATGTAGAAAATAAGAGAAGGAAAAAACTAACCATATTATTAGATCTTAAAATTGATATAGAGTATAAGGTCTTATATAGTTAAGTTAAGAAACCCTAAACTCTATAATAAAAAAAGGAAAAAGTCCAAATTGCCCTAAAAATTATAAACAAATAAATATATAATCTAACATTGGAAACTGTTAGTGATTACGAAGCTTGGCATCGTCTTCCTCGGGCGCCATTTTTTAACTTTGGTATCTCTCCCTTCTCTTTGGAATATTAGATTCAAACTTGTTTCATGTAGTTTTGGGCTATCGATCTACAAGATTTATCCTAGACTTGGCCGCGCCCGTTGTACATCATTTGCTCCAATATGTCCTCCACCTTCCTCGACGTCTCTTGCACCTGCTCTACCCAATCGGTGAGAGCGCCCCTTGTTATTTTGTGCTCCACCTTGCATACAAATGAGTGCATGCTCTTCAGCTCCTTGCCCAACTTTTCCAGTTCAGATTCGATATCGATTTCAGAGCCTCGGAGGCCTTTGATTTCTTCTTGCGATTCGAGGGAGGACAAAGCGTTTAGCATAATCGACAAGTAGTTGTCTAAAATGCTCACTGCGAGATCAGTAGTGAATCCATTTTATTTATCTGTGGGCTGGTTCAGTTCCGATCTTTGTAACAAGTTTAATGCATAATTCTTGATTGAAAATCGACTACCTTATTGATGTAGGAGGAATCTAAAGTATTAGATTTGTATTTTTTTAATTTTTAATTAGTTATCTATTAATTAAGTTTAATTATTTTGTAATTATATTTTAAATTTTAGGGAACTAAATCTTATTAGTTAATTTATCCTAAATATTAGAGAATAAGTGTTGTTAGTTAATTTATTCTAAATCATAGGAAATAAGTCTAGTTGGCTATTTTTTCTATTTAGATTTTTTAAAGATTTTGAAAGCTATATAAATCTATGCTTAGATGATGTTTAGAACAAGTTATTTTGATATTGAATAAATTAGTTTCGCTTAAGCTACATTACTGCTATATTTCTTTTTCTTTATACTCTTGATTACATAATAAGTTTAAGACTAATTTTGGCTATTCATTTTTTTTGGGTTACTTCTTTTTTGTTTTCTTGTTAATCCTTCTACAACTTCACTTCCCAGAATAATATACATATTCTGCTCGACGTTAGTTGGCATTAGAACTCATTAAAATCCAATGGAGCATCATTGTGGACGTGGTCGTGGTCACAACAGGCAAGTTCCGAATGAAGAAGCCCAACACCTTGATTATAACATCGAGGATGTAATGATGATTGAGGATTTACAGAAGCAAGTTGTAGAATTAACCCAACATCTGACAGCATGGGATTTTGAAGATCATAAGATCTCTAATCATAACTCTGAGTCTACTTTTGAAAATCTATATCACCATCGAACTAAGTATTGGGAACACCGTGGTCGAGAGGAATGATATTGGGACTTTGGTTTTCGAGTTGATCTTCTTGATTTTTTTTGACACATTACAAGCAGAAGGCTTCATTGATTTGATCAACGAAGCAAAGAGGATTTTCGAGTACAAGAAAGTACCTAATCACGTCAAAGTAAAATTGATCGTTATCAAGTTCAAGGGCCGAGCCTCAGCATGGTGGGAGCAACTTCAACGATCATAAGAGAGACAAGGTAAATCCAAAATCACTGATTGGAAATTTTTTAAAAAAAAACTAATGAGAACTCACTTTATTCACTTTGGGTACGTGCAAATTTTGTTTCAACAACTCCATACGTTGAGGCAAGTGGCTAAAACCATTGACAACTATACAGAGGAATTCTATCAGCTTATTGCACGGAACGATCAATCCGAGACCAACAAATAGGAGCGATCAAAAAAATCGAGTTGTTTACCATCAAGAGCTACGCCATTCCCAACAGCCACCACAAGGTAACCCTAAGAACTCTATCAAGTGTTTTCGATGTGGTGAATAGGGCATCGAGTTTCATATTGTAAAAGATTCCTAAATAAAAAAACAAAACCCTGCTGGTTGAGGAAGGCATGGAGGATGAACCCGAACAGATTGATGAGCCAATTTATGACGATAATATTGATGATGAGATTCTTTATGGAGATGGTCATGAGACTTTCGTCGTACGCAAGAGCCTACTGGTCCCCAAGGAAGAATCAGAAGATGATTGTTTGAGAACTAGCATCCAACTTGCACAGTTGTAGATAAAGTTTGCAAAAATGATTATTAACAGTGGAAGTTGTGAAAATATTATATCTGAAGAAGCTGTGCAAAAGCTACAGTTGAAGATGGATTGTCATCCAAAACCCTACAAGTTATTATGGATAAGAAAAGGGAGCAAGGTATGTTCGTTGCTACTCGGAATATCGTACCGGTTCCCCAGTACAAAAATTTTGTACAGGTCCTGAACCATACCTAACAACCTATTGCGTTCTTTAGAAATTAAATATAGAATCACAAACAGAACTTAACATTATTGATTTCAAATTTAACTTATCTGTTCTTAAAGGTTTAGACTTGGATCACAAACGATGCTTAACATTATTGATACAAATCCACCCATGTTACAAATTCAATTAAATATTAATTTCGGAAATCAGTTCCCAGGTCGAACATGGCGAGGCACTTGACCTTCTTGGATATGAGAACATCCACCAATGCCTCGACAAAACCTCTTAACGAAATTCAATATTTAATTTTCTTATAGTAATCCTAGGTTTAACCAAAAAGAACAATCGAATCACAAGATCGAAAAACAAAGAAACACAAATTTGAAACAAATCTGAAACCTAGAATCACTAGCCTCTTGTGTTTGGTATTTCAAAATTCTTACAAAGAAAAAACTAGTATGATGTGGAATAGAATTACTAGTTATACCTTTCTTTGTAAGCAACAACCTCTTGATCTTATATCGTATTCCTCTTCTTATCTCGGACGTTGTGTGGGCAACGATCTACCGAGATGAGAACCACCAAGACTCCTTCCTTCTTGCAAGTTTCGACCACCAACCTTCAAGCTCCAAGGGATGCAAGAGCAAAGCCTCCTTTCTCTCCTTCTCCTAGCAAGAATCGGCCATCAACAAGAACTCCAAGAGAGGGATGCACCAACCACTAAAGAAGAAGAGAAGAGGAGAAGAATAGGGCCGGCCACACCAAGGAAGAGAGGAGGGGAATACTAGAAGATATGTTGTGAGGTGAGGCACCTTTACCCCCTCTTTTATATTCCTTGGTCTTGCCATATAAGGAAATTTAATTAAAATTAAAATTCCCTTATTTTCCTAGCCATTGGTTAATAAGGAAAATTTAATTAAAATTCCCTTTAAACTCTTTACATGGCCGATCCCTTCACATGCTCCAAATAAGGCAAGTTTTAAACATAAAATTAAAACTTCCTTATTTGTTTCCGGAAATTTTTAAAATAAAAATTTCTCTAATAATTTTTCCCTTCATGGTTGGTTATAAAAGGAAATTTTATAAATTAAAATCTTTCTATTAAAACATGTGGATGATTTACAAAAAGGATAGTTTTCTCTAAAATTAAAATCTTCCTTTCAATCTACAAATAAGGAAAGACATCAAATCTTTTCTTAATCTTTTGTAGAAACTATAAAAGGAAAGATTTAATTTTAAAACTCTCTTTTAAAATCATGATGATGATTTCATAAAAGGAAAGTTTTATCCAAAATTAAAATCTTCCTTTTAACTACAAATAAGGAAAGATATCAAACATTTCTCTTAATCTTTTGTAGAAAGCTATAAAAGGAAATATTTAAATTTTAAACTCTCTTTTAAAATCATGACTTCCACATAAGGAAAGATTTTAAATAAAATCCCTTTTATTTTTATATGGTCGGCCACACAAAGCTTGGGGTCCAAGCTAGGGCCGACCACCTTTACTTGGCTCAACCTTTGGCTTGGTCGACCCAAGCTTGGACTCCAAGCTTGCTTGGCTGGCCACCTAAGGTTGGGTAGGAAGGTGGGTATAGGTGGATATAACACTTTATAAATAAGAGGCTATGATAGGGATCGAGAGGAGGAATTGGTTTTGGTCTCCCGATGAAATTAATCTTCCCGTGTTCGCCCCGAACACCCAACTTAATTTCATCAATAATAATTCATATCACTAAAGAATTATTATTGAACTACCGCACCAATCCCAAATTACATTTTGGGCTCCTTCTTATCATGAGTGTGTTAATCTCCCTGTGTTTAAGATGTCGAATGCCCACCAATTAAATGAGTTACTGACAACTCTCTTTAATTAATATCTTAGTCCAAGAGTAATACCACTCAACCTTATCGTCATGCCGGGTTAAGTCCACCTGCAGGGTTTACATGACAATCCTTATAAGCTCCTCTTGGGGACATTATCAACCTAGATTACTAGGACACAATTTTCTTCTATAATCAACAACACACACTATAAATAATATAATTTCCCAACTTATCGAGCCTCTTGATTTATCGAGCTAAATCTCACCCTTTGATAAGTCAAAGAAATAAATACTAAGTACACGTGCTTGTTATTATATTGGGATTAAGAGCACACACTTTCATAATAACAAAGGTCTTGTTCTTTTATTAAGTCAGTATAAAAAGAACTTATCTTAAATGGTCCTACTCAATACACTCAGAGTGTACTAGTGTAATCTATCAGTCAAGACAAACTAATACCTAATTACACTACGACTATTCTAATGGTTTGTTCCTTTCCATCTCAGTCGTGAGCTATTGTTTATAATTTATAAGGAATTGATAGCATTATCTTCTGTGTGTGACACCACACACCATGCTATCTACAATATAAATTAATTGAACAACTACATTTAGCATAAATGTAAACAATTTGACCAATACGATTCTTATTTCTAAGTAAATATTTATATAAAAGCTAGACTTTTAGTATACATTCCAATAAAGTAACCATAGATAGGCGGTACCTTTTTACTTTTCTATTGACAGCAAGTATTACGATCAAGCATAGTGTGATGTTGTGTCAATGGACTCATGCCATATATTGTTGAGACAACCTTGGCTATATGATCGTAGTGTCATCCATGATGGATGAAAGAACTCCTACACCATCAACATCCAAGGGAGGAATATCATATTAGCTCCTCAACGAGAAGGAACCCCTTCAAATTTTGTAACTAATAACTCTACACTACATTTTATGTTTAAATTTTTCAACGAGATAAACCACGGAGACATGGTCTATGCTTTACTTCCTTAGAAAAGCGATGTAATAGATCTACACTCGGATCTACCAGCTGAGGTGCAACAGCTCCTATCTGACTTTGTTGATTTGATGGTCGAAGGCCTTCCTCTGGGATTTCCCCCTATGAGAGACATTCAACACTATATTGACCTCATTTCGAGGTTAAGATTACTTAATTGGGGGATATACCGTCTTATCACTAAGGATGCTGAAGAACTACAACAACAAGTTGTGCTATTGAGACAAGCTATATTCGTGAGAGTATAAGCCCTTATGTAGTTCTTGCCCTAGTTGTGCCAAAGAAAGATAGTTCGTGGTGCATGTGTGTTGATAACGGAGTCATCAACAAAATCACGGTGAAGTATACATTTCCAATTCCTCGCTTAGATGACATGTTGGATCAACTTTCTAGTTCTAAGATCTTCTCCAAGATCGATCTTAGGAGTAGATACCACTAGATTTGAATCAAGCCTGGCGATAAATGGAAGACCGCCTTCAAGACACAATATGGATTGTATGAGTGGATGGTCATGCCTTTCAGACTATCCAATGCACCCAGCACGTTCATGAGATCCATGCATCAGGTCTTGTAACCTTTTATGGGAAGATTTGTGTTTGTATACTTTGATGACATCCTCATTTATAGTTTGGCATGGGCTTTGCACCTTGATCACCTCCGAACTATTTTTGAGAAGCTAAAGGCGGAACAATTGTTCATTAACAACTGGAAGTGTTCTTTCTTCATGACTTCAGTTTAGTTTCTTGAATTTAGTGTTTACTGATGGAGTTTGTGTAGATCCATCAAAGATAGACACAATCTTAGAGTGGATGCAGCAAAACACTATTCACGACATCTGAAGTTTTCATGGATTGACCTCTTTCTATAGCCGATTCATCTAGAATTTCAACACCTTGATTAATCCTATCATTGAGTGTCTCAAGGGCCACGAGTACAAGTGGACTGAAGTGGCTATGACTAGTTTTCAACTGGCAAAGCAAAAGATGACTGAAACACCCGTTCTAGCACCTCTAGATTTTGACAAATTATTCGAAGTAAATTGTGATGCATCTAACATTGACATTGGTGGTGTTCTAAATCAATCGGGATGCCCAATTGCCTTCTTTAGTGAGAAACTATCTGGTGCTAAGAAAAATTACTCTACCTATGACCCGAAATTCTAGGATATTGTGCAATCCTTGAAGCATTGTCATCATTATCTCATGCAGAAGGAATTTATCTTGTTCATTGATCATGAGGCTTTAACGTACATCAACGACCAACACAAGATAAGTAGTCGACACGCCAAGTGGGTAAACTACTTGCAGGAGTTTACCTTCATGTTGAAAAATCAATCCGGGAGTCTCAATCGTGTAGCAGATGCTTTAAGTCGTTGTTCTTTGCTGCTTACTACCATGAGCATTAGGGTTGCCAGCTTTGGATCTTTCTCAGATATGTATGTTGTTGATCCCTCTTTTAGGAAGATGTTTCAGGAGGTAACTAATGGGCTTCACAATGATTTTATTCTACATAATGGATATCTATTTTGTGGACTACAATTATGTATTTCGGACTATTACTCAAAGTAACACGTTATCAGTGAATTGCATAATAAAGGATACTTCAGCCGAGATAAGACATTAGCCCTCATCTCTTCCAATTTCTATTGACCCAAGCTAACCAATGACGTAGCTCAATTCGTGGACCATTACTTTGTCTGTCAGTAATTTAAGGGAACTTTCACTAATGCAAGTTTGTATATTCCCTTACCAATTTCTGAAGCCCCTTATTGCGAGGTTAGCATGAATTTTTGTATTGGGTTTAACCCACACCTGATGGACCACATATTCTATTCTAGTTATGGTGGACCAATTCTCTAAGATGGCTCACTTTGTGGCGTGCAAAAAAAACCATAGATGCTATTTGGATTGCCACCCTCTTCTTCAAAGAGATTGTGTGTTTATACGGTATTCCTCAAACTATGACTTCAGATCGTGATACTAAATTTGTTAGTCAATTTTGAAAGATTTTATGGGGGAAGTTAGGGACGAAGTTAAACTTCAGTATCGCGTATCATCCATAGATGGATGGTCAAACTGAGGTAGTAACCGAAAGTTGGGAAATCTTCTGAGATGTCTCACAGTAACCAAACTGAAGCAATAAGATATGGTTTACCTCAAGCAGAATTCGCATACAACAGATCAAAGAACAAGACCACTAGTTTGAGTCCTTTCGAAGTTGTTTATGGACGAAACTCGTCCGGGGTACTAGGTTTAGTCCCTATTTCATGTCCAGGACAAGCTAACCCCAAGGCTGAGGATATGGCTGAGCATCTTCGGGTTATTCATGAGTAGGATAAGCATGCTATTCAAGAAAGCAATACTGAGTACAAGATCAGGGTAGATCAGCATTGACATTAGGTTGTTTTTGATTTTGGTGATATGGTTTGGGCTATATTAACTCGTGATTGTTTTCTTATTGGTGAATATAACAAGCTCAAAGATAAAAAAAATTGGATCTTGTGATATATCAGAAACGATTAATGACAATGCCTACAGGTTGCGACTTCCTAGTTATTTAAAAACTTTTAATGTTTTTAATGTGAACACCTAAGCTATTGTGCCATGGAGTTGGATACATCCACCCTAAACTCAAGGACGAGTTCTCTTCAACTCAAGGACGAGTTCTCTTCAACTCCGGGTGATTGATGCAGGAGAGAATCTAAAGTATTTATATTTACATCTTTTGAGTTTTTTAATTAGTTATCCGTTAATTAAGTTTAATTTATTTTTCTTAATTATATTTAATTTTATCCTAGATTTTAGAGAACTAAGTCTTGTTAGTTAATTTATCATAAATCTTAGTAAGTAGTTTTGTTAGTTAATTTATCCTAAATCTTAAGGAATAAGTCTAGTTGGTTATTTTTTTCCGTTTAGAATTTTTTCAAGATTTTGAAAGTTATATAAATCTATACTTAGATGATATTTAGGATAAATTATTTTGATATTGAGTCAATTAATTTCGCTTAAGTCATATTATAACTACCATTCTTTTTCTTTACGCTCTTGATTTCCTACTAAATTTAAGTCTAATTTAGACTAATTTTTTTATTTCTATCTTATTTTTTTATTAATCCCTATACAACTTTACACCCTAAAATAATAATATTCTGTCCGGCGTTAACTATCCATCAAAAGATTTAATATAATTTTTGAGTTTTCTTCTTTGAAGATAGTGGTCTCTCCTCCCGATTTGTATGCAGATCAAATGCAAAAAAACTAGGTGATTTTTTTTTTCTTTCCTCTTTTTCCATCCCAGATAAAAAAGTAAACTCTTTTCCTATCTCTCATTTAATCGCTAAGCCATTGTTGATTTATAATAGAAAATCATTTTCAAACTAGATCTACTGTTTTGCAATGTGGGTTGTGGTAGAATTCATAAAATTATAATGCCCTGAGATCTAAAAGAACATTTTAAAGTGTTTCATATGTGAATATACGAAGGAACTCCAAAACAAATGCTTTAAAAGTTTGGGGAGGTCGAATCTTTCAACATGTCCGATAAGAGCTTCCATATTGATATTGATATACAGGGTTTATAACATTTAAATGCTATTATATATATATATATATATATATATACACTTATCTTGTACATTCATGGGTGACCCTCGTAGGTTCGACCGTTTAGAGCTATTCCCGAGTGCTCCCTATTCACTTTTGAGAATTGAAGCGCCCGAGAGTGTCTCCGGATGCCTAGATCTATGAGGGTCGTCTATAAGTGTACAAGATAAGTGTAGGAAATGAGAAACGTGGGCAAGTCCATGTTGCCCACTACTCTTAAGGGGAAAAGTCCCTTTTACCTCTGGAATAATTCCCATATAAAGGGTACGTCCAATGGTAGTTCACTAAAGTGGGTGTGGACGAACAAGAGGAAGAAGAACATCCGAAGCTACGAGATTTGGTTCGTGGAATTACGGAGAGTTTTCCGATTCTGTGATCGTTCTTCTGATAGCAAGTCCTGCCGTTGTCAATGACAGATCTGCGGGGGATCACCATAAGTTTTTACATGATTTTATATCATGCTATAGAAATACTACATTGGTATTAGAGCTATGTTAGTTCTAAACCCATGAGAAATCCTTAAATATCTCTTTGTTGATAAATCTGTTTACTAAATTATTATGATTCGTTGATCCTATTCGCTGTCGAAATAAATTGCTGATAGAGGTTGCCGTCGCCAGCGAGATAGTAACTGTGTCATGATTCTCTACCATTGCTCGGCAATGGAAGGCTGAGTTCCTGAGCCATAGAGGAGATGAATGCAGGCTGAGTTCTTCGAGCGACTGTGTGTCGTGGTTTCTTCTTGTGGTCGATGACCGCAACACGACGGAAGAGAACTTCCCTGTTAGGTGGTCATGGCAACGACATGGGTGTTGTTGGCAGAGAAAAGGAAACGACATTGTCGGTGGTGTAAGGGCTGGTAGCGAAGGAGTAACGAAAGATAGGGTTCACGGATGAAATCGAAATAGTTTTTTTATTATTTAAATCATGCTGATGAATTCATTTTTATTAAGCGTGCATCAAATAAATTAGGGTTAATAACTTTAAACCCCTTGTATTTTATTACAAGTTATATTTTGCCTCCCTCTATTTGAAAAACTACACTTAACCCCCCTTTGACATAAGTAAAAAAGAGAAAAAAAATAAATGACCAAAATAACCCTAACATAAATCAGACTTTAGAAGAAAATGAAAAATAAAAATAAAAATAATTCCGTAAGATCGTTGAAAGCTTAACCTTAACCCAACCTGATTTATATATAGGCCCAAAATCTCACTTGTTCCTAGAAAAAATATGCTCACAAAATTCACACATGCACCAACATAAATAATAGGAAAATAACAACTCTGAAAGGGTTAATCAGCCAAAAACTCATTCCACCAAACAAAAAAAAGCCAGAATTCTAAATTGATAAATCAAAATTAAATAAAGATAAAATAAAGTTTATCATTAAAAATCAAAATAAAAACCCTGTGATAATTTATAAAAAAATCACCCTTTTAATTTTTTTCCAAAAGTAAATTTTCATTTCAAAGCAGCTAAAAATATTTTTCATTTTAAAAAGGTGCTGCTTTGAAATGAAAATTTACTTTTGGACAAAAATTAAAAGGGTGATTTTTTTTTATAAATCATCAAAGGGTCTTTATTTTCATTTTTAATGATAAAATTTATTCTATCTTTATTTAATTTTGATTCATCAATTTAGAATTATGACTCTTTTTTGTTTGGTGGAATGAATTTTTGACTGATTATCCCTTTCAGAGTTGCTATTTTTCTGTTATTTATGTCGGTGCATGTGTGAATTTTGTGAGGATATTTTTTCTAGGAACAAGTGAGATTTTGTGTCTATATATAAATCAGGTTGGGTTAAGGTTAAACTTTCAATGATTTTACGGGATTATTTTTATTTTTTATTTTCTTCTACAAGTCTGATTTAGATTAGGGTTATTTTGGTCATTTACTTTTTTTTTCTCTTTTTTACTTATGTCAAAAGGAGGTTAAATGTAATTTTTTAAATAGAGAGGGGGTAAACTACAACCTGCTATAAAATACAAAGAGGTTTAAAGTTATTAACCCAATAAATTAAAAAAAACGTTTTGTTATAACTTACTGCATGCAGGTTGAAATCAAGAAACATAATAGGTTTAATTTCACAATTTACTTAATTGAAATTAAATATTATGTTTTTATCTCAATTAATTAATGCATGTGGATCATTACTTAGTTTGTAGATCTAGACCAATTAGGTTGATTTAATCCGATCAATTTAATTTGAAATTGATTGATTAGGCTTGAATTAGATATGATGAAATGATTAGATTTATTTTATTATATTAAATTTGATCAAATGGATTCAATTTATTTTAATGGGTCAGACTTATCCAATGGACATTAATTTGATCAAATGGACTTGAGTTTAATCAATAAATCTGAAATTGACTGAAATGAGCTTTAGATCAAACAGTAACAGAACATAGGTACAAAAAATCTCTGTCCAATTGCATTAGTTTTAACGAGGAAAATAGACTGAGCTTAGGATCTAGATTCCCGATCGATGGATTTGATGGGTCAATAGACTTAGACTCCTGAAAATTGAGAAGATTTATTTTTCTTGATTGATTATATTGGTACTATGCATGTATAAATTGAATTAAGCCGGTTTTGTATTGGTTAATCAGTTTTGTACCGACTATTTAATTTCAATTTTTCAGATGGCTAGTCACGATATACGACAACATGAGCTTTGGGAGGAGATTAAGGAGCTTGTTTATGACCCAGTTTATGGAGTTGGATGACTTATTAGTCGGCTCAATCGGTCGTTCTGGAAACTCGAGCGAGAAGAGTTTTTAGTCCAAGACACATATAGAAGATGGGCTCTCGTCTATTCACTGTCAAAAAATCTTAGGCAGATAGCACTCCAACTTTAGGATGATTCTGAAGGGCACATCTTATATTCAGAGATGTGCAGATAATTACTTCATTTCGCTTGGGGTCTTGAAGAATCAGAAGAGGATCCAGAGGAGGATCCTGAAAAATTCGAGGAGGATTTATTGTCGTTATGTATGAACAATATTATTCCATTTCATTCAGGTCAGTTTGTTATGTCTTAACAATATGCAACATATTTTTATGTTAATGATATGTTCATTCATTTATGTTGTTTACTTTACATGATACATGATAAATGATTAGTTCATTTAATTAAAGAAATCATGATATAATAAATGATTAGTTTATTTGTTGGGATGTGTGTAATAGAATTAATTAATATTGATTTGATTGGTCATACGAATGATGAGTGAAAACATAGTTATCACTTGATTTTGTAAACCAACTTAAATTAATATTTAGTCAATCATAAATTGCATGCATATGAATTACACTGAATACTAAATAATGTGTTTATTTATGATAGATTATGACAACCAAAAACATTATAGCTGAACTCAACAAGGATGAAAAACTTAATGGAGATAACTATAAGATTTGACACCTAAGGATACACTATGTACTTGAGGAATAAGAAATTTTTGAGGTTGTAAATCAGGTCATGGTAGAACCTGTAGATGGTCCCACTACATAACACAGATGAGATCTTGATGCCTATAAGGCATGGAAGAAAAAGGACTCTACTATAAAGGGCATATTGATTAGTTTAATGATAGATGACCTAGCTTTTGAGTATGAGTCATATCTTTCGGCTCATGCAGTCTAGATAGCCCTTAAGGAGAAATACAGTGGAGTAAGTCTGAGCAAGCTTCGACAGTTGATAATCAAGTTTGATAGGTACAAGAAGCGTCCAAATGTATCAATGGTTCAACATCTCGGGGAGATGTCAAATATGATTCAGGAGCTTAAAAATGCTGGTCATGAGTTGACCGATGAACAACAGGTTCAAGCAGTTATTCATTCCCTTCCAGATTCTTGGGAGACCATGAAGAAGACCCTAACTCACAGTGATAGTATCGAAACTTTCACTGACGTCTCATGCCATGCAGAATTAGAGGTGGATAGAGTTGAATCCGCAAGAATTTCTGGACTAGCCTATGTGGCTGTCGGTTCTGTTAGATTATCTGAATCCATGAGAAAGAAATGGTTCAAGAAAGGGAAGGGAATGAAGAAAGAAGTTGTTACTGTAGGACAGGACCCAATCAAAAAGATAGGAAGGATGACTGGAAAGAAATCTAAATGCAATTTGACTTGCTTTAACTGCGACAAAAAGGGTCACTTCACTCGGGAGTGCACTGAGCCAAAAAAGATAAATCCAAATGTGTGTTCTTTTTTGAGCATTTTGTTGCTAGTTCAGTATTGTTAGCTGATTCTTATCTTTTGTGGATTATAAATTTGGGAGCAACCAACCATGTAGCTCGGGAGTGAGTTACATTTGTAGAGTATCGTCGGGTACCAACTGGAAACAAATGGATCTATGTAGGAAACAATGCAAGAGTTGAAGTTAAAGGAGTCAACACTTGCAAACTCACCTTCTTGGTGGTAGTGTTTTGTTCTACATGACATCTTATATGCTTCTGAAATTCGACAAAATCTTATTTTCGTTACGTGTCTTCTTGATTTAGGGTTATGTATTAGTTTTTACAGCCGATGCGTTAAACTTAAGATTGACTCTGTGTTAATCGGATATGGTTTTTATAACAAATGGTTTTATGATTCTTAATGTAGAACCAAATGTCAATTGTACAATTGAAGGTTATTTTTTGAACATTGCTTTAACTAGTATGTAGGTATAACTGATGAGGTTTGACATGCTAGATTAGGATACATATGATAAGAACGTATGAATCGGTTGGCCAGAGAGGGTCTATTAAGCACTCTGGCTAAGATTCACTTGTCTATATGTGAGCATTATCTTGCTGGAAAAGCAACTAGGAAACCATTTAGTAAGACTATTAGAGCTGAATCACCATTGCAATTAATTCATTCGCATATTTGTGGTCCAATGAATGTGAAGGCTAGACATGGATCTTCCTATTTCATTACATTTATTGACGATTTCTCTTGTTTCAGTCATGTGTATTTGATTTCTCATAAATCTAAAGTATTGGATTGCTTTATTCATTATATGAACGAAGTTGAGAATCAAATAGAACGTAGAGTTAAATCTTTACACACTGAATGTGGAGGGGAATATTTGTCTGATATGTTCAAGACAATATGTAATGATAGAGGGATTATTAGATAACTGACAATCCTTGGAACTCCACAGGAAAATGGGATAACTAAAAGAAGAAATAAGACTCTTCTTGAAATGGTTAGGTCTATGATGACACAGGCTAATCTGCCTATCTCCTATTGGGGAGATGTATTATTCACTGCGACCTATATATTTAATAAAGTGCCTTCAAAATCAGTTTCATCTACCCCATATGAACGTTGGATAGACAGAAAACTAGATTTAAGTAATCTGAGACCACGGGGGTCAGCTGCTTATGTTCATGATAGTTCTCACAAGTATGGAAATTTGAGACCTAGAGGTAAGAAATGTATCTTTATTAGATATCATGAAACCTCCAAAGGTTATATTTTCATAGGTGAACAACAAGATGGAACCATCTCCAAAATAGATTTGAGAGATGCGACTTTTCTCGAAACAGTGTTCCCAACCAGAGGTAATGTTGATAAAAGAGTTCCTCTATTTGAGGAGGATGAGATGTTATCAACAAGAGAGGTGTCAAAAGGGATGCCTGAGTCTAGTCAAACGAGTGGGAGTGATATGCCAAGTCATGAGTTAACTTCTCAACAACCCAACTTACGAAGAAGTGTTCGTAAAGTCAAACCTAAGAAGAGGTTTGATATTGAGAATGAGACATTGATAACATTTCCAGTTGACGATGACGAACCTCAATCCATTGAGGAAGCATTGAGATGTAGAGTTAGAGAAAAATGGAAAGCTGCAATGGTTGAAGAGATGGAGTCTATGATTCAAAATTATGTTTGGGACTTAGTTGATCTTCCTCTTGGTTGAAAGGCTATTGGGAATAAGTGGATTCTCAAAATAAAGAGGAAAAGCTGATGGATTGATTAACATATACAAACCTCGTTTAGTTGCAAAATGATATACCCAAATGAAGAGTATTGACTTTGAAAAGATATTTTCTCCCGTAGCGAAATTTTTATCAATGTAAGTTATTTTGGCCTTTGTGGCACATTATGACTTGGAATTACATCAAATAGATGTAAAAACTGCTTTCCTTAATAGTGAGCTTGATGAGAAAATCTATATGGTTCAGCCAGAAGGTTTCATTGCTGAAGGCTAAGAGGAGAAAGTATGTAGACTTAAAAAGTCTATATATGGGCTAAAGCAAGCGTCAAGACAATGGAATATAAGATTTAACAAAGTCATTTTATCTTATGATTTCAAGATGAACAATAAGAATCATTGAGTTTTCTTGAAAAGAGAAAAAAGAAAGTATATTATTTTATCATTATATGTTGATATACTGATAGCTAGAAATGACATTGGGTATGTGAACGAAGTTAAGAAGTGGCTATCATCACAATTTAATACAACGGATATGGGAGACTCTTAAGGGTGAAGATCATTAGAGATCATCCTAAAAGACTTTTGAGTCTATCATAAGAGTCTTATATAAATAAGATGTTACATCATTTCAGCATGTCTAATTGTAATATAGAACATACACCTATTGTGAAAGGTACTATTTTAAGCAAAAGTATGTGTCCTAAAACTCTAGAGGAAATAGCAGAGATGAACAAAAAATCATATGCCAATGCTATTGGTATTTTAATGTACACTATATTGTGTACACATCTCGATATCAACTATGTTGTTGGCTTAGTTAGTCCCTTCCAGTCAAACCTAGGACCGAGACACTGGAAGATAGTAAAAAGAATATTTAGATATCTGAAGGTGGCAACAGATTATTGTCTCTATTTCCAAGAATCAGATATGAGTCTGAAAGGTTATTTAGATGTAGATTGGGCTAGGGACCTGGATGATAGAAAATCCACATCAGGCTATGCATTCTTGTTAAATGGTGGCACCATCTCATGAAACAACAAGAAATAAGCTTGTGTAGCTTTGTCAAATACAGAAGTTGAATATGTGGCATGTCCAGTGGCTGTGCAAGAAGCAGTCTAGTTGAGAATCTTCCTAAAGCATCTGAAAATTATTGAAGACAGTAGGAGTCCAGTAACTGTCTACTGTGATAGTCAAGCTGCAATAGCTTTTTCCAAGGATCCCAAACATCACAGGAAGCAAGCATATAGCTATAAAATATAATTTTGTGAGGGATATTGTCGCTAAAAAAAAAGTAATTCTTAAGTATGTCCCTACACGTGCTATGTTTGCAAATCCTTTTGCTAAGCCAATGACTAAAGAGTCATTTAAAGAATATGTAAAGTCTTTGGGACTTCGTAGAATGTAACAACATTATAATTACAATCAGATATTGTGATTTGATTATATAATTTGCCATAATTTATTCAGTGCATATGATTTCGTTACATTCATATAAGATCTCGGTGATCATGTTGGTAGGTTGAGATTAGTCCACTCATATGGACAATCATCTTTGTTTGTTAAGTACCAATAGAGGTAAGACCGTTTCTTATAGGACAACTTACGTAGCTGTGAACAGAGACAGATCAATAAGTTAAGGGTCACATTGATAATTATGTCAAGTTGAGATCATTTATGTGTTAATAATGATCGAAGTAAATGAACCTACAATTTACTGAACTTGTTGAAAGCCAGATTAGAATTCATATGTTGAATTCAGAGTTAGACATCAGGTATGTCTAGATCAAAATGTGTACGATGTTAAATTCGAGGAAAGCATGTACTCTTTTTAGTAAAGAGAATAACATTATAGCATGTGATTCATGCCACATGTGCTATTGCGACAATAAAGGCAGTAGGAGAATGGATCTATATTTATCTACTATGTGAGACTTTTGAGATTATAAGTTAATCTCAATTTTGCCCTTAGTGACTATTTAGCTATTTATTTAAAATTTTAATCAGTGTCTATTACTTTAGCATGTATCCTATGGATATGGATGATTCAGTCTATAGAACAAAATTAGAGACTGATTAGAATGAATAGATTCTAGCTGAAAAGGAAGATTAAATAGATTTACATATTTTGATATTATTCACTAGTCGACCCATTATTATTATGTATTGAAATGATTATGAATATTGAATATGGAATATGCTCTTGACATAATAATTATAATAAGGGATTAGAGATGTTCATATTGATATAAATGAAGATTATTTAATCTAGGTATATAACAAAACAAGGATATCTCCAAGATAGTAGTTGTGTGACACTAAGAGATGGGATGTATCCTGGATACAAGCTATGTGCCACCAGGACAAAGAGGCTATGTGCCATTATGAGAATGTTTCTGATTCATTTGGAAGAGCGGCTAAATAAAGTGTAACAACTTTGTTAGCATTGATTGCTCAAAGAGTGACTATGTAAGGTGTAACAATGTTCTTAGCATCTATCGCTCAGTGTATTTGCTGTCGCACAAACCATTTTCTCTAAGTATGAATTGGATGTTCTGATATAGTCTATGTGACTTATTTAGTCTTTGTGACTCACTATTCTTAGTGACTTACCTGAATGAACTAGTCTTAGTGACTTATCTTGGATGAGTGGGAGATGTAGGAAATGGGGAACGTGGGCAAGCCCACGTTGCCCACTACTCTTAAGGAAAAAAGTCCCTTATACCCCTAGGATAATTCCCATATAAAGGGTGCGTCCAAGGGTGGTTCACGAAAGGGGGTGTGAAAGAATGAGAGGAAGAAGAACATCCGAGGCTGCTGGATTTGGTTCGTGGAATTACGAAGAGCTTTCCGATTCTATAATCGTTCTTCTGACAGTAAGTTCTGCCGTCGCCGATTACAAATCTGCGAGAGATCGTTGTAAGTTTTTATAGGATTTTATATCATGCTATAGAAATGCTATAATATATATATATATATATATATATATATATATATATATATATATATATATATATATATATATAATACTAAAAAAACTTGATTAAATTTGTTCCAACTTAACATACCTTCAGTCTTAAGTCTCAATGCTCGATATATACCTCGTTTTCTTTTGCTTCCTCTATTTAAAGATGGTGTTGGAGAAGGATTGCTAACAACTTGATACACATAAAGTGTTGACTGACTCTAAATCAATGGGACTATGCTAGTGTCTTTAGTTGGCCTTTAAGGAGTCAATACAATTGTTCTTAATTAGAATAGATTTTTTATATCAAGTCAACGGATAATAATCACTAGAGGACATGATTCTTTACTGTCAAGAAGTTAGCAATGTGGCAGCAATGAGAAGCGACTCACATAAGTGGAACAATGAGCTTTGAAAGTAGGAATACTACACAAAAAAAAAAAAAAAAAAAAAAAAATCAGTAATATCGATGGGAATACTGACGGAATAGTTATTCCATCAGAGATGCTTTGAGATTATCGATGGAATGATTATTTCGTTGGTAAGTACTGACGAAATGATCATTTTGTTAGTAATTCTTGATAATTCTCGATTGGTTTAGGGTATGAGATGTGGGTTTACCGACGGAATTAATATTCCATCAATAAACCTTATAATTTCTGACAGAAATATATTTTGCATCAGTATTTCTACTTAAAATGAAAACCCTAACCCTTTGCGTTCTTCCTAGGGGTGCCACCTTCTCTTTGCTTTCACCGATCGTCGGTAAGCCCTCCTCTCCCCCCTTTCTCTCCCTCTTTATGATGCAAGCGGCTTGCATGGCGGCTGGTAGCTGCCTGCTGGCGGCGGCGCCGGGCAGCGTGAGCCACCACCTGCCTGGGGCTAGTGCGAGGCCACTAGGTGCCTGCTGGCGGTTGCATCGGCTGCCAGGTGCCTACCTGGCGGTCGTGCTGATCGCCGACTACTTGGCGGCTATGCCGGTTAGTGCCGGTCGCCAGCAGCAGTTCCTACTTTTAATTTGTCATTTTTTTGTGATAAATTTGAGCTAAATTATTTTTATTTTGTTAACAGATAACATTTGCTGCTCTTCTCTAGATGAACTACACATCTTCATATATAATTTAGTAAATTGTACTTTTGATATATGTTATATTAGCATGTTAATGTATAACATAATATAGTCCTTTTTTTGTGTATTATTATGTTAATCTAAGCTAATTTTTAATTCTCAATTTATTAGTTTTAGGTGAAAATATCTTTGAACAAAGTTTGGATGTACAATCGATTAGAAAATCGATTTATTAGAGATGATTTTATTACTGACCTTGAAGAGTTTGTTAACTTTACTAAGAGTCATCTAGAATGTATGAATGGTGCTGAGTTACGGTGTTCGTGTAATCATTCAAAATATAGGAATAGAGCCTACCGTGATGAGGATACCGTGAAAATACATATTTGTAGAAATAGTTTGTGCCAAATTACTACAATTGGTACTGTCACGGAGAGCCTTTTTGTATAAATCAACTGGGTTTTCTGGTGGTTCGTCATCTGCCATAACTTTTACTACGCCTAAATCATCAACTAATGATATTGCAATGCAATCAATGGTTCACGATGCGATGAATGCTGCAATCGATTATTCCAATATAGATGAAACACCAACACACGAATATTAATAATTATATGAAATGTTAAAGACTAGTGAAAGAGAAGTGTGAGAAGACATTCCCTCTGGTCATTCCCAACTATCAACTATTGCAAGGTTATTGAATATAAAAACAAAACATCATTTTTCATAAAGATGTTATGATGACATATGTCAATTGATGCCAAAATTATTTCCTACTAATAACATAATGACTGATAGTTTTATAGTATAAAGAAATTAGTTAGAGGTTTAGGTTTGGCAGTAGAGAAGATTGATTATTGTATAAACAACTGCATGATATTTTAGAATGAAGAAAATGATCTGAGTGAATACAAAATCTGTACACACCCTCGTTATAAGCATGTTACTAGCATACCAGGGCAGAAAAAGAAAAAAATTACTTGAAAAGTGATGTATTATTTTCTGTTAACTGCTAGACTTCAACCTATTGGATCGAGAAGCGCTAGAGGGGGGTGAATAGCGCTCGTGGCTTTCACTTGTTCGATTATCGAAATCGTAAAAACTCGTTCAAAGATAATGCAGTGGAAAGTAAATAAAAAGGAAAGCAAACACACACAGAAGGACACGGAGAATTTACTTCGTTCGGAGCCTGTAGCGACTCCTACTCGAAAGCCCGCAATCCTTGATCACTTACTGTGGGCAACAACTATAGGCTCGAATAGATTTACAAGTTTAAGTACAAGAAGCAAAATGAAGAACGTAAATAAACTTTTATACCGACAACTAAAATGCTAAATTGAAGCTCCAGGTTGTCGGTGTAGAGTTGCAGCACTTCGAAATCTGTTCGTTAGCCGTTGAATGCAAAAGAATCGCTTGGAAGTTGTTGATCTTCACTGCTGCTCGAAGTTCTCTTATAAAGGGCATCCAAGGCGCCTTGAAAGCCTCCGAAGGCGCCTCCATAGCTCCGAGTCCACCGTGCAGATGAGCGCTGACCATTCTGTGCTTATCGCCTTGAAGGCGCCTTGATCCATCCTTAAGGCGCCTCCAATGGAGCATCCAAGGCTTCTTTGCGCACCATGAAGGCGCCTCCAGTGGGTCTGCGCAGCCACATCACCTTAGCACCTGAGGCACCTCCAAGCTCCATGGAGGCGCCTCGGACACTATTCATCCGAGACTATTCTTCGCACTTTGGTCCCTGCAAGATACATTAATCCCAAATATACCCTGCAGCACAAAGTTAGCACATAAACATAATAGATATGATAATGACAGTCTCCGGACTGTCTTGGTCTGACTTCGGGTTTCCGTCCAGAAACCCTAGGTTGACCCGACGCCTACTGTTCCCTTTACGGGGAACGCA